>NC_138754.1:2855802-3382615 GCF_965113315.1 Podarcis vaucheri | reverse complement strand
TTTACTCCCCCTCCTTCCTTGAAATATGTGCATCGCTTCTTCCTAATTAATCCTTTTGAAGTTCTTGCAGCTAGCGGCACAGATCAGAGACAGCGTCCAGGAGCACCGAAATCCACAGAAGGGCATTCTGCCTAGTGCCCCCATCCCCACAAATTCGGGGGTGGTATAGGGCACAGCAGGCAAAGGCAGCCCCCCCAATCCCGGGGGGGGGGGTAGGGAGGCTATTTACTCCCATCACAGCCTCCTAATTACCTCCTGTGGGTCGGAGAGATGTTATTGTCAGCCATCTTCCGATGCGGCCTGCCTGGTGTTTTTACATGAGTAGAATGTGTGCTTTTATTTTGATGTCTGATGTGTGAACTGATGGACGAAGGGTCTGATTCAGTATAAGGCGAGTTTCCTATGCTCCTCCGACATAACTGCTTTCCTTTCCGCTTCTGCTCCTTACTTAATTCTCCTGGACACATCCGGCCGCAGGCAAGCTAACAAACCCGTATACTCTTCCTCATTCCATCCCTGCATTCCAGGCAGTTTAGCAACTAACGGGATTTGCAACTGAAAAGACAATTTGGAAAGGTATCGCCCATTTCCTTCCTTCTACTGCAGATAAAAGTTTTTGGGTCATTTGGGAGAGCCAAAACAGCTTCAGGACTGCTCACCTAGGCCATTTCAGAATGTGGCTCATGTGTGCACACACCCTGTCTATTTATGAACATTTATTTTGTTGATTTGACACCTTAGAGGCAAGAGGGGAAGGTACACGCAATGGCCAGTTCTCAGGTAACGATGACAATGGTTAGATACCCAGACCGCATTGCTGGTTGTGAAGGCCCCACCCCCCTTAAAATAAGAATTTTAAGGTCTTATATATAAAAAATAGATGTTTATAAATGTACCGAGCAAACACATACAAATATGTCAACTACATGTCTGAAACCCACAGAAAAGTCCTGAAACCATTTTCTCTCTCCCAAAATGACATCAAATATTTCTCTGCAAGGTCGAAGGAAATGGGAAATCTCCCCAGTGTCTCTTTCACAAATCTTGTCGTAAAGGTAAAGGTAAAGGGACCCCTGACCATTAGGTCCAGTCACGGACGACTCTGGGGTTGCGGTGCTCATCTCGCTTTACTGGCCGAGGGAGCCGGCGTACAGCTTCCGGGTCATGTGGCCAGCAGGACTAAGCCGCTTCTGGCGAACCAGAGCAGCGCACGGAAACGCCGTTTACCTTCCCGCCAGAGCGGTACCTATTTATCTACTTGCACTTTGACGTGCTTTTGAACTGCTAGGTGGGCAGGAGCAGGGACCGAGCAACAGGAGCTCACCCCATTGCAGGGATTCGAACCGTCGACTGGCAAGCCCTAGGCTCTGTGGTTTAACCCACAGCGCCACCCACATCTTTCACAAATCCTGTCATAAGGGCACATTTAAGATATGAATAGGGTGTGAGCCTGTGACCTGGGTGTGGCCTGGATTCAGGAATTGAGTAACAAGAGAGTGGCCAGGATGCCCAACCTAGCAATCAGACAACCTAGCAGACAAGAGAGAAAAAACAACGCACTCAGATTTCTGTTGTAGTCCGCCCCTCCTGTGATGTATGTATGATGTTTCTGGGGGTGGTCTGGAGTTTGAGGTTAGGCAATTTTAAAAGTCTATATAAGGGCAAGCACACCTTTGTTCTGAGTCCCCCCCCTCCGTGTGTGGGGGGGGAGCACCTTGTTGCAACAGCTTTAATAAAGATCAGGCTTACGAGCTGCTTTGCTTCTCAATATTCTCTGGTTGGCCTCTGTTCTTGTCTCCTACCGATAGAGAAGCTACAAAAGGACTCCATATGTGCTCTTGGGTACTGAAGGAGCAGTTTTTTCTCATAACACCCCCTAACATTCCATGTTTCAGCCCCCCCCCCCCCCAAATGTAGGTCCGCCACAGGCCAGCAGTATCCGAAAGGCAAAAAGCTGGCAACTGGAAAACCCCTTGTTTGCTTAGAGAGAGTTTAAAAAACGCACCGGTTCAGAGCAGAGCAAATTGCAGCGAAACAAATGCTTAAAAAACAGCACATACATTGTTGCCCCAAGTTGTGGTGCAGTGCTATGCTGAGACATTCCGCCTGATCTGTGCAGAAGCAACTCTGCTGATTTCCCTGTGCTTCGTACATGGGGTGTAGTGAGGAGGTGGGTAGAGTTTATTGCCCCCCACGGACAGGAAAGGAGAGAGGTGTGACTCTGCGTAGCTTCCCTCCCGGCTAGACACCAGAGTCGGGATCCACACTCTTGCGACAGGGCCTCATGAGTCACGTTGGGGAACTGCCTTGACCTCTTCCCATTTCACAGAGGGAGAAACCGAGGCTTTCTCATGAGGCCCGTTTTTGGACCGCGTGTGGCGGGTGGTTGCAACATTTGGGCCTTTTCAGTTCAGAGAAAAAGCGAGTAAGGAGTGGCATGTTAGAAGCGCATAAAAATATGCGCGGCATGGAGACAGCGGATAGAGGGAAGTTTTTTCTACCTCTCTTCCAACCCCAGAGCGAGAGCGCAACATCCCATGTGGTTTAATGCTGGGAAGATTCAAGACAGATAAAGCCTTGTGGAACTCCCTGCCACAAGAGGGAGTGATGGCCACCAACTTGGATGGCTTTAAAAGAGGTCTGGATAAATTCATGGAGGGATAAGGCTATCAATGGCTACTTGCCGCGATGGCAAGAGGGCTTCCGAATACCAGTTGCTGGAAAACGCAGGACGGGAGAGAGAGTTGCTCTTGGGTTCGAATCCTGCTTGAGGGTTTCTCTCTGGGGCGTTTGGTTGACTGGACTAGATGGGCTGTTGGCCTCATTCCAGCATCCTCTTCTTACGTCGCTATCCGACCGAATCCTACTCCAGAGTAGACCCACCGAAATCAATGCCCACGGCTTACTTAAATCGGCTGGTTTCAATGGGTTTCTGCTCTGGGCAGAAGGGAGTTGGAGACAACCTGAGAGATCATTCCTGCCACTGCCTTGGTTCTGTGTTTCCCACCACCAGAGGGGTGGAAAAAAAATATCCTTTTTCAGTCTTGTTCCGGATTTCCTTCGCTGCTGCGTCCTTCCCCGCTTTGGCCACCCACCTGCAAAGAAGGCGGTTAATTGGGAGCTTTGAAAAAAAGAGAGCAAGAGCAAGATCTGGCGAAACCCAGGAGGGGAGCGAATAGAAAGCAGAACAAAAGGAGCTTATTTTTGGGAGAGCTGGCCAAAGCCAGATTGCAGTTGGCAAGAGGAAGCTGAGAGCGGCTGGGGGGGGGGAGAAACATATGACGAAGCCCCCGCTCTGCCATCTGGTCTTCTGCATCTGCTCCTCCGAAGGCCCTTTTGCCCCAAAGCTCTTTCCGCGGCAGCTGCTCCTTTTGTCTGCCTCTCTGCTTTCAAGGATCTTGGCACCAGGACAGAGCCGATGAGATCTCCCCTCCCTGGGTGGAAACGAACCCTGCCGAAGAGCGCAGCTGGATCAGGCCTGTTCAGGGAGAGAGGGGCGGGCTGAGAGCGCACAACAACCTTGCACTAGGATTTAGGAAGTGGCCTTAGGCAGAACTCAGTATTGTCGACACTGACCGGCAGCAGTTGCCTGGGGTTTCAGGCTAGGGACGATCTGCCATCTAGGATCGAACCAAGGACCTTTTGCAGGCAAATCGGATGCTCTGCCCCTGAGCTGCAGCCGTTAAAAACAATAGTAAGGTTCCAGTCCTCATGGTTCTGAAGAAAATAGGAGGGGAGGAAGATGCCTTTTCCAGACCCTTGGTCCATCTGGTATTGCCAACACTGGTTGGCAGAAGCTCCCCAGGATATCAGGCAGGCAGGGGTCATACCCAGCCCTACCTTTGGGGGTCAGACTTGGGTCCTTCTGTATTCAGAGCAGTTGTTCTGTCGCTGAGCTTTGGGCCCTTCCCTGACAATAGAGTTCTTGCCTCAAGAAGGGTTTCCATGTCCTCTCATACGATATACGATATCTTTATTGTCATTGTCCCATGTAGAACAATGAAATTGAAAAGCTACATAAAACATTCAAAAACCGTAAAAACTCTGAAACCCCATTTTAAAATACACTATACTATAGAGACCCCTTATGCTGCGTTTGGAACCAGAATTGCATTTGGGTAGAAAGTGTTTCTCAGGCGGCTAGTCCTGGTCTTTATAACCCTGCACCTTCTTTCCAGAAGGCAGAAGCTGAAAGAGATCATTTCCAGGGTGCGTACTATCCTGCACTATCTCTGCCGCTTTCTTATGGCACCTGACAGCATAGATTTGATCCAAGGTGGGAAGAGGGCACCCAATTATTCTCTCCGCAGTCTTTACAACCCTGGACAGCATTGTTTTTTCCCTGGCTGCTCACAAACTACACACGCATTGCTGGTATTTCAAACAACCAGAATGTGAAAAGACCAGTTGAGTGCCTCTGAGCACGTGCAAAGTGGCTCACCCACACTGTTCCTGTCATGTGGCTAGACCCCACCTGTTGGTGCTTTTAGGAGGCAAGCTTTTCGATTCTGCTCTTTATTCGGCTCATAGTAGTGAGGGATGAAAGTTTCCCCAAATATCTGCTTTATATACATTATTTACACAATGGGCCGCACGTGATTGGTTAATTCTGGGATTCTCCCGTAGGCCAATCAGGTTGCGGATTCACTTCCACCTGAAGCTGGATTGGGTGGCTCCTGCGGACCAGTCATACTGCTGCATTGTTCTAGGACCAATCCGACTACTGCATTTTGGATCCTGTTGTTCTAGGACCAATCAGACTGCTGCATTTTTGGATCCTATTCAACTCAGTACATAACAGATGGCATAATCCAGGGGTCAGCAACCTAAGACCCATGGGCCGGAAGTGGCCCTCGGGGGTCATTTGATTGCCCCACGAGCCGCCCTCAAACCGAGATGCGCGTTCACGTGCTGCACTAAACTGGCGCAGTGCGGCGCGGGGACTTGCTTCCGAGGCGCCAGAAATAACGTCTGCGCAGACGCCAAAAATTGCATCTGTGCATGCGCAGATACCCAAATTCTGGCCCATGCAGGGATCTCCGCGGGACTGATCCGGCCCAGGCAAGATAAACCTTGCTGACCGCTGATAATCCAAAGACCTAGGGAAGGATGCTGCAAACTGGAAGTAGCCCTCAGTGCCGGGGCTCGGTCCCTAGATACATGGAAGCATGGACCCCTGGATCAGATGCCTCTGAGCATGTGCAAAGAGAGTTTCTCCCGTAGCCACTGAAGAAGCACACCCCAGCTTCCCGTAACCTCAAAGGCAGCATGGCCCAATGGTCGGGGACGACGGTGATGATGAACTCCTTAGGAAGGCGGAGGTCTCTCCTTCCTTGGAGGTTTCTAAGCAGAGGCTGGATGGTCATCTGTCATGGACGCTTTAGCTGCAATTTCCACTTTGTGATGGGCTGAACTTGCAACTCTACAGCTCTACGATTCTGTGACGGGCGAGACATTTGGACAACACGGCACTGGCTACCCCAGCTCCAAATCATGCACAGAGTAAAAATGTCCCGGCGTGCTTGAGGAACTACAGCCAGGCAAGGCACATCCATGGTTTCAAACTCTTTATTTTATGGGTAGGGCTTGACCCTCTATAGTCTTGCTTTTTGGTGTGTTTTTTAGGGGATTAAGCGCCTAACACACCTTTAGCACAGCGCCCTGCCCTGTCTGGCTTTGGAGTTTCCCTCCGCACGCAGAGCACGGACACACAGCCCCCCACCCCACCCCAAATCATGCGCCACCACACGTCCGCAGCCCTCGGGACAAAGGGGAGGCTGCATTCCTTTCTCCCCCCTCCACCCCCCCAGCTTGTGTACGTGTTTAAAGGGAAGAATTCAGAGCTGGTGAGAAAGCTAAACAAGGTTAGTTAAGCCATGTGCCCTTCATCCATCAAGGGTCTGGCTTTACGATGATGTTGATGTATGCTTTCAGAGGCAGAAGCGACCTTCCATTATTATTTATTATTTATTATTATTAATATTATTATTACGACCAGATCTTACAGCGGCACTCAGGAAAGTGTGGGGAGTGGGGGCTCTTGACATTTTCCAGATTTCAGAAAACAAAAAGTGGCTGAGATAAATGTTTTCCCTTTGGTTATCTCCACTTGTATGACTTGACCAAAGGCTCTCCGGAGCAGCCTGCTTCTGGAAAATAAAACTGGCGACAATCCCAATTTGGTTGGAACCAAAAGTAATCTTGTTCCGTGTCTCATATTGGATGGGAGGAGACCCCCCCCATAGAAATGGCACCCCCATCTTTTGACATCTTGGGGAGCTGATCGGGCTGGATTTTTCTCTCTCTTCCAAAGTGGAGCCGTAAACTTTATATTTGGAAGGAGTTGGGGGGCGGGTTGGAGGTGAGGAGTGGGTAAGTAGAAGGCCTCTTGGCCTTTTACATCATGGGTAGACAAACTAAGGCCTGGGGGCCGGATCCGGCCCCGTCACCTTCCAAATCCAGCCCGTGGACGGTCCAGGAATCAGCGTGTTTTTACATGAGTAGAATGTGTCCTTTTATTTAAAATGCATCTCTGGGTTATTTGTGGGGCATAGGAATTCATTCATATCCCCCCCCCAAAATATAGTCCGGCCCCCCACAAGGCCTGAGGGACAGTGGACCGGCCCCCTGCTGAAAAAGTTTGCTGACCCCTATCTTAGATACTGATCAGAACTGCTCCAAAGCTTATTCCTCACTTCCTGTGGCCTTGAGCAAGTATTTTATCACTACACTTCGCAAGTGGTGCATCTCAGATCTGTGCCCCCAACTCCAGGCTTCTCTATCTGCCCCATTGAGGTGCTGAAGGACAGAGCTGTGGGTGCCCACCCGACCCCTCTGCACCCCATAAGCAATCCTGCCTGCCCTCAATTGCACTGCCCTCTTCAGGTTTGGTATGTGGACTATGAGAATCATCATCATCACATTTGCCTCAGGCATTGCCTCTTCGTCACCATGAGGTCTAGAAACTTGCGTCTTTTTTACAGCTGAAATGTTCCGGATGCGAGGTTGTGTCTAAGCACAAATATACGAGGTTGTGAACTCAACTGCATTACAATCCACACATGTGATAACTATCATTTTCTTTTATGTTTCTATAGCTGCCATTTTAGTTTTTATAGCTCAGCTTTTACTGTTATTTCCCATCCAAATTTAGGTGCTGTGTTATAGCAAAGGAGGGAACCCTACTCTGTCATTATAATATGGGCTTTTCTGTTTTAACAGAATATTTCTTTCTTTTCTTAATAAATTGTATTTTATTAATAATGTTATAAAATTTTAGGGCACACACACATAGCAGACACATATTCCACAGAAAACCAGTCCTTCACCCTTCAAAATTTAGGAAATATCCCCTGAGAAAACTACACATTATTTTAGCACACAGAACAATCCAAAAAATGCCATACTGGCTCTCCTAATTACTCTAATTATTTCCTCTCCAGAAGGCAATATCTTGGAGACACCTTTCCCATTATTTCTTTTTCACTTACAAATCCTTTTCTTAAAGGCATATTTTGTGTAGGAATAGGGTGGGCCTGTGACCTGGATTCAAGAACTTTAGTATTTACCATCTCTAAAGTATGGCCAGACTGCTCAGGTAATGCAATCAGTAAAACATTTTCAGCTATGTTGACAGACAGGAGAGAAGCCAGACGCTCAAATTTCTGATGGAGACCACCTCTTCCTGTGATGTAAGTGTGATGCTCTTAGGGTGGTCTTTGGCAATGTCTAAAGTCTTCAAAGTTTCCTGCACACTTTGTTCTTGGTCTCTCGCCTCCTTGCAAGGAGAGTGGGTAGGTGGGTGGACTCTGTTGCAACAGAAAAATGAAGATCTCCTTGCTTTGACCGGTTCATGCCTCCATCCATTCTTCTCTGACCGATCCTGGACTTAGGAGGACTCAGAATCCCTCAGGGAGTTGGACAGCAAAAGTTTCCACAACAATAAGCAAAATAAACCAAAGATAAGGAGTAAAAGAACTACTGTTACAGCAGGTTGAAAGCTGCATAGGTGTGCATATTACCGCTGAACTGGTTGTTCCAAAACATTACAAAAAATACCAATTTTCCCGTAAACCTGTTAGGCCGCGTTATATGTGTTCTTTTGCAACGCTAGCTTAATTATAGTAACCGTGATTAACAACAGGTTTCTGTCGATGCTGTTTGCCCGATCGTCCTAGGCTTTCCTTCAAATTCTGTATTCTAATTTAATATAAAATTTTGCTGGGGTTTGAAAGAGGTGGGGGGACGGTGCCCGTATTCTGCCTCTTCTCTGGAGGCTACGGAAATTGGGAATCCATAAACATCATGAGTCAGTGAATGTGCTTGTAAAGTCTTGACACAGCACCAGTGAGTCATAAGAACAGCTGACATTAGAGGAGGCTGGCAAAAAAATCTTTGCAAAAAAAACACACACACCCATTTATTTCCAAATTGTCCTCCCTGGCTACACGCACACACCATACACTTAAAGCACGTGGAAAGCACCTGGGAACTGTAGTTTAAGGGTGCTGGGAACTGTAGCGCTGGGGGGGGGAGTACCACTATCCTCAGGATTAAATGTGTGCTGTGGGTGTGTTCCCCCACCAACCCAAATCCCTAGGGACAAAAATGAAATAAAGACAAGAAATAGCAATGTGCGATCAGCGCTTGTTGTTCCTCAGTCGTCGTTACGAGGAATCGTAACAGATAAGAAATGCCTACTTTCTTATTCCCCTCCCGGTACTTTCTATTTATGATCGCTATGTAAAGCTTTATAGCGTGTTTTTGTGATGTCCTGGTTCCGTCCTCCCTGTTTCCTGATTTCTTATGTTTTCTTGTTGCCCCTTTATTGTGAAAAGTCTCCAAGCAACTTGCGCTTCGCCTCTCCTAACAACAGGACAATAAATATTTCTTTCTTTTTTTGAAAAAAGAAAGAAATAAGAAATGTGGTTTCCTTGGGGAACCCCCTCGTTAATACAGAGGTTCATCACTGGCAAGGAAAGTGCACTCTGCACATGCTCACGTCTGTTAGATTTTGGGTTTGGGTTTCATCAAGACTTTATTATGAAGTCAAAAGAACAATCCAATGCTCTTTAGTTCTGATTATTTTTATTTATTTTTTGCACTTTGCCTCTAAACTTCTTTTTCACCACACGGTGTTTATTTGCCCCCCCTGCACAGTCCTCTCACCCCCTAACCAAGGGTAAAGGTAAAGGGAGCCCTGACCATTAGGTCCCATCGAGACCGACTCTGGGGCTGCGGCACTCATCGCGCTTTGCTGGCTGAGGGAGCCGGCGTACAGCTTCCGGGTCATGTGGCCAGCAGGACTAAGCCGCTTCTGGCGAACTAGAGCAGAGCACGGAAACGCCGTTTACCTTCCCGCCGGAGTGGTACCTATTTATCTACTTGCACTTTGACGTGCTTTCGAACTGCTAGGTTGGCAGGAGCAGGGACCGAGCAACTTGAGCTCACCCCATCGCGAGGATTCGAACCGCCGACCTTCTGATCGGCAAGCCCTAGGCTCTGTGGTTTAACCCACAGCGCCACCCGCGTCCCTTAACCCAAGGGGGGGGGGGTAAATATAAGCTGCATGGGGAACCCATGATACCCAGGACAGGTCAGCGCTATACATTTAAATCACACAACCCCCTCCCCAAATAATCCCCAGGGCTAGCTGGCTGAATTGGTCCTACTTGGGCCAGCGAGGAGGCCAGGGGAGAATTAGCTGTGGGATCTCAGAGCGGGTGCTCTTCATAAAAGGGGAGGGAGAGGGAAGAGAAGGGAAATAAAAGATCAGGCTGAATTCAAATTAAAGGCCAGGCCTCCAGAACAAATTCTTAACCCGAGGTACCACTGTAGTCCCAAAACATCTGGAGGGCCAAGTTTGCCTATGCCTGGACTAGAAGACCCTCGTGGGTCCCTTCCAACTAGACAATTCTGTGGTGCTGTGTTGCATAATGGAATATGTATTTCCTTTCTGGGATTCAAAGGACCTTTGCTCTGATCAAGGAAGGCTCTTCTGACCTTTTCTCTATTCCCTCTTCACAGCCACATCTGCTCCAGAGTTTCCTCACAGAGTCTCTGGCTATGAGGGTGTCCTTCTGAGTCATCTGCGGCTGACTCGCTAACCCACAGCCATGCGCCCATCACCTGTCCTTGGGGCTGATGTGAGGGTGACTCAGATCTAGAACTGAGAATTTCCATTAGGTACTGATATTTTGGGTTGTTCCTGGCAATGGCATGTTGAGGCGAAGCTCCATTTTCAAAAGTACGCATTTGTGCCATCTCTGTTGGAAAAAAATATTAAATATTTTTTTCCGTTTAACAGACAAGCGAAGCAAAACAATACAGATCAGACAGAAAACCTTTCCTCCCACATAATTGTTCTGTTTTACCATTTCAGATCCGAAAAGAGCGAGCCATTTTTTTATTTAAAAAAATGAAGAATAGGTCAACTGAAGTAGTTAGAACTGAGGTTATATTACTTTGAAAACAAATGCTGGAACCAAAGGGCTTGAGCAGTCAAACACACACCTGTACTGAAACCTGGGGTTGCAATATCCAACATCAATCATAGAGTAAAGGTAAAGGTAAAGGGACCCCTGACCGTTAAGTCCAGTTGCAGACGACTCTGGGGTTGCGGCGCTCATCTTGCTTTACTGGCCGAGGGAGCCGGCGTTTGTCCACAGACAGTTTTTCTGGGTCATGTGGCCAGCATGACTAAGCCGCTTCTGGCGAACCAGAGCAGCGCACGGAAATGCCGTTTACCTTCCTTGCTGGAGTGGTACCTATTTATCTACTTGCACTTCATGTTTTTGAACTGCTAGGTTGGCAGGAGCAGGGACCGAGCAACGGGAGCTCACCCCGTCGCGGGTATTCGAACCATGACCTTCCGATCGGCAGGCCCAAGAAGCTCAGTGGTTTAGACCACAGCGTCACCCACATTCCCCAATCATAGAATCATAGAATCCTAGAGTTGGAAGAGACCACAAGGGCCATCGAGTCCAACCCCCTGCCAAGCAGGAAACACCACCAGAGCACTCCTGACATATGGTTGTCAAGCCTCTGCTTAAAGACCTCCAAAGTAGGAGACTCCACCACACTCCTTGGCAGCAAATTCCACTGTCGAACAGCTCTCACTGTCAGGAAGTTCTTCCTAATGTTTAGGTGGAATCTTCTTTCTTGTAGTTTGGATCCATTGCTCCGTGTCCGCTTCTCCGGAGCAGCAGAAAACAACCTTTCTCCCTCCTCCATGTGACATCCTTTTATATATTTGAACATGGCTATCATATCACCCCTTAACCTCCTCTTCTCCAGGCTAAACATGCCCAGCTCCCTTAGCCGTTCCTCATAAGGCATCATAGAATAGACCCTCTGAAATTAATGGTCATGGGAAACAAAGGTCCGTTCATTTCAATGTGAGTAGAACTTAGTTTTGAAGAAGTGAACCATGCATCTAAACCACCAGGCATTCCCAAAAGAATCCTGGGAACCCCCCACACAGCCACATTTCCCAGCACCCTTATCAAACTACAGTTCCCAGGATTCTGGGGAGGCGAAGCCAGCTGCTTTCAGTGTGTCTTGGAAGCAACAGGTTTTCAGTTCAACGAGCTCAGGCCTCTTGGAAGGCTAATGCCAGCCATTTTCTCGCCACCAACCCATCCAGCTCTCTAGCCACACCCAGATGGCAATGAACACCAACTTTCACACTGTATTTTTTTTTTTGTATTGATTTTTATTTGATTTTTACAAATTAAAGTTTGCATTCAAAAATTACAAATAAAAACAAATAAACAGATTCTACCGAATCTTTGGACTTCCCTCTGCCCCTCCATGGGTTCTGTCGTTAACCTTTTCTACTGCATACTTTAAGTCACTCTAATTGTTCAATTGTCCATTATATCCAAAGTCTCTGTTACATTACAAGTGTTATTTAAGTCCTGCCAAAGAGTTCAGTTGTTTACAATGGTCTGCCAAATGTAATATAAATTTACCGCTTTCTTTATTAAAGTTTTGATCTTCCTGGTTTCTGATTTTCCTGGTCATTCTTGCCATCTCTGCATAGCCCATTCCACTCTGGCAGGGACCTTATCTTCTTTCCAGCTCTGGGCTACTAGCATCCTGGCAGCTGTCATTGCGTACAAAAACAGTCTTTTCTGCTCCTTCGGTATTTCTGTACCTATAATTCCTAACGAAAAAGCTTCTGGTTTTTTTTAACAAACATTATTTTAAACATTTTCTTCAACCCATTATATATCATTTCCCAGAATTCTTTTTACTTTACAGTTACACCACATATGATAAAGAAGAAGGTGCCTTCTTTCTGTTTACATTTCCAGCAAATACGTTGTCCTATACGTTTTTAATCATTTGCTCAGTTAAATACCAACTTTCACACTGTAGGCCTCAGCCTGCCAGGATATCAGGCTCCAGATTTTCCCCTAAGTCAGACTTATTGCCCGCCAAGCTTAGTGCTGTCTGCACTGACTGGCAGAAGCTGCCAGGGGTTTCAGACAGGGAGTCCCCCCCCCCAGAGCCTGCTGGAGCTCTAACACTTCCCAAGAGCTCTACCACTTAGCAACGGCCTGTCCCCAATAGGAAGTGGCTTTATAATGAGCGCAAACCATGTCCATCCTTCCTCCCTTTATTCATTTTTGTTGTTTAGTCATTTAGTCGTGTCCGCCTCTTTGTGACCCCCTGGACCAGAGCATGCCAGGCCCTCCTGTCTTCCACTGCCTCCCGCAGTTTGGTCAAACTCATGTTGGTCTCTTCGAGAACACCTTCCCACCATCTCGTCCTCTGTCGTCCCCTTCTCCTTGTGCCCTCCATCTTTCCCAGCATCAGGGTCTTTTCCAGGGAGTCTTCTCTTCTCATGAGGTGGCCAAAGTCTTGGAGCCTCAGCTTCAGGATCTGTCCTTCCAGTGAGCACTCAGGGCTGATTTCCTTCAGAATGGAGAGGTTGGATCTTCTTGCAGTCCATGGGACTCTCAAGAGTCTCCTCCAGCACCAGAATTCAAAAGCAGCATCCATTCTTGGGCGATCAGCCTTCTTGATGCTCCAGCTCTCACTTCCACACATCACTACTGGGAAAACCAGAGCTTTAATCATTATTAGATTTCTTTCCCACCTTTCCTCCAAGGAAGTGAAATACTAGCTCCCCCTTGTATCCTCACAAGAACCCTGTGTGATAGGCTAGGCTAAGAGACATAGACCTTTGGTCCTGGGTCAGCTGTGTTAGCATCCAGCCCTCACCTAACCGGCCCAAGGGGTATCCCCCTGGCTGTCCGCTTCCTCCTGGCTAGCCTCAGTGCTGCCCTTGTGAAACACAGCAGAGACGAGGCAGGAGGGAACCGGAAACAAAACACAAATGAGCAGCGTTTTCTGAAACTGGCTTCTTCCTGCTTTGAGCAGCCAGGGTTTAGCACGGGCTTCTTAGCATGCTGCAAGCACTGGGTATGGGACTACCTAAAGGTAAAGGGACCCTTACTCCAGTCGTGGCCAACTCTGGGGTTGCGGCGCTCATCTCGCTTTATTGGCTGAGGGAGCCGGCATACAGCTTCCGGGTCATGTGGCCAGCATGACTAAGCCGCTTCTGGCGAACCAGAGCAGTGCACGGAAATGCCGTTTACCTTCCCGCCGGAGTGGTACCTATTTATCTACTTGCACTTTGACGTGCTTTCGAACTGCTAGGTTGGCAGGAGCTGGGACCGAGCAACGGGAGCTCACCCCGTCATTGCGGGGATTCAAACCGCTGACCTTTTGATCAGCAAGCCCTAGGCTCTGTGGTTTAACCCACAGCGCCACCCGCGTCCCCGTGGGACTCCCTCCCACTCCCTCCTGCTGCCCTCATCTCCCAGGCTGGGAGTTAACATCCTATTGAGCATTTGCCCCTGACCCTGGGAGAGGAGGGATGAAAGAGCCATGGGGGGGGCGTTGATTTATTCACCCCTCCCTCCCTCCCTCCAGCGTAGACAAACATATCTGCCTGCCAAAGGGGTGTAGAGGAAGTCAAGAGTTCAAGAAGGCAGGATTTAGACAGGGACAGGAGGCTGGTGGCCCTTCACGATTGGTTGGTTGATTGATTGATTGATTGATTGATTGATTTGATTGATTGGTGGCTCTCTCCAGACTCCCTTCAGCCCCAGTCAGCAAGTCCAATATTCAGGGATGATTGGAGTTGGAGCGGTCCAGCTTCATCTGTGTGGACGAAGGTGAAATGTCCATGCCGCCACTTTCAACAGAGCCCCTAAAGGACCAGGCTAGCCAGCACAACTTTGCACATTTCCGATGTTGCCCGCTGCATCCCTGAGAGGCAAAGGGTTTGGGGCGGTTACCCAGCTTCATTCCCAAATATCCTTGCAACTTCCCGCTGAAATCTCTTGGTGCCTTGTACCACAACGGCTCTGCTTTATTTTATTAGTGTCCTGGAAGAAGCAAAGATCACCAGTGTTGAAGCAATGATTCTTCAGCATCAACTGCGTTGGACTGGCCATGTTGTGCGGATGCCTGACGATCGTCTTCCAAAGCAACTCCTCTATTTCGAACTTAAAAATGGAAAGTGTGATGCTGGTGGTCAACAAAAGAGGTTTAAAGACTGTCTCAAGGCAAATCTAAAAAAATGTAGTATAAACACTGACAACTGGGAAACACTGGCCTGCGAGCGCTCCAGTTGGAGAACAGCCTTGACCAAATGTGTCGTGGGCTTTGAAGACACTCGAACTCAGGACGCAAGGGAGAAATGTCCTAAGAGGAAGGCACGCTTGGCAAATCCACACCGTGATCAACTCCCGCCTGGAAACCAATAGCCCCACTGTGGAAGGACGTGTGGGTCCAGAATTGGCCTCCACAGTCACTTACGGACTCATTGTTAAAACCGTGCTTATGGAAGACAATCTTACTCGGCTGCGAGTGATCGCCAAAGAAGAAGAAGAAGACTTTTCATCCCGCTTTTCTCGTGCTGTCGCTCCTCCGGACAGCGATGGCACTGTATAAAGGGTTTGGAAAGCCGCACAGAACATCCCCTAAAAAGCGGGAAAAATCCACCACTGAACTACTCTTAGTGGGCCAAAAGCACCTTGCAGGATGCGTCCCCAGTAAAACACTGGTCTGGCGTGGCCCCTCAGCTCACTACCACACTGTTTCCCTTTGGTTTTGGTTCTTTTGGAATATGAAAAAAGCAGGATTCTGGTTGAGGATCATAGAATCCTAGAATCCTAGAGTTGGAAGAGACCACAAGGGCCATCGAGTCCAACCCCCTGCCAAGCAGGAAACACCATCAGAGCACTCCTGACATATGGTTGTCAAGCCTCTGCTTAAAGACCTCCAAAGTAGGAGACTCCACCACACTCCTTGGCAGCAAATTCCACTGTCAAACAGCTCTTACTGTCAGGAAGTTCTTCCTAATGTTTAGGTGGAATCTTCTTTCTTGTAGTTTGGATCCATTGCTCTGTGTCCGCTTCTCTGGAGCAGCAGAAAACAACCTTTCTCCCTCCTCTATGTGACATCCTTTTATATATTTGAACATGGCTATCCTATCACCCCTTAACCTCCTCTTCTCCAGGCTAAACATGCCCAGCTCCCTTAGCCGTTCCTCATAAGGCATCGGATCACATGAGCAACCAGCAGCTCTGGAGAGAAAAGGCCACCAATATATCTATAAGCTACACACCCAGAAAAGTGTTCTTTGCCCCAGCGAGGTTACATTCTAAATTTGCTACAACAGCTGAGCAGCAGAAAATAAGCGGTTTTGAGGCAATGTGAGGCAGAGCTCAGCCCTCAAAGAGAGAGAAGGTATTTCAGGGTAGTCTATGTTTAGGCAGGAGGGCTCTATAGTGTTTCCGCCTGTCGCCTTTGCGTTTAGAACCGCTGCTGTCTCGGCTGCAGGAAGCTGACTTCGAAATGCCCTGTTTCCTTGTGTCTGTGAGTGAGGCTGATTCCGGAGGGCTTATCTAGAGCACATTTTGATAGCAGGGCCCGGCCTTGATAAATAATCTTACTTGCGGTGTTGTGTATTATTGACGCCTCTTCCGCAGGCAGGTGGTGGTGTAAGGCTGTGCACCCACTGCACTTTAAAAGCACACTGTTGTTGTTCAGTTGTTTAGCCGTGTCCACCTCTTTGTGACCCCCTGGGCCAGAGCATGCCACGCACTCCTGTCTTCCACTGCCTCCCGCAGTTTGGTCAGACTCATGTTTGTGGCTTCAAGAACACTGTCCCACCATCTCGTCCTCTGTCGTCCCCTTCTCCCTGTGCCCTCCATCTTTCCCAACATCAGGGTCTGTTCCAGGGAGTCTTCTCTTCTCAGGAGGTGGCCAAAGTCTTGGAGCCTCAGCTTCAGGATCTGTCCTTCCAGGGAGCACTCAGGGCTGATTTCCTTCAGAATGGAGAGGTTGGATCTTCTTGCAGTCCCTGGGACTCTCAAGAGTCTCCTTCAGCACCAGAATTCAAAAGCATCCATTCTTCGGTGATTAGCCTTCTTTATGGTCCAGCTCTCATTTCCATACATCGCTACTGGGTAGTTTAAGCCGTGGCAGGACACCCTGAAACTACAGTTCCCAGATTCTTTTCGGGTGGAGTTATTTAAATGTATTGCGTGTTTGCAGCTGGCCAAAGAATTAGCCTTAGCGTGACAGCCGGCTCATCTGGTAGATGCTGGGGCGGTGGCAAGTGGTGGTGGGGTTTTGGAGCACAGAACTGTGTGTACCCCCAATCTCTCGCTCTGCCTGCTCCCTCTGCACTGCAATGTCTTTATTTGACTGTAAAACGCTATAGCTCAGCGGCAGGACACCTGCTTTGAATGCAGAAGGTCCCAGCTGCAATCTCTGGCCTCTCCGGGTAGGTCCCAGATAGCTTGGCAAGCCTCTGCCAGTCGGAGCAGACATCCACTAGATGGACTAGTGGTTTTACTTGGCAAATTCCTACACTCCTATTTAAACCAGCCTTTCGCTCGGAACCATGGCGGCTGGAATCTTAATTCGCTTTCAAGGCTGCAGTTCACTGGTAGAGCACCTGCTTAGCATGCAGAACGTCCCAAATTCAGTGTATGAGCGTCGACTTCTCTGGATGGCTGCTGGCTTTTAGCTACTGCCCATGTAGGGATTCGTAGCTCGGGTGTAGAGCAGGTGTTTGTATGTAGAAGGCTGATTGCCGAAGAATGGATGCTTTTGAATTCTGGTGCTGGAGGAGACTCTTGAGAGTCCCATGGACTGCAAGAAGATCAAACCTCTCCATTCTGAAGGAAATCAGCCCTGAGTGCTGACTGTAAGGACAGATCCTGAAGCCGAGGCTCCAAGACTTTGGCCACCTCATGAGAAGGGAAGACTCCCTGGAAAAGACCCTGATGTTGGGAAAGATGGAGGGCACAAGGAGAAGGGGAGGACAGAGGACAAGATGGTGGGACAGTGTTCTCGAAGCTATGAACATGAGTTTGACCAAACTGTGGGAGGCAGTGGAAGACAGGAGGGCCTGGCGTGCTCTGGTCCAGGGGGTCACGAAGAGGCGGACACGACGACTAAACAACAACAACAGCAACAACAGAATGCCCTGGCTTCACCTCCAGGAACAAGCCGGGGTTGTCCCTTGCCTGAAAGCCTGGAGAGGTTATTTTAAAAAAAAAAGTTGCACTTTGAAATGGATCAGTTTAACACTTGTTTGTGGCGTTCTCCTTATCCCCAGGTACCCTCTCCTTGATGGAGAAATCTGACTGCTCGTTTTAAGGTGCCAGGAAAGTCCACGTGGCTTTGTCTTGGGGTAGCAGGCCTGGGGCATGGAGGGTACATGGGGCAGCAGGCCAGAGAGAGCTGTGCTGAGATGCAGGGTGTCTTGCAAAACTTCTTCTGCTTTGCAGGAAAACTGTGAAACTAGTTGTGGCTTCTCGCAGAGGAACCGACACGCAGAGTTTCTCCGAAATCGTGCTATTACAGTCTCTGTTGCCAGGCAGAACAAGCCCTGTGGGTGTGTGGGTGTTTGTGGGTGTGTGGGTGTGCGCGCACAAACACCCACACCCACACACACTTAAATCAGGCCAGTCTGGGGAAACCCAGACCCATTTTTTGGGTGGGTGGTAAAAGTTATAATTCATTTTGTGTGTCATTTTGCCACACTGTGAAGGTCGCAGCATTTGGGGACTTTTTAGTTTAGAGAAAAGGCCAGCGAGAGAGGTAGCAGGACAGAGTTTTATAAAACGAAGCATGGCGGGTTGAAAGTGGATAGAGGAAGTTTTCCTCCCTGTTATGACACTGGAATTCCTGGGCGTCCAGTGAAGCTGAATGTTGGAAGACTGATCACAGAAATCCCTACTTCACATAGGGCACTGTTAAACTGTGGAACTCCCTGCCACAGGAGGCAGCAATGGCCATTAACTTGGATGGCTTTAAAAGAGGATCGGACAAACTTATGGAGGAGGAGAGGGCTAATCGGTGGCTACTGGCCGCAATGGCTCTGGTCTGCCCTCCACAGTTTGGGGCAGTGATTGTCCTCTGAATACCAGTTGCTGGAAACTGCAGGAGGCGAGAGAGAGAGAGAGCTCTTATGTTCAGATTCTGCCTGAGTGTTTCCTACAGGCATCCAGCTGGTCACTGTGAGAACAGGATGCCAGACTGGAAGGGCCACGGGTCTGATCCTGCAGGGCGCCTCTTACACTCTTACAAAGTGGGGTTTGAGTCTGTTGTTGTTTAATCGTTTAGTCGTGTCCGACTCTTTGTGACCCCCTGGACCAGAGCACGCCAGGCCCTCCTGTCTTCCACTGCCTCCCGCAGTTTGGTCAGACTCATGCTGGTAGCTTCGAGAACACTGTCCCACCATCTCGTCCTCTGTCTCCCCTTCTCCTTGCGCCCTCCATCTTTCCCAACATCAGGGTCTTTTCCAGGGAGTCTTCTCTTCTCCTGAGGTGGCCAAAGTCTTGGAGCCTCAGCTTCAGGATCTGTCCTTCCAGTGAGCACTCAGGGCTGATTTCCTGAAGAATGGAGAGGTTTGATCTTCTTGCAGTCCATGGGACTCTCAAGAGTCTCCTCCAGCGCCAGAACTGAGTCTAGCCGCAGGCAACTCCCCTTGACCAATGGAAAGCTCTGAGTAGCGGCACGATAAGCAGAAATGCCACAACATGTTGCTGACTTTGCAGGTGCACTGCCCCTGTCCATAGGGGCTCTCTTAAGCTTTTGTTGTGGTTTCCCCCCCAAAAAAATTATTTATTTTATAACACAACTAAACAACACAAACAGAAAAACAAACAATACAAACAAATTCTTGTCTTATCCTTATTTTTTCTAAATATTTTTAGGTGGGCTTCCGCAAGTCCCCCCTATCTGATTTTCATTTTACCTCATCTTTAGCAGTTTATATATATCATAATTTCTAACCATTTTTTAAATCACACTTACTTTTACCATAAAAATCTTCACCTTTTATCACTTACAAATAATAATATTTTAAAATACACAATCTTCTATTTCTAACTCTATATCCACTTCCAAAACTATTCTAATATTTAAATATTAACATATTTTTTCAAATATTCTTTAAACTTCTTCCAATTTTCTTCCACCGTCTCTTCTCTCTGGTCTCAGACTCTCCCGGTCAGTTCGGCAAAATCCATCTAGTCCATCATCTTCATCTGCCATTCTTCGATAGTTGGTAAATCTTGTTTCTTCCAATTCTTCGCTAGTAATATTCTCGCAGCTGTTGTGGCGTACAAAAAAAAAAGTAACATCCTTTTGGGGGTGTCAGGGGATGGTTAGCTGCTTGTGCTTAAAATTGTGCCCCTTCAGAGTTTGTGCGACCCCACAAACCTCTGTGTGTGACAGAGCTCCTCAGACATGTCTGCTCTAGTCACTAGTAGAGTCTGACAGTGGCTGTCTGCGGAAGCGCTTCCAGCAAAGAAGTTCCTTAACGGAAACGCGTCTCCTGGACTCACGACGTGGCAGCTTCCGGCGAAGTATGGGTCTCCCTGCAGTTGCTTCTGACACCTCCCCGCTATTTTCGCTCGAAGTGTCTCTCACCCCTTTCTCTCCCCTGCTGCTTCCTGCCTGGGCTGCTGCGTCTCTCTCAGCATTACTGAGATCCTCCTCCAGAGACCCCGCGCTCCCCCTGCTGGTCCCTGCTTTGGCTGTTGACTCTCTCCCAGTCTCTGGGAGCCTTACCACTTCCCTTTCCTCCGATGTCAGTTCCCTGACATCCACCTCCCCTCCAGGGCCCCCCTCTCCCCCGCCCCTACTTTCTCCTCTGGGCGGTGAGGAGCTGAAACCCCTAAAAGAATCCTCTTCATCTTCAGACGTCTCGAACAATTCCCTCCATCGGTCTTCGTTCCGACTCGCTGAATCCTCCTCCACCTCGGAATCAGCGAACCCCTCCAACTCTTCTTCGTCGTCGGTGGTGGCGAAGTATTCCCTCCGGAACCTCGCCACTGGCTGGGGTTTTCTAGGGAATCTCTGATGAAAAGTTTCAATCAAAACCTCGTCATCTACATCCTCTGCCCTGACCCAGGTGTTTTCCGACTCCGGCTCCCCTTCCCACATTACCAAATACTCTACTTGCTCTCCCCTCCACCTAGAATCGAGAATCTCCGCTACATGGTAGCTGTGTTCTTTTTCCTCCATAGCTGGTCCCCTATTGACCCTCCCCTCTCTGTCCCCTATATACGGTGACAGCAATGATCTGTGGAACACTGGGTGCAACTTCATGTGGTTCGGTAACCGGAGTCTGAAAGCCACTGGGTTGACCTGTTGCGTGACTTCAAATGGGCCCAGTCTTTTGGGTCTTAACTTCTTACAACCTCCTTTAAATGGTAACCCTTGGGTGGACAGCCACACCTGGTCCCCCACCCTAATGCTTTCCCCTTCCCTTCTGGTTTTGTCTGCCTGCCTCTTATATTCCTCCTTCGCCCTGTTTAAATTAAGTTGGAGCTGGCGATGGATCGCTTCCATTTCTTCAACGAACTGTTCTGCGGCAGGAACGCTCCAGTTCTCCCCCTCCCCCCCTGGGAAGGCTCGGGGATGACACCCGTGATTGGCCAAAAAAGGGCTCATCCCCGTGGACACGTTCTCTGCATTGTTATAGGCAAATTCTGCCAACGCCAGCTTCTCCACCCAATCATTCTCTCTGTCATTCACATAACACCTCAAATATTGCTGGAGGACACCATTAGCTCTTTCCGCCTGCCCATTGGTTTCTGGATGACGGGCAGTGGAAAAATTCACCTCTACATGCAACAAGCTCATGAGCTTCCTCCAGAACCTGGAAGTAAATTGTTTCCCTCGGTCCGAAACCACCCTCAAGGGGGCACCATGCAACCTAAACACATTTTCCACAAACAATCTAGCGGTTTCTTCTGCTGTGACCGCATGTGAGCAGGCTATAAAGTGGGCCATCTTGGTTAACAGGTCTACCACAACCATAATGGCTGTCTTCCCTTTGGACCTGGGCAGATCAGTCATGAAATCTATTGCCACTGCCTCCCATGGTCTTTCCGGCGTGGGTAGTGGTTCTAATAAACCTGCCGGTGCCCGCCTCTCCCCCTTGGCTCGTTGACATCGGTCACACCCTCTCACATATTCACGCACATCTTCCCTGACCTTGGGCCACCAGAATTCCCTGGTAACCAGCCACATGGTTTTGTGTTGCCCAAAATGCCCTGCTGTGGGGCTATCGTGCAGTTGCTTGAGTACCTTTTCCCTCAATTCCCCTTCAGGTATGTATAACGCTCCCTTGTAATACAACGCCCCGTTTCTCTCCTCAAAACCCCCGGGTTTGTCTCCCTCCCTCCTGAGACCCCTGAGTTTGTCCTGGGCGTATTCATCCTGCACCGTTCCCTCTACCAGTTCCCTTTGCCCCACCAAAGCCGCCCCACACACCCAGCGGTCCTCGGGAATAACATGGGTCTCTTCGGGTGCACCCTCTCCCTCCAAATATTCAGGTTTGCGTGAGAGAGCGTCCGCCCTAACGTTCTCCGGGCCTGGTACGTAACAAATCTCAAAGTTAAATTTGGAGAACTCCTGGGCCCATCTCAACTGCCTTTGGTTGAGCACTCGCGCAGTTCTCCAATACTCTAGATTCTTATGGTCCGTGCACACTTGCACCTTCTGTTGTGCACCAATTAGTAGGTGCCTCCATCTCCGGAAGGCCTCATAAATAGCAAGAAGTTCCCGGTCGTGCACCGTGTAGTTTCTCTCAGATTTGTTCAGCTTTCGCGAAAAGAAGGCACACGGTCGCCACTCTGACCCCTCCTTCCCCGGCTGCAGAAGAAGCACCGCCCCTATGGCTCTGTCAGAAGCGTCTGTTTCGACCCTCAGCTTTTTTTGTAAATCCACATGTAGAAGTTGTTCGTCAGAGGCGAAGGCCCTTTTCAGTTCCTCAAACGCTCGCTCCGCCTCCCCCGTCCAAACAAACTTCTTTTTGCTGCTGAGACAGTCCGTGATGGGCGCCGTCAGGTGGGCGAAGTTTCGGATGAACTTACGATAAAAGTTTCCAAACCCTAGGAACCTCTGCACATCCTTCTTGGTCTTGGGTGTTTTCCATTCCAGCACCGCTTGAACCTTGCCGGGGTCCATGGCCAACCCCTTGTCTGACAAGCGGTACCCCAGGAATTCCACCTCCTTGGTATGAAACTGACACTTTTCCAGTTTCACCCACAGTCTGTTGGCTTGCAGCCTGCTCAACACTTCTCTGACGTCTCTCACATGTTGCTCCTCATTCTCCGAATACACCAACACGTCATCTAAGAAGGCCACGCAATTCTTGTAGAGCAAAGGCCCCAGTACATGGTTCATAAAGGCTTGAAAACACGCGGAGCCTGTTTGTAATCCAAAAGGCATAACGAGGTATTCAAATGCCCCCAAAGGGGTGAACATGGTGGTCTTCCATTCATCCCCTTTCCTTATACGTATCAGGTTGTACGCCCCCCTTAGGTCCAGCTTTGTAAAAATCTTTCCTTTTCGCACCCTGGTCAAAATATCATCAATCCTGGGCATAGGAAAAGCCGCCGGCTCTGTCACTGCATTTAGGGCCCGAAAGTCACATACCAGCCTCGGCTTGTCCGTGTTTTTTTTATCCACAAAAAACACTGGGCTACCCCCCGCTGCCTTGGACTCTCTGATGAAGCCTCTCTTCAGGTTCTTGTCAATGAACGCTCGCAACTCCTGCATCTCCCTGTCTGACATGGCATACAACTTGCCTACAGGAAGCTGTGCTCCAGGGAGTAAATTGATCTGGCAATCAAAGGGCCTATGCGGGGGTAGTTGGTCCGCTTCCTTCTCGCTGAACACGTCGCTGAGATCAGCATACTGTGGTGGCACCTTCCCCTTCTCCATCACTTCCGTCCCTGCTAGGGTGGCTTGGGCCCCTGCTGACCCCTTTTCCGCCCTGCAGTGTTCTAAGCAGTGTGCGGAACCGAAGGAAACCACTCTTTGATGCCAGCCCACCAGCGGATCATGTAGGGCTAGCCAGCTCATTCCCAAAATAATGGGAGCGCCTCCCAAGGTGGCCACATTAAACGCTATCAGTTCTGTGTGCCTTGCCACCCTCATTATCATTGGGACGGTCTGCAAGCTGACGCCTCCTCCCAACAGTTCCCTGCCATCAATCGTGGTCACCTGCAAGGGGTTGCTTAAAGGGATAGTCTGTATCTGGTGCTCAGCAGCAAACTCCTTGCTCATGAAATTGCAGGAGCTGCCTGAGTCCAACAGCGCCTTTATTTTTAGGGGGTGTCCATTTTGCAGCTCTAGCGACACTTCAATCACTAGAGCAGGTCGAGGAGCTTCTGGCACTGGCACTTGGGGAAGGGGCACTTTCACTGCTCTTTGGCCTGGCTGCAGTGCCCTGCTGGCAACCAGGCGTTGGCTTTTACCTGCTCCGTTTCTCCCTGCTCTTCCCCCTCAACAGCTCCCACCATCCCTTGCCATTCCTTCCTCTGGGGGCAGACTCTGGCAAAGTGGCCTGGCTGTTGGCAGAGATAGCATTTCCGGGCTCCCTTTCCCTCCTTCTTCGCCCCCTCACTGGGCTTTGAAACTGCGCGCGCGCGGGCTGTTCCGATTTCCATCGGCTCTGCCGGCGGGAAAGCTGGCTCAGGAATGTCTGGAATGCGCAACTCCTTCCAACGTTCCCCTCTCCCTTCCCGCCTCTCCAAGGCTCTTGCCTCCTGGCGCGCTCCAATGGTCAGCGCAGATTTGGTCAGCTGATCCATAGACCCCGCCCTGGGGCTCCTGGCCAGCTCGTCTTTCACAGCTGAAGAAAGACCTTCTTCAAATAGCATCTGAATGGGTGCCGCCGATAAATCCCACCCCAATCTGTGAATCAGCATGGTAAATTCAGTCCAGTACTCACGGACAGATCTGCTTCCCTGCTTGCAAGCCATTAGCTGTCTGCGTACCGCCCCTTCCTCAATATCGCTGGAAAACATGATATCCATTGCACGAAAGAATTTCATAGTGTCCTTTAGGATATCGTTGTGCGTTGCCATCAGGGGTCGAACCCAGTCCCGCGCCCCCTTCTCAAGATGCCCAATTACGAACGCAACTTGCGATTCCTCATCAGGGAACTCATCAAACTGCACATTCAGAGCATATTGCATCTCAGTCCTAAAGGCATGGTAATCCTTGGGGTCCCCCCCAAACTTCTGCACCAATCCTGGTACCTTTCTGGGGAACTGAGTGGTTCTCCCCTTTTTGTCAGCATCCTGAGCCCTTCTCTCCTCGAGCCTCGCCGTCTGCAGCGCAAGTTGGACCTCCAGAGCTTGATACCTTTCTTCCAAGCTTGGACCAGCTCCAACCCCTGCGTCTCCGGTTCCGACTGGGTTGCTCATGATGCTTTCTCCTGCACAGGCAGCGTACAGAGACTGTCAGACTGCTGTCAGGGGATGGTTAGCTGCTTGTGCTTAAAATTGTGCCCCTTCAGAGTTTGTGCGACCCCACAAACCTCTGTGTGTGACAGAGCTCCTCAGACATGTCTGCTCTAGTCACTAGTAGAGTCTGACAGTGGCTGTCTGCGGAAGCGCTTCCAGCAAAGAAGTTCCTTAACGGAAACGCGTCTCCTGGACTCACGACGTGGCAGCTTCCGGCGAAGTATGGGTCTCCCTGCAGTTGCTTCTGACACCTCCCCGCTATTTTCGCTCGAAGTGTCTCTCACCCCTTTCTCTCCCCTGCTGCTTCCTGCCTGGGCTGCTGCGTCTCTCTCAGCATTACTGAGATCCTCCTCCAGAGACCCCGCGCTCCCCCTGCTGGTCCCTGCTTTGGCTGTTGACTCTCTCCCAGTCTCTGGGAGCCTTACCACTTCCCTTTCCTCCGATGTCAGTTCCCTGACAGGGGGATTTCACCCCCCCTACACACACACACACTATACCAAGTAAAAAGGCTTCTGGTGTCTTTCAACACTTTTTTCAGTTCATTATAAATCCTTTCCCAGAAGTCTTTTACCTTGGGGCACATCCACCACATGTGATAAAAGGTTCCTTCTTTTGGTTCTGTTAAGCTTTTGAGTGCTGCTTTGAGTGGGGCTGATGGAGCCACAATCCAAAGGCTCTGGCTGGCAAAATCTGGCCTGAATCCCGTTTCCCCCAGCCTTTGTCATGCTGGCTGAGTCTGTTGGGAGTTCAAATCCAGCCACATCTGAAAGGGCCACACACCTGTCGGTTGTTTCGCAGCTGTGTCCTAGCTGAGATAGATAGATGTTAGCTTCATGGCCTACACTGGAGCTTCTCAGCACCGACTCTATAATGCAAACTGCTCCCTTATCTCCATGAGGACTAGAACATTTGCTCCGGCAGGTATCAGCATCCTTCAAGAGCGTGATGAACTTGATTTACCTTCAACCAGCAAATTGCTTCTGGATGGACTGACCCTTCATTTAAAGCATGTGTGTGTGTGTCAGAAATGCACACGCGGCCAGCTTCTCCCTTAAGAACCTGGGTCTGCAGAAATTAGCAGATGGGACTTTTCATAGTGGGACGCGGGTGGCGCTGTGAGTTAAACCACAGAGCCTAGGCCTTGCCAATCAGAAGGTCGGCGGTTCGAATCCCCACGATGGAGTGAGCTCCCGTTGCTCGGTCCCTGCTCCTGCCAACCTAGCAGTTCGAAAGCACTCAAAGTGCAAGTAGATAAATAGGTACCTCTTCGGCGGGAAGGTAAACAGCATTTCCATGCGCTGCTCTGGTTCGCCAGAAGCGGCTTAGTCCTGCTGGCCACATGACCCGGAAGCTGTATGTTGGCTCCCTCGGCCAGTAAAGCGAGATGAGCGCCACAACCCCAGAGTCGGTCACGACTGGACCTAATGGTCAGGGGTTCCTTTTACCTTTACCTTTACTTTTCATAGCAAGGAGTGATATGGCATTCCTGCCTTCTTGCTGCTGTTTTTGAGCTGCTCAAGAGAGCAAGCGAAACAAACCTCTTCATTCCTTTTCCTCCCTGCGCTGGTATTGATTCATCGTCTAGTTTCAATTCTCCATTAGCCCCAAAGAAAAGCAGAACAAAAACACTTGTTGCAAAGAGCACTTATAGCTCGCAAGAAGAACCATAAGCCGCGTTGAAGCTATAAGCCTCCCCCTCGGAACTGGAATCCCTTCTCCTAAATTCCAGGCCAATGGGAAGTGGTTGCAGTTGCAGGGAGAGGCCAGGAAAGCACTCTTTGCATGCTCAGAAGCACAAATGTGTTTGTGGGGGGGGGAGGTCTGATCCGGTGCTTTTCCGCTCTGCCTTGGGGTCCACTTTGGAATGCTTTCCTATTTGTTTTCTGTTTTGTTTGTTTGTTTTGTGCTATTTTTAACTGTTCTTATTTATTTATGCAAATATTTATCTACCACTGTTTCATAAAGCACCTCAAAGCAGTTTACAACAAAAGGACGTAGAAGCATGCAATAAAAGCCATAAAGTGAAGATTAAAACCAGACATCAATTTTATTCTTTGCATTGCTTTGGGACATATGGGGAAATAATAATAATAATAATAATAATAATAATAATAATAATAATAATAATAATAATAATAATAATTGCATTGTGACCAACTGAGCGCAGATTATTTCACTCCAAGTAGTCTTACAACAGCTTGAGAATTTGAGTTGCTACTAAAGGTGGTTCCAAACAACGGGCTTATTCATCCTCATTTGTTTGCAAGATTAGACAACATTTGTCTATATAATGAGCATTTATTCTGATTCGTTTGGGTGCCGTTGCGTGAAAGCAAGTGTTGTCCTGATGATTAAGACAAATTAGCTGTGTTTGGATATAATACACAGCTAAAAGAATGGGAGAGGTTGTGGAAAGAAAGAATAAAATTTACAGCATGTAATGCGTTGAAAGATAACATGATGAAAATCATGTATAGATGGTATATCACACCTGTGAAATTAGCTAAAATGTATAAGACAAGTAATAAATTTTGGAAATGTAAAGAAAAAGAAGGATCATTTTATCATATGTGGTGGGAATGTAAGAAAGTAAAAAGACTTCTGGGAAATGATATATATCAGATGAAAAAGATGTTGAAATATACATTTTTAAAAAGACCAAAAGCATTTTTACTTGGTATTACAAGTGAAGACATTAATAGACAGGATATTAAAACTGTTTTTATATGCAACAACAGCGGCAAGAGTATTGTTGGCCCAGAAATGGAAGCAAGAAGAAATTCCGACAAAAGAAGAATGGCAGACGAAATTAATGGACTACGCAGAATTGGACAAAATGACAGGAAGGATTCGAAACCTGCAGGACCAGAGATTCACAGAAGATTGGAAGAAATATGCGAACTATTTGAAGAGCAACTGTAATCAACAAATTACACTAGTAGGACTACAAGAAGTTTTGTACGGAGGAATATACGAAACAAAGAAAAGAAAGAAGAGAGATATTATGATATTTAAATGTAACAGTGAAAGTAAGAAATATAAATTAAGTGGAAAACATTGGAAAGTTTTCAGATGTGATTGATGGAAGTAAAAAAAGAACTGTATAAGATATAAAAGTATGTTTAATAATTGTTGAAAATGATATGTTAAAAAACCAATAATAAAAAAGACAAATTATCTGTGATTCCTGCATTGCAGGGAGTTGGACTAGATAAATCACATCTCTGTGATTCTATCCAGCATCTTTCACCATCACATTCCTCACCCCAAAAAGTCTGATCTCTCAGGGACGCAGGCGTCTTGCGCAAGGGCTCCCAACTATAATTGCACAACCTGCATTTGGAGGCGTGGGGTGGAATCAGTACATGTGAAAAGGATCTAGGAGTCTTGGTTGACCACAAACTTGACCAACAGTGTGACGCGGCAGCTAAGAAAGCCAATGCAATTCTGGGCTGCATCAATAGGAGAATAGCATCTAGATCAAGGGAAGTAATAGTGCCACTGTATTCTGCTCTGGTCAGACCTCACCTGGAGTACTGTGTCCAGTTCTGGGCACCACAATTCAAGAAGGACACTGACAAACTGGAACGTGTCCAGAGGAGGGCAACCAAAATGGTCAAAGGCCTGGAAACGATGCCTGATGAGGAACGGCTAAGGGAGCTGGGCATGTTTAGCCTGGAGAAGAGGAGGTTAAGGGGTGATAGGATAGCCATGTTCAAATATATAAAAGGATGTCACATAGAGGAGGGAGAAAGGTTGTTTTCTGCTTCTCCAGAGAAGCGGACACGGAGCAATGGATCCAAACTACAAGAAAGAAGATTCCACCTAAACCTTAGGAAGAACTTCCTGACAGTAAGAGCTGTTTGACAGTGGAATTTGCTGCCAAGGAGTGTGGTGGAGTCTCCTCCTTTGGAGGTCTTTAAGCAGAGGCTTGACAGATCTGGCCCCTGGGCCTTAGTTTACCTACCCATGGCTTAAAGGCTATAATTCTGGATGACTTGGGTAGGTTGGGGAAGGCCCTAGAAAAAGAGGCAGGAAATTATTTTTCTGTCTCTTCCTATAACGCTACACAAGGGATGCAAGAAGGAAGCACTGATTTCCTTCGTCGCCCGCACCACCGTTTCCTTTCTGCTGCAGTTCAGCTTCTTCGGGGGGGGGGGGGCGACCCTATGATATCTATCTCAGCCTGCTATGTTGTTCTACCCCATTCATTTCAACCCAAAAAAAGCACAATGCAAACTGTGAGCAGGAAAGGGGAGAACGATCATCCATTGCATATTGGGGCTACCTTTGTTTTTTTTTTATATAATAATTTTTATTGCATTTTTTCCAAATTACAGAAAGAACAAAAGGAAAGGCAGAATAGAAGAAAAAAAGAAAAAAGAACAGAAAATCACAACCATTTCAACAACTTATTTCAAATTTCCATTGGACTTCCCCACATCTCCCACATAATGCATTCTTGATAATAAAGTTATCAGCAAATTATACCCTTATTTCGTGTGTTTCTTTATATTTTCAGTTGCAATTTAAGTTTAAATCTCTTATTCTCCATTTACTCTAAAGATATAACATAATGTCATTTTTACCCATTTAAACTTTGATTCTTTCATGAATGTTATCAATTTCATAGATAATTAAATTTCATTGCTGGGGCTAACGTTCCAAATCATACGGCGTCTTATGTTTCATACAACTTATAATACTTTTGCAAATAGTCTTTAAATTTTTTCCAGTCCTCCTCCATTGCCTCTTGGGGCTACCTTTGAAGGTGACCCAGAAACTACAACTAATCCAGAATGCGGCAGCTAGACTGTGAGTGGCCGCTGAGACCACAGAACACCAGTCTTGAAAGACCTACACTGGCTCTCAGTACTTTCCCAGTGTTGGTGCTGACCTCGAAAGCCCTAAACGGCCTCGGCCCAGTATACCTGAAGGAGCATCTCCACCTCCATCATCCAGCCCGGACACTGAGGTCCAATGCCGAGGGCCTTCTGGCGGTTCTCTCTCTGCGAGAAGCCAAGTTACAGGGAACCAGGCAGAGGGCCTTCTCGGTGGTGGCACCCGCCCTGTGGAACGCCCTCCCACCAGATGTCAAAGAGAAAAACAACTACCAGACTTTTAGAAGACATCTGAAGGCAGCCCTGTTTAAGGAAGCTTTTAATGTTTAATAGACTGTTGTATTTTAATGTTCTGTTGGAAGCTGCCCAGAGTGGCTGGGGAAACCCAGCCAGATGGGCGGGGTATAAATAATAAATTATTATTATTATTATTTTGTTTGTGGGTGAAAACAACAACAGCATGCCCCACAAGGGATTGCCCTTGATGGCTGGCTGTGGCCGTTGTTTTTGCCAGGACAAAATGCCCGAGGGGTGAGTTTAAAGCATTACTCCATACACACACATAAAAGAGACTTCCTTGTTGCAAATCTCCGTAACTGAAGTGACACAACTTCTTGCACGTACACAGCTAAGGTGCAGTTCTTTGTATTGTGTCAAAACAACAGACAGAAGTTGTGCCGCGTTGGTTGGAGAGGAGAAACTTCCCAAATCCCAGCTGCGGGCAGCAGATTAATGTTTGCGCTCTGCACATCACTCAAGTCCTCTTTTCCCCCCTTTCATTTCTGCCTCTGTCCTAAGACTGAAACCCCCTGGGATTGGGAATGAGGCTCAAGTGCCAAAGAGAGACAGGTGGGCAGAAGTGGGCGGGGCCAGAGGCAAAAGTGGGTGGGGCAACCAAGGTGATTGCCACCTTTGTGCAGTAGGCTAGCTCCAGGCAGGCAGACGAGCAAGGGACATGGTCAGAGTTCGAGGGCAAACCCCAGCCAGGCAAAAACACCTAAGGAGGGTGCAAAACAGATCCGACAAGGGGCACGGCTGGCTGGGAGAGGCTTGTGTCCTGGGGAGAGATCTGAGGGCCACTTTGTGATGCACAGGGGTCCATATTTAGCTCTTGGACCTGAGGTTTCTTTTTAAAAAAGCCTTTGTTCAGGCGCAGGGAAATTGTGGGGTTTAATCTGAGTCGATTAGCACAGAATACTGTCTGCAGCATTAACGGATCAACAAGCATGGAAACCCGGCTGGTTTTTAAGAAGGGGACCCCACCCCACCCCGGTTTTTCCAAGCACGGTTGCCGGGCTCTGGATGGGAGGAAACATTCCTTTACGGAAGAAGGGGGGGCGAGGTTTCGGCGTGACAAAAACCAGCCAGTTCAGGCCTGGCTCAGCTCAGCAGAGGAAATGAGAACAACGGGTGCTTTTATGGGGCGAAGCGGGGAGGGGGCCGGATCGGCACAAAGTGCCTTTGTTAAGCTGCTGGGTGCAAAAGGGAAATTCTGAGGCTTGACAGGACTAGGAAGTACCAACCTCACTCTGCCCCCAACCCCGCCAGCGTGAACGGTGCCAGGGTGACCCAGGCCAGGGTGGCAACGTCGTCTGCAGTCGGAAAAACAATGCTGCCACTCTGGCCAGGGAGAGCCAGACTCCACAACCGGGATGAAGGATGCGTTTTGGGGAACGTGGGTTAATTATTTGGTTTGGTTTTTGATCATCACTGGAAAGAGAGTTTAGCCAGGGAATCGAAGGACCCGTAATCCTTCTCAGTGCCCTACCCTATCCCAGCTATTTTTGAATGCCGTTCCCAGATTTCCCAAGACTTGGGTGGTGGCCACCTACGTCCTACTCAGAGTAGAGGGACCCTTGACCATTAGGTCCAGTCGTGGCCGACTCTGGGGTTGCGGCGCTCATCTTGCTTTATTGGCTGAGGGGCCTGCGTACAGCTTCCAGGTCATGTGGCCAGCAGGACTAAGCCGCTTGTGGCGAACCAGAGCAGCGCACGGAAACACTGTTTACCTTCCCGCCGGAGCGGTACCTATTTATCTACTTGCACTTTGACGTGCTTTCGAACTGCTAGGTTGGCAGGAGCAGGGACAGAGTAACGGGAGCTCACCCCGTCACGGGGATTCGAATCGCCGACCTTCTGATCGGCAAGTCCTAGGCTCTGTGGTTTAACCCACAGTGCCATCCGCGTCCCTCTCCTACTCAGAGTAGACCCCCTGAAATATGCCAGCCTGGTGCAAATCTGGTGCTCTGCGCTGCAACAGTTTTGCTGCGGTCTTTGCCAATATGCAATCACATTGGCAGTTAAACTAACGAATTTCCGTGCAATCCTGAACAGGCCTCCTGAGACATATGTCCCATTGCATTCAAATGAGACTGAAAACAGCTGGCCTTCATGTGGAAGCGCCCAGGTTTGATGCCCATTATCTCCAGGGAGTTCCAGGAAAGATCTGGACCAGTCAGTGTGGACATCCCTAACCTAGAATGATGCTTCATTTAAACGAAGTGTTCAAGGCAGACAAGAAAAGAGGCTTTACAAAGGAAATCTCATTACTAGATAAAGAGTTATTACAAAATCAGACCAAGGTAACTTCTAAAATTTATGAAACGCTACTGGAGTGGGAGGTGAGGGACGAACAGGTAAAAGAGGCAATGATTAGATGGGCTATAGATATAGGTAAAATTATCGAATTATCATCACGGGGAAAATTATGGAAAGAGAGTTGGAAATTTACGGCTTGTGAAGCGATAAGGGAAAATTTAATAAAGATGTTTTACAGATGGTATTTGACACCACCCAAAATATGTAAAATGTATAAAACAAAATCAGTGTGTTGGAGGTGTAACAAAGCGGAAGGGACACTCATACATATGTGGTGGACATGCGATAAAATCAAAGGCTTCTGAGATATAGTGTACGAAGAGCTAAGGAAACTGTTTAAACAAAACTTTGTTTAAAATTAAAAATAAATAGAAGGGCTGACTCTCTGACTCAGAATAAGGCAACTTCCTTTGTTCTGCAATACAGAGTTTGGAAATAAAACAAAACAGGATAGAGGAACACTCTGAATGAACCTGTTCCCCTTCAGAAACAAGAGCAGGTCCAAAGGTTGGGAAAAATTTGGGCCAGGAGGAGAATCTTGGAAGCAGACCTTGCTGCGAAAGATGAGCATGTTGCTAGGGTGCATTATGTCTGGAAGTACAGGGTCAGGTTTAAGGTGCTGGTTTTGACCTTTAAAGCCCTACGCTGCCTAGGACCCTCGTACCTACAGGACCGCCTCTCCTGGTCTGCCCCGCGGAGGACCTTAAGGTCCACAAATGACAACACTTTTGAGGTCCCAAGTCGCAAGGTGGTTAGGTTGGTCTCAACTAGGACCAGGGCCTTTTCAGTACTGGCCCCGACTTGGTGGAACGCTCTGTCACAAGAGACTAGGGCCCTGGGGGACTTGACATCTTTCCTCAGGGCCTGCAAGACAGAGCTGTTCCGCCTGGCCTTTGGTTTGGACTCAGTCTGACCCTTATGTTTCCCTCCCCTTATGGGTTTTGACTTTTAAAATGAGGCTGCATTTTAAATTGCATTTTTAACCTGTATTTTAAATTGGGTTTTTTACCACCACCACCCCCCCGTTACGTTTTTATTGTAATTTTACTGGTGTTAGCCGCCCTGAGCCCAGCTCTGGGCCAGGGAGGGCGGGGTATTAAAAAAAATAAATTATTATTATTATTAATAATACGGAAGTTGGCAGTAGTGTCCGGGCGGAAATCGGCCAGATGTCCAGGAAAATCCAAATTTACGGCAGCCCACATTGGAAGTGCTGTTCTTGCCAATTTTCCATAACAACAACTTTGGCCAAAACTAAAAAAAAAAGCAGCTCAAAAACTTTGCCAAAAAAAAAGTTCAACCACTTTCCCAGCATGTGCTTCCATCCCTTGCCATAAGAGATGGGTGAGCACTGCACTGGGAACCCTCACCAGCTTCATGCAGGGAAAGCAGGGCCAACAGACACCTCTCCTTTGCTGAATTGGAACTGATATCTTTTCTTCCTTTTCCAAAATTAGCAATCCTCTTCGGGGCCTGGCAAACGTTTGGAGCATGACTCTCTGCAGTGATACACATGGCAGAGATTGCACAGAGTATACCTGTTGCGGAACCGAAGTGAGAATCCAACTAGGAGTTAAGTTGCCCGTGTAAAAATACACCTGTTTTCCACAGAGGCAGGGGCCGGCCGGATCGTTGGGCAGAGTGAGGTAGCTGCCTCAGGCAGCTAATTCTGAGGGTCAGCAGCCAGGACAGAGCTGTGTGCGACCACGGATGGAGGAGAAACTTTTCGGTTCACATTTAAAGGCAAACCTGTCAAACATTCTACCATATGTGGTGGATATGTAGGAAAATACAGGTATTCTGGGATATACTGTACATGCAGGTATACATGCAGAACTGCAAAAAAATGCTAAAGATCTCTTTCAATAAAAAACCAGAGGCCTACCTCCTGGGAATAACAGATTTGGATATTCCGCAAAAGAGGAAGGGTATCTTTTTAAATGCGACGACGGCAGCAAGAGTTTTGATCGCAGCAAAACAGAAGAGTAATGAAATCCCCTCTATAGAAGATTGGATCCAAAAGCTGACAGAATATGCCGAATTAGATGGTTTATCAGAAAAAATAAAGAATAAATCAAAACAGGAATTTGTTTCAAAATGGGAGGTTTTCAAAGAATATCTGAAAAATAAATATAGTAATTTAAATTCTGTTGCAGCATTCGAGGAACTTCAGTAATAGTTGCTAGGTAGATAGAAGAAATTAAGATTTATTGAGTGTCAGGGGTTCAGGAGCAGAGGCGAGGGAAAGGGAGGAAACAGAGAGCGAGGGGGAGGAGGCAGAAGAAAAGATGAGTGATGACGACGACCCGAGATCTCCGAGTCTTTCCAGTGAATCAGAAGATTCACAAAAAGGAGCACCAGTGGCCAGGGCAAGGGGGGAGACTAGGGGGACACCCCAGGAAGATAGAGCCAGAGGGGACTCAGAGGGGAGCAGTTGGAAATCGGGACCAGCGTCACCGCCAGAGAGCAGGGATGAGGAAGGGCGCCAGGGATCAAGCGCTGGCAGCTCACAACAGGAGGGAGGGCACGAGTCAGGAGTGGCCACACCTCCATCGGGGAGCGAAGAGACGGTTAGACGGAAAGTGGAAGGTTGGGCGCGCGCGCCAAGTTCAAATGCACAGGAAGGTGGCGCAGTAGGCAGCCCGGAAAGGGAGCCAGGTCCTAAAGCCCGGCGCAAGGAGACAGAAGGGTCCGGGGGGTCAGCGTCAGAAGAATCCCGGAAGGAAGAGACCCCGGGGGGCAGAGGGACCCAGAGGAGAACTGTCAGGTGGAAAAGGTGGAGCAGGGCTAGGATATTAAGTTGGTGCACAAGGGGCGGAGACTCAGACGGAGCTTCGCCGATCTAAGCATAAGACGTAGAGTTGCGCGCAGCAGCTTGAGAATGGAGACTGTAACTCAATAAAGACTTTTATTTAATGATCGCTGGCTGGCGTGATCCTCTGTGAGCTAGGATCTGGAAGCAACCCTGACATTGAGAATAAGTTTAATTATGATAAAAGTATGTATTGGCAATAAGTAATATGAATTTGAAGTGTGGAATAGAAGGGAGGTTGGGTCTTTAGTGTTAAGACCAATAGATGTTTTATTGTTTGCTAAGAATATTATGTATCTATGGTTATCTATGATGCTTTTGAATTATGGTGCTGGAGGAGACTCTTGAGAGTCCCATGGACTGCAAGAAGATCCAACCCCTCCATTCTGAAGGAAACCAGCCCTGAGTGCTCACTGGAAGGACAGATCGTGAAGCTGAGGCTCCAAGACTTTGGCCCCCTCATGAGAAGAGAAGACTCCCTGGAAAAGACAATGATGTTGGGAAAGATGGAGGGCACAAGGAGAAGGGGACGACAGAGAATGAGATGGTTGGATGGTGTTCTTGAAGCTACCAGCATGAGTTTGATCAAACTGCGGGAGGCAGTGGAGGACAGAAGTGCTTGGCGTGCTCTGGTCCATGGGGTCACGAAGAGTCGGACCTGACTAAACGACTAAACAACAACAACAATGGTTATTTTTGTAATTTGTGTGTAATTTAGTATTTGTGTTTTTTTTCTTTTTTCTTGTTGTATAAATAAAAACTTTATTAAAGGCGAACCTGTCCAATCTGTGCTTTCCAAAACATTATGCAAAGCAAAACGCAGCCATCCTTCAAAACTCGCACTTCTTCCAGTGTTGTGATGCAACTCTTCGGCCAAGGAATGCATAGAAAAATGTACATCTAACTGTGTAGATTGGTGAAAATATGCTACGAGAATGCATGACATTAGGGAAAATGGCTTTGCAAAAACGTATAAAGGAAAATTGCGTACGAAAAGTCCTATACTGGGAGAGATTTGCATGAAAACAATGAGTTTTCACGAGGACCTGGGGAAAAATAAATGGGCACACTGATGTGGAAATGAACGAATCTTTATTTGCGACAGCCATCAGCCATAGCAATAAAACAACAATACGATATACAAAGAATAGAAATAAAAAGTCCATTGTATAAAATACATTTTAGGGTTTGGGGATGTGGAAATGTGGAAACTTGAACTTGGAATTGCAAAGGGGAGAAAGGAAGAAAAAGATGAAGTTGACAGACCTGCCTGTCCATTGTTGCAGGAGACACTTTCACAGTGACAAATCCCTCATTGCCCCACAAGTGTGATGCAAGTCAAATTGTTTGTTTGTGTGGGGGAGCAGGCGAGCCCTGCTGCGTAATCAGAAGCATCCGACTTCCGTAGGGCAATCCTTTCCAGTTAAGTCACAACTGCTTCTGTGCCCTCTGTTTTGAAGAGTGATGCTATGATCAGCAAAGGAATGTGACGCAGAGTTTGGTCTCAAAGCTAAGCCTGAGACCAGACTATCTGCATTCCCGTTACATGAGCTGGGAGGGATGTCAGAGAATTCCAGCAGAAGTGAAAACAGGAGCGGAAATTGCTTCATGTTCGCTTCCTCGCCCCACATCCAGAACGGAAATCCGTCTGGTATTCACTCTTGTTGCTGCTCTCTGTCCACGAGAGACACGTAACTGAGGGCGTTACTTCATTTCATTTCATAAAATTTATATACCGCTTGCTTGCAAAAATAAACCAACCTTCAAAGCAAAAGAGCAAAACAATGAAATAATCTGTAAAAAAATAAAAACCCATCATCTGTTTGTTACCAATACCCAATAATATTTTGTAAAAACCTTTAAAAAATTGAATTAAATTCCCCACCTCCCATTGTGTTATCTTTTTATATATTAGAATAAATAATTTCATTAAAATGAATGGTTTTATTAAATTGTACTTATTTATTAAATTTGATATATGGAAGTGGGTGGGATAATGTCACGACAACATAAATGATGCAATTAAAGATGAAAACGTTATGTAATTTCACAATAGGGGACAGCAAGTTGAACACTGTTTTTGCCGGGAGACGAACTGCAGCACAATGGAAACAAAGCTGCAGGCGAAGAATCTGCAAAAAGAAAACGAGGCTTTCTTACATTTGTACATGCCCGGCGCTGTCTCTAATTAAGGTTGTTGTTGTTTAGTCGTTTAGTCATGTCCACCTCTTCGTGACCCCATGGACCAGAGTACGCCTAGCACTCCTGTCTTCCACTGCCTCCCGCAGTTTGGTCAGACTCATGCTGGTAGCTTTGAGAACACTGTCCCACCATCTTGTCCTCTGTCGTCCCCTTCTCCTTGTGCCCTCCATCTTTCCCAACAACAACAACAACAGCCAATAAAGTTGTAGAGACAGGGTGCTGGCATTTTGCACCTGTTTCGCCCTGGCAGTCCAAGGAATCAAGAGGCCGCTGTTCGCCCACGATGGGACCCTTTAACTGGGGCTTGCAGGTACCACACTCCCAAGATAGTTTCCCGGGCTTCTTCAGTGGTCTAATCTCAAAGTCTTGATATTGTATATTGATATCCAATCTTATAGAGAATGCTCTTTCTTGGCTTAAGCTTAAGAGACTGATTTGCATAGAAATATAACTGACATTTCCTGCTGCTGAGCTACCTCCTACAATCTCGAGACTTGCCAGCAAATGTCAACATCCACTAAGTTGCAGACATTTCCCATAAAGTGGATATACTTGTTTTTTAAAGTTAGACAGCGCCCGTGGGGTATCGAACTGCCGTTAAGCAATTGATGAAAATGCAAAGATTGCTCCAAAGTAACCGCTAGGCTAAGCTGGCCCAAGTGTATATACTTATGTGTTTTTGTGTGCACTGGTCTTCATGTACCCTGTGATCCTCGTGAGCTTCATTGCCATCATTTATAATAGTAATTTATAACAATAATAATTTATTACTCATCCCCCGCCCATCTGGCCAGACCTCCCCAGCCACTCTGGGCGGCTTCCAACAGAATATTAAAAACACAATAAAACATCAAACATTAAAAGCTTCCCTAAACAGGGCTGCCTTCAGGTGTCTTCTAAAAGTCTGGTAGTTGTTTTTCTCTTTGACGTCTGGTGGGAGGGCGTCCCACAGGGCGGGTGCCACTACCGAGAAGGCCCTCTGCCTGGTTCCCTGTAACTTGGCTTCTCGCAGGGAGGGAACCACCAGAAGGCCCTCGGAGCTGGACCTCAGTGTCCGGGCAGAACAATGGGGGTGGAGACGCTCCTTCAGGTATACTAGACCGAGGCCGTTTATTCATTATTATTTTTTGCAGGAAGTCTCAAAGCGACTACAAAACAGCTGAATAGTAATTAGAAACCAGCTGTGCGGGGGGTGGGGTGGGGACAAAAACAACAGAAGATAATTACTGAAAATGGCCATTCATCAATATAAAAAGGATGAACTCTGCCCCTGTGACTGTGTACACCCAAAGAATCCTGGGAACTGTGGTGGCGTGCTCATGAACAGGAGCACAAAGATAACAGACTCACACCCTTGTATATCCTCAACATCATGGGTAGGCAATCTAAGGCCCGGGGGCCGGATCCAGCCCAAACGCCTTCTAAATCTGGCCCGTGGACGGTCCGGGAATCAGCATGTTTTTACATGAGTAGAATGTGTCCTTTTATTAGAAAATGCATTTCTGGGTTATTTGTGGGGCATAGGAATTCGTTCATTTTTTCTTCTTCAAAATATAGTCTGGCCCCCCACAAGGTCTGAGGGACAGTGGACCGGCCCCCTGCTGAAAAAGTTTGCTGACCCCTGCTCAACATCTAATATTCAGATGTAGACTGCGCCTGTACACAGAGGTTCTGGATATAGCTGATAGACATAGAGTTTCCCATCACCAGCCCCACTTTATCAGACCCCCTTTGAAATCTGTCTAAGCCAGTGCCTGTTTCCTTGCAGCGGTGAGTTCCGCAGGCTTCGTGTCATGCCAACGTGTGCATCTGCCGCCCAGCTGCTGCTTGCGCATTTAGCAGGTGACTAAGAAGTGAGGAGACAGAGAGGGAGGGGAAACTTTCACTCGCTTCTCTCCAGGGCCCAAGACAGTGCTCCTGGGAGCACGTTCGCAGCCAGGTGCCTCAGGCCTCGACATGTGCAATATATACAGATATTCAGCGTTGTCGGCTGGGTGAAGCCAGCTGGCAAGCGGGGCAACGCCCTTCTTTATCAGAACGAACGCATTGGGGCTTAAATGCCAAGCAGGTTCTTCACAGTACACTTCCCACTCTGCCTCTCTTGTCCGTATATCAGGGCTGGGGTTTTACCACCGCCACCCCCGGTTAAAAGAAGATAAACACACATGTTTCCAGAGGGAGGGAATTGCAGTTTTATAATGGACATAGTCCATAGGGAAGGAAAGTTCATTCTTAATGGCCTCAATCATATCATCGGAACTGGGCGTCGCCACTTCCCCATGCCAGGATTAGTCTCAAAACATGCAAAGGTTTTCTCCAAACTTTTCTCACGCCCACCTGGGTACACAAAAATCCTTCGTACCGAAGTCAGATTGTTCCTGGTCACACCAGCTGCCTCAATTAACCTGAACCAGACCTTGCAAGCAGGAGCGGCAGGGAAGCGTGATTCAGTTGACATCAAAAGGCGACATTAACCGAACCTGCGCTTTCTGAAACGATGCATAAATGATGAAACACAGCCACCCCTGAATTTTCGCAGTACAATTCTCCAGCCGAGCAACTTGTACGAAAAGCGTGCATATAAATTTGTCCGCTCACGAAAGCAACGTACCAAACGAAAACATTACACTGGTTTGCAAAAGTTTGCATATTCAACAAGATTGCATAGCGGGGAAATGGGGGGTAGGGAACCGAGGGGCCACATGCAGCCCTCTCTCTGGCCCTCAAGTAATTTGCATGCATTGTTCCGCCCATTTTTGCCTCTGGCTCCTCCCACCATTGCCATGTCACTCCCGGAAGGCTGCTCAGAAAGGAATGTGGCCCCCCAGCTAAAAATGTCTCTCCCCCTGCACCTCTGTGGGAGAGGGTCCCAGGGTCAGTTTTCTAAGAATCTCAGCTGCTTCTACAATTAAAGAGGAAGACAGCATCTTAAAAAGCAGAGACATCACCTTGCCAACAAAGGTCCGTATAGTTAAAGCCATGGTTTTCCCAGTAGTGATGTATGGAAGTGAGAGCTGGACCATAAAGAAAGCTGATCGCCGAAGAATGGATGCTTTTGAATTCTGGTTCTGGAGGAGACACTTGAGAGTCCCATGGACTGCAAGAAGATCAAACCTCTCCATTCTGAAGGAAATCAGCCCTGAGTGCTCACTGGAAGGACAGATCCTAAAGCTGAGGCTCCAAGACTTTGGCCACCTCATGAGAAGAGAAGACTCCCTGGAAAAGACCCTGATGTTGGGAAAGATGGAGGGCACAAGGAGAAGGGGACGACAGAGGACGTGATGCTTAGAAAGTGTTCTCGAAGCTACCAGCATGTTTGACCAAACTGCGGGAGGCAGTGGAAGACAGGAGGGCCTGGCGTGCTCTGGTCCAGGGGGTCACAAAGAGGTGGACACGACCAAATGACAACATGTAGAAAATCCCTGCTGATGTCTTGGGAGTCAGAGCAGTCGCATCCGGCTGCATCTAAAGGACCGAATGAACCTCGTCCAGTTCTTACATGACAGCAGTAAATCACAGTGAGCAAGCTGGAGTTAACTCTCTCTTAGTGAAAACAGGGTGTGCACAGGAGTGCCAGGCCTTGTGAGCACAGCAACTTGTGTCCGGCAGGTTTTACCCCCATGAAGCAGTCGCCAAGACTGAAGTTCCCTGCCTCCCCCCAGCCGTCTAATTCCCCTCCCCTCCAGGGCTTTCCCCAAGCAATCAGAGACTGTGCCTCTGCAAAGCTAACTTATCCTCTGCCCTTTTCATGCCTCTTCTGGGTCTGGGAGACAAGGCGGAAGAGGGACTTTTTGCAGCAAGAGAGGGAGACACCCGTGACTCTTCTCCAGCTGGACTTCACTTTGCCTCTTGGCATTGGCGGAGGAAGGTGGGGTCAGTGGGTGCGACCTGTCCTGGGTGTCATTCCTGGGGGTGTCGTCGCATCACTGTGCCACCCCCTTGGGACGCTCATTGCGGGAGGCATCCCCTGGGGATGCTCGCCACTCGCCACAGATGACACCCCCCTGGGACGATCTCCCCTCCCCCGTGGGTGTCTAGCCCCGCCCCTGCAGGCGGCTAGCCCTGCCCCCAGGTGCACAACATGTGCGCCGCTTTGGGTTCCAGAGCAGCTAGCTCCGCCTCCACCTCTTGGCCTCTCCTCCTCTCCTGCTTCTCATTCTGGACTGCTCTCTGCCGCAGATTCTCTCCACTCACTAAGCCCTGTTGCCTCTTCAGCTTCCGACGCCTCCCCTTCCCCGTCTTCTCCCTCTGACCACCCATCACTGTCCCACCGCCAATCCCCGGGCTCTGAGCGGTCTTCCCTTGGGGGGTTTCCCACCTCGTTCCTCCCACCATTCCTCTTCACCCAACCAGTCCATGACCTTCCATCCAAGGCAGAACGCGACCACCTCGAGAGGCTATCCCTGAGCACGTACAGAGAGCGGCTCCCTGCGCACCCCACGCAGCATTTATCCGCGGCCAAGAGTCGCAGGAGAAGCTGGGCGAGCTGGCCTGGATCCCGCATGCCTGCTCACCCAGCGGAACAGGGAGAAACCATCGCTCAATTATGCGTGAGGCTTCACGCTGGTTTCTCCAGCAACACACTCATGCTCACACCAGCCCTGTCTTCCTCTGCCCAGGCAACAGTTGTTTGCAAAGGGCAAAACTGCTCACACAAGGGGAAACGTGCTCTGCTGAGTTGGCAGAAACAGGCCCTGTTGCACTCACACACCACCCAACCCACGTCTGCCTCGAGCGCTGCCTCTCCACCCCGGCTCTGACACGGCCTGATCAGCAGCAGGATACTTTAGAGAAAAGGCGAGGGAGAGGGGACACGTTAAGAAATTTATAGATAGCCACATGTGATGCAGAAAGTGGATAGAAAATGTGTTTTTTTAAATCCTTCTATCATATCCATTCTGAAGGAAATCAGCCCTGCGTGCTCACTGGAAGGACGGATCCTGAAGCTGAGGCTCCAAGACTTTGGCCACCTCATGAGAAGAGAAGACTCCCTGGAAAAGACCCTGATGTTGGTAAAGATGGAGGGCAGAAGGAGAAGGGGACGACAGAGGACGAGATGGTGGGACAGTGTTCTCAAAGCTACCAGCATGAGTTTGACCAAACTGCGGGAGGCAGCGGAAGACAGGAGGGCCTGGCGTGCTCTGGTCCAGGGGGTCACGAAGAGTTGGACATGACTAAACGACTAAACAACAGCAACATCATAAGGCTAGAACACAGGGACAGAGAATGAAGCTGAATGTTGGGACGAACAGGACAGAGAGAAGAAAGTACCGGTATTCGGTCATGTAGTGTGCCGTTAATCTGCGGAACTCGCTTCCACAGTCGTGGCTTTAAAAGGGGATTTGGCAAATTCTTGGCGGATGTGTCTATCAATGGCCACTAGCCATCACGGTCAGCAGCACTAATTTTCCTGAATTGCTAGAAATCCAAGCGGGAGGGAGTGCTCTTGTGTTCAGGTCCCGGTTGGCTGTGGTGAGAACACAGCGCTGGACTAGACGGGCCTCCTTTGGCCTGATCCAGCCACATTCTTGTGCAGCGCCAAGGTGGAGCGTCGAGCCTCTGCATGCCCCGCAAAAAGAGATCGGAGGTCATGCACTGGCGCGGAGACCCCATAGCCTGGTTTGTGGCTCAGAAGGCGCAGGGTTGCGAAGGGACGCGAAAGGATCAATGCTTCCTGGAACGCTCCGCAAACAGTGAGTTGTATAGGGAGCCACGCGGGAGGCAATGAGCCTTTGTCGCTGCGGTTGGCAGGTAGATGCTTGCAGCATTTTTTAGCGTCCCTAGAAGTCTTGCTACCACCATCACACACACCCCACGCAAACCTATTTATGAAGGAATGCAGGCTGTGTCTCTCAGATGTCGGGCTTTGCCCCTCCTTAGCAACACAAACTGTTCTCTGCTGGGAGCTTCATATGGACTCAACTGTTCAGCTCCAGAGGGGCACTTTCCAATCCTAATAATAATAATAATAATAATAATAATAATAATAATAATTTATTTATACCCCGCCCATCTGGCTGGGTTTCCCGGCCACTCTGGGCAGCTTCCAACTGAATATTAAAAGCAATACAGTGGTACCTCGGGTTAAGAACTTAATTCATTCTGGAGGTCCGTTCTTAACCTGAAACTGTTCTTAACCTGAGGTACCACTTTAGCTAATGGGGCCTCCCGCTGCCGCCGTGCAATTTCTGTTCTCATCCTGAAGCAAAGTTCTTAACCTGAGGTACTATTTCTGGGTTAGCGGAGTCTGTAACCTGAAGCGTCTGTAACCTGAAGCATCTGTAACCTCAGGTATCACTGTACAGCATCAGACATTAAAAACTTCCCTGAACATATCTTCACAAATTTCTTCCCACCTGGCTCCGCCCTGCTTAAGGAAAATCCGTTTCTTAGGGAATGCCCAGGTTTGGAACTACTAATGTTGCCGATCCGATCCTGGTTGGGATAAAAGTTTCTGGATTCTAAATGTTCCTGATATATAACACAGGGAAACGGGAACACTTAACAACATAGCACTTTAAAAGAAAAAGCATCGCAAACATTTGATATAAGAAGGGATGGAGGAAAATTCAATCCAGGTGCAAAAATGGCTTCTGCTACGTTGAAGGGTGCACAGAAGAAATGCATAGATGAATGAAAATAACATGCAAAGTTGTGTCATATTAGGGGCAATTGCCTTGCCAAATTGTGTCTGTTAGGCAGTGGTGGTGTAGTGGTTAGAGCACTAGACTAGGACCTGGGAGAGCCCAGGGTTCAAATCTCCACTCAGCCGCATGTAGCTCCCTGACCCACCTTGCATGTGGGGATAAAATGGGGACTAGGACTATCCATGCCACCTTGACAGGATAAAAATGCAATAAACGAAATAAGCGAAGAATCAAAATTGCATGCGAAAAGGTGTTCTATTAGGAGAAACTCACACTTAAACGCTGGTGGGTTTTCATGAGAACTTTATATCTACAAATTGCTAACGGATATGGAAATGTAGATAACTGAACTTAAGCCTGGAAAGACTGAGCAACCGAAAGAAGCTGAAATTGATAGATTCGCTGATTCCTAGATAAAAGACAATCCGACGAGCCAATTGGCACGCTTGAAAACAGGAAGACGAGCTGTTTTGAACGAAGACAGAAAACTTTTTGTTTTTCTTATGTGGTTGGGTTTATGAACAGCTGGGTTATTTCTGTGATCCAGAGGAAAGCACCCCGGAATTCCAGAAGGGGGCTTGTCGACTTGGCTCTTCAGTGTCAACAAAGGAGATAAAAACCCTTGCCAAGTTCTCTTAAAGTTCACCCCTCACCGAACTACATCATCACGCCATCTTAACAAACTACAGTTCCCAGAATTCTCTTTTTACGGAAGGAGAGTCATGCACATTAAACGTATGAAGTTTTAAACCACTTTAAATCATCCCATTTGCAGTGGAACATCTGGTTAAGTACTTAATTCGTTCCGGAGGTCCGTTCTTAACCTGAAACTGTTCTTAACCTGAAGCACCACTTTAGCTAATGGGGCCTCCTGCTGCTGCCGCGCCGCCGGAGCACGATTGCTGTTCTCATCCTGAAGCAAAGTTCTTAACCCGAGGTGCTATTTCTGGGTTAGCGGAGTCTGTAACCTGAAGCGTATATAACCTGAAGCGTATGTAACCCGAGGTACCACTGAAAACCATTTCTTGGGCTCCATGATCACTGCAGACGGTGACAGCAGTCACGAAATTAAAAGACGCCTGCTTCTTGGGAGAAAAGCAGTGACAAACCTGGACAGCATCTTAAAAAGCAGAGACATCACCTTGCCAACAAAGGTCCGTATAGTTCAAGCTCTGGTTTTCCCAGTCGTGATGTATGGAAGTGAGAGCTGGACCATAAAGAAGGCTGATCGCTGAAGAATTGATGCTTTTGAATTGTGGTGCTGGAGGAGACTCTTGAGAGTCCCATGGACAGCAAGAAGATCAAACCTCTCCATTCGGAAGGAAATCAGCCCTGAGTGCTCACTGGAAGGACAGATCCTGAAGCTGAGGCTCCAAGACTTTGGCCACCTCATGAGAAGAGAAGACTCCCTGGAAAAGACCCTGATGTTGGGAAAGATGGAGGGCACAAGGAGAAGGGGACGATAGAGGACGAGATGGTTGGACAGTGTTCTCGAAGAGACCAGCATGAGTTGGACCAAACTGCGGGAGGCAGTGGAAGATAGGAGGGCCTGGCATGCTCTGGTCCAGGGGGTCACGAAGAGTCGGACACGACTAAACGACTAAACAACAACAGCAAAACCATCCCAAGAGTCCTGGGGCCTGCAGTTTGGTCAGGGTTGTGGGGGAAAACACCTCTCCTGAGTGCGTAAGGAGAATCTCCTAACTCTCTGCCCCCTTTGCAAACTAGTTTGTAGGATTCTTTGCACGAGGGCGCAGTTGGGGCAAGCCCTGACTTCTACAGCTTGCACAAGAATGCTTTCAAAGTGCTGCGCAGCCGGCCAGCGAGCTCTCACCTCCTGCTGAGCCCCGGAGGACGGCTGGTCCGCATTCCTGGCATAGCAACCCATGAACTGAACCGACGTGAATCAACAATGCTAGGATTGCAACAATATTTATACTTCTCTGTGGTACCTGGCAGAGCCACAAGTCAAGTTCCGTAAACTTGCCCTGTTTATTTCCATTACAGTTTTTGGACCCAGGTTTGTCCAGATCAGTGCCTGGCGGGAGAGGCTTCTGCGGTGGGTCAGCTCAGTTTTTTTGTTGGAAAAATTTTAAATCTGTTGCTGCAACATTGGGGATGGAAGCTGCCCTCCATTCAAGGCAGGGCTGTACACACGGGGCATCTGAGAAACTGCAGGCTTGCAATCTTGCAGAACTCGGTTTTGAAATGCCACTTAAGGTTCTAGTCCTTATGGATTGCAAAAATAAAAAAAGCTGGGTACTGTCTCGCCAGAGTGGTGCATGCTCTGGTTATCTCCCGCTTGGACTACTGCAATGCGCTCTACGTGGGGCTACCTTTGAAGGTGACTCGGAAACTACAACTAATCCAGAATGCGGCAGCTAGACTGGTGATTGGGAGCGGCCGCCGAGACCACATAACACCAGTCTTGAAAGACCTACATTGGCTCCTAGTACATTTCCAAGCACAATTCAAAGTGTTGGTGCTGACCTTGAAAGCCCTAAACGGCCTCGGCCCAGTATACCTGAAGGAGCATCTCCACCCCCATCATTCTGCCCGGACGATGAGATCCAGCACCGAGGGCCTTCTGGCAGTTCCCTCATTGCGAGAAGCAAAGCTACAGGGAACCAGGCAGAGGGCCTTCTTGGTGGTGGCGCCCGCCCTGTAGAACGCCCTCCCACCAGATGTCAAAGGGGAAAACAACAACCAGACTTTTAGAAGACATCTGAAAGCAGCCCTGTTTAGGGAAGTTTTTAACGTGTGATATTTTACTGTATTTTTGGTTTTTATGGAAGCCGCCCAGAGTGGCTGGGGAGGCCCAGCCAGATGGGCGGGGTATAAATAATAAATTATTATTATTATTATTATTATTATTATTATTATTATTATTATTACTATTACTATAGTGGGACGTGAGGGCAATGCCCGTCTATCTCTTTGAAGAAGCAGGTGCACCAGAAGAGAGGAAGATGCCTTCTTCCAGCTGAGACTCTTGGTCCATCTAGCCCCATATTGTCCACACAGACTGGTAGCATCTCTCTCCAGTCATCTCAGGAAGGGCACTCTTCTGTAACTGCCAGGCTGAGGAACCTCATTCAGCCGAGGGCCGCCTTCCTTTCCTTGCAGACTTCCAGGGGCCACACACCACTGTGGGTGGGGCCAGAGGCAAAAGTGGGGGCGGAGCAACAAATGCAAATTTCTACCTTTGTGCAGGTAGGCTCATTTTTACATACATGGTGCGACCTTATCTATCCTCCGCCCAGGCGGAGCTCAAGGACAAAATTCAAGCTTGGGGAGAGGAGTGTGGTCTCAGGGAGACTCCCAAGGGCCAGACAGAGAGTTATGGGGGCCGCATTTAGCTCCCCACCAAAGAAAGGGACACGGATATCATTTCCACGGGTTTATTTGCACCATGGACCAAGCCGTGCAAAACCCTTGACTTGCTCTCTCTTTTTGCATTTTTCAAAAAGCTGGGATGGAGCGAGCCATTGGCTGCAGGTTGTTTTGCTGCAGGCGTGTTCCCCCGCCCTCCCCATCAGGCACCGATCAGCCGCAAAGAGCGTGTGGGTGGCAGAGAGAGGAAACCACCTTGCCGTGGATCCTCTTGCACCAGCCTTGCTCCTTCCTGCCGCTTCTTCTCCTGGTGCAAGCAGTACCGGATTTACGTATAAGCTAAACAAGCTATAGCTTGGGGCCCCACTCTCTTGGGGGCAACAAAAAAATTTAAAGGGAAAAAAACACGGATGTACATTTCCAAAAAATAAGCTAAAAAACAAATGAAATGAAACCTACACACAGTAAGAGTGTTTTGTGTTGTGTAGGCTCCTATGATATAAGTCGTGGGCCCCGCCTGCTCCCTAAAATATCACTGCTTTGCTCCTTTCTCTATCTAGGGTGCCTACATTCTGCATGGACTGGTTGCAGGGCAACACGTGCAAATGGCTTGAGATACCTATTAGGTCCATCAATTACCATATAGCATATATTCAACACAAAAAACGGCGACAATCATTATTATATTAGGGGGAACTGCTTTGCACAAAGCTTGCACAGAAAAATATTAGGAGAATTTTGCACTAAAATACTGGTGAATTTTCATGAAGGCTTTGAAAAATAAATAAATCACAAACTGTTGTGGAAAACAATGTAAGGGTGGGGAAATCAGAGGCCAGAACTGACATATCCACTCAAGAAAGCGGGACTGAATGGGCCTTTGGCCTTTCTTACGCTGGCTTCCGAGCACCATGAATTTGCCTAACCCTCTTTTAAAACCCACCAAGTTGCTGGCCTGTGGCAGAGAGTTCCACAGTTTAACTGTGCTGCGTGAAGTTTCTCCTTCCGTCCGAATCTTCCGCTAACAGTTGCACATTGCACATTGCTTCGAAAAGCTTTCCCCCACCACCACCACCAAAAAATGGGGGAGTTGCACTCTGCATTTGATCGGTAGGTACATCCCTGCTCCCAAAAGGATGGCTATTCGTTTGCAGGGCACTCTGCGTATGCTCAAAGCCACCCTGGCAGAAATATTTGTGCATAAACAGGGGGCAAAGTTATCTAAAAACAGCAGATCAGTGCTACTGAGTACCACTGAGTTAGAAACAAATGAGGAATGTAAATGGGTTAAATTGATGGTAACTGCAGCCAGACAGGTTATAGTGAGTAATTGGAAAAATGCAGAAGAGGAAGGGGTGAACCAATGGAGGGGAAAATTGAAAAATATTATAATCTTAGAATACATGTGAAGATACATAAAATGAAAGAGTTTAAGGTCAGTGAGGAGGAGGAGGATTGGTTTGATAAGATATTGAATTATTTGGGCAGGTTTGAACAATTTGGGGCAATTAAAATGTTAAACCTTGCAGAGGGAGGAGTGTTAAGGTATATAGAACTGTACATATGGTTGATTTGAATATATGTTATTATTGATTATGTATACCCAATGTATCAGCCGCCTGGGGGTTTCACTGTTTGTTTTCACTGTGTTTTGGTTGTTGGTAAAAAAAAAAAATTATTATTTTTTAAAAAAAACAGCAGTTCAGCATTTAACAGGGGGGAAATGCAGGGACACACATATATATCAAGCGGTCCCCCGCACGTTGGAACATGCCTTTTCCCCATCGCTGAACCGGGTACATTCAGGTACAGAAACGCCAAGCTGGAATCCGATTCCCCCCCCCCCCGGCTTGTTTACCTTGGAACCGGCTGCGCCAGGCCAGAGCTGAGTCAGACCTCTGGAATGTCTCTCTGCGGGGACAGAATGTTCAAAACAGACCCAGCAGCCAAACAAACACGAATCCGGCCATATTGGAGGGTTTAGTCTGCAATGCATTCCTCTGTGCGCACTCACAAGGGCAAATCCCCACCATGCTTTGGACGCACATTTCTGCCTTCAAAGGGGACGCAGGTGGCGCTGTGGTCTAAACTACAGAGCCTAGGGCTTGCCGATCAGAAGGTCGGCCGTTCGAATCCCCACGATGGGGTGAGCTCCCGTTGCTCGGTCCCTGCTCCTGCCCACCTAGCAGTTTGAAAGCACATCCAAGTGCAAGTAGATAAATAGGTACCACTCCGGCGGGAAGGTAAATGGCATTTCCGTGCGCTGCTCTGGTTTGCCAGAAGCCGCTTAGTCCTGCTGGCCACATGACCCGGAAGCTGTACGCCGGCTCCCTCAGCCAGTAAAGCGAGATGAGCGCCGCAACCCCAGAGTCGGCCACGACTGGACCTAATGGTCCCTTTACCTTTACCTAAAGTGCTGCGATACCGCTTTAGGCAGTCATGGTTTCCCCTAAAGAATCTTGGGAGCTGTACTTTGTTAAGACTGCTGAGAGATGTTGAGAGGTACAATTCTCAGAGTGCTCTCCGCAGGGAACTCTAAATTGTAGATCTGGGAGGGGAACAGGGGCCTCTTAACATCTTTTCCAAGATCTCACACCTGCCCTGTGGAACGTCCTCCCGTTAGATATCAAAGGGATAAGTAATGACTGGATGACTGGACCTAATGGTCAGGGTTCCCTTTACTGCCTTCAAAGAATCCTGGGAACTGTGGTTTAAGAGGGCTGGGAATTGCAGCTCTGTGCGGCAGGAAACTACAGTTCCCGGGAATCTTTGGGCGAAGGCACAGAGATGTAGAATTCTAGCGTTGGAAGGGGGTCATCTAGTCCAACTCCCAGCAATGCCGGGAACACAGCTAAAGAACCCAAACTCTGCATAAAAATCTCCAATGGAGTAGTGCGCCTTAAATGTGCTTGCCATGGATCTGCACCTGTAAGCCAAACTGGGTCTCAGAATCAGTTCTAAAACCAGAGTTTGAAGCAGGCAGATAGGGAAATGTCACCTTGCTGGCGTTACGGAACTACAGTTCCCACCATTATTCCTGAGCATGGACCGCACTGGGTGCTGGGAGATTTTTGTGTTATTGGTTCATCTCCAAGGCGACGTTCCCACCCGACATTTAAAGCACTACGATACCGCTTTAAACAACTCCCGAAGAGTTCTGGGAGCTGTAGTTTGCCAAGGGTGCTAGGTGTTGTTCCCCTCATAGAGCTAAAATATCCAGTGGTGTAAGAAGCAATCCCTCTTCCCAGGGAACTCTGGGAATTGTAGGTCTGTGAGCGAACGGGGAGTCTCCCAACAGCTCTCAGAACCACCCTCAACAAACTACAGCTCCCAGAATTCTTTGAGGGGGTAGCCATGATGGTTTAAAGTGCTTTAAATGTATGAATGTGGCCATCAGATCCTTCTATGGCTAGACTCCAGGAAAAAGAGGGTGGTGTAAATGGGTATCATGGCATCGTTGGATCCTCGCGAGTGGGGAACATGCTGAGACCTCGAAGGGAGGCTGTCATCCTCAAACGAAGAATTCTAGAATCGGTTTGAGATCAGAAGCAGAGTTCGAGACCCACACTGGGCAAGAGATTCTTGCATTGCAGGGGGTTGGACTAAATGACCCTTGGGGTCCCTCCCCACTCTACAATTCTAGGAAATACTGTAGGAAATAATTGCTGAGCAGAAATTTACGATAATCCTGCTTCTCCCCACCCCATCTAAACTGATTGCCAGTTTGAAACCAGGTCTGTGCGCGACGAAGTGTTTCAAAAGGACTGGAGCAAATTTATATTATATATGAAAGAATATTGTAAACATCTGAAAACGTTTGTAGCTTTGAGTTGAAATGTTTTGTAATGACAATACAGTGGTACCTCGGGTTAAGTACTTAATTCGTTCCGGAGGTCCGTACTTAACCTGAAACTGTTCTTAACCTGAAGCACCACTTTAGCTAATGGAGCCTCCCGCTGCTGCCGCGCCACTGGAGCACAATTTCTGTTCTCATCCTGAAGCAAAGTTCTTAACCTGAAGCACTATTTCTGGGTTAGCGGAGTCTGTAACCTGAAGCGTATGTAACCTGAAGCATATGTAACCCGAGGTACCACTGTGTAAGGAACTGATTTACATTTAATAAGGGGAAATATAAAAATAAGAGCGAAGAAATGTTTTCTAATCTTCCCTTGGTTACATGTATTTTATTTCTTTGTATATTTTTTCTACTTTGTTCTTAATAAAACTTAATAAAGAATAAATAAGAGAGAAGGTAAAAAAGTGGTTATAGAAACGCTGAGAATAAAGTAAATCTGTACGGAAGTCAAGAAGAGGGGCGGGAGGAGGTCGATGCTCGGTTAGAGCGATGTATGAGCTTACTGACTTACGTATGGATATTGTGATTACAAAAAAATGAAAACGTAATAAAAATCACTTCTTTTTTTAAAAAACCAAACCTGGTCCGTGTTGTGTCTCCCTGGCCGTTGTCAAGCTATCTGCCTGTGCACATCGCGCATTGTGTGGTAATCCCAGTTCTTTACCTCTGGCATTTCCAGCCAAAATACTCAGATGGTTGGGTAGCGCCGCCTAGTGGCTTGAAGGGGGGGAGCAAAGCATTTTTAGGACTGATCAAATGACGCACCTAAATTGAGGATCCCGGGAAGCTAGCTGGTTTAGGCTCCGTCATCTAGCTCAGTATAGCTGGCGCCGAACGCCAGCACTAGGGTTCCCAGGCTGATTCCTGAGCCAGATGTGGAGGCGGCCAGTGCAACTACCAGACTTTTAGAAGACATCTGAAGGCAGCCCTGTTTAGTAATAATAATAATAATAATAATAATAATAATTTATTATTTATACCCCGCCCATCTGGCTGAGTTTCCCCAGCCACTCTGGGCGGCTCCCAATCAGTGTTAAAAACAGTACAGCGTTTTAGGGAAGCTTTTAATGTTTAATAGACTATTGTATTTTAATATTCTGTTGGAAGCTGCCCAGAGTGGCTGGGGTATAAATAAATAAATTGTTGCTGTTGTTGTTTAGTCGTGTCCGCCTCTTCGTGACCCCCTGGACCAGAGCACGCCAGGCACTCCTGTCTTCCACTGCCTCCTGCAGTTTGGTCAAACTCATGCTGGCAGCTTTGAGAACACTGTCCCACCATCTCGTCCTCTGCCGTCCCCTTCTCCTTGTGCCCTCCATCTTTCCCAACATCAGGGTCTTTTCCAGGGAGTCTTCTCTTCTCACGAGGTGGCCAAAGTATTGGAGCCTCAGCTTCAGGATCTGTCCTTCCAGTGAGCACTCAGGGCTGATATCCTTCAGAATGGAGAGGTTTGCTCTTCTTGCAGTCCATGGGACTCTCAAGAGTCTCCTCCAGCACCATAATTCAAAAGCATCCATTCTTGGGCGATCAGCCTTCTTTATGGTCCAGCTCTGACTTCCGTACATCACGACTGGGAAAACCATAGCTTTAACTATACGGACCTTTGTTGGCAAGCATTTTTAGGACTGATCAAATGACGCACCTAAATTGAGCTGGTTTATGCTCCGTCATGTAGCTCAGTATTGCTGACGCCAAATGCCAGCAGCTCTCTAGAGTTCCCAGGCTGATTCCTGAGCCAGATGTGGGGGCAGCCAGTCCATGGGAGCCCATGACCCTCCAAAAGCTGATGGACTCCAATCCCCAGTCTTTTTTTTGTGTGTTGGGGGGGGGGGAGAGACCTCAAAATTGTTGAGTTTTTCGACTTGCCTCAAATCCAGGACAAAGCACCGCCTTTCAGAAATCCTCCCAGACGTCAATTCCGCCTTTGAAATCCCAGTAATGTCCGGTATAATCAAAGACATATGGCAGCCCCTACAGTATTGCCAAAACCGGTTGGATTCTCGCGTTACAGAAGATCAGCCTGCAGTTTAACGGGGAGAGTCGCTGCCAGTCTGAGCGGGCAATACCAGCCTGTATGCCAGCCAATGGGAGTTGAGTCAACAGCCAGATGGCCGAAGGTTCTCCAGGTTAAAGCTGCTTGGGCACCAAACGTTTAAATTATTATTTAGTAAACTTACTAGTCCTCTTTTTTAATGAAACTAACTCCAAAGGGACGCGGGTGGCGCTGTGGGTTAAACCACTGAGCCTAGGGCTTGCCGATCTGAAGGTCAGCGGTTTGAATCCCCGCGACGGGGTGAGCTCCCGTTGCTCGGTCCCTGCTCCTGCCAACCTAGCAGTTTGAAAGCACGTCAAAGCGCAAGTAGATAAATAGGTACCACTCCAGCGGGAAGGTAAACGGCATTTCCGTGCGCTGCTCTGGTTCGCCAGAAGCGGCTTAGTCCTGCTGGCCACATGACCCGGAAGCTGTACACTGGCTCCCTTGGCCAATAAAGCGAGATGAGCGCCACAACCCCAGAGTCGGTCACGACTGGACCTAATGGTCAGGGGTCCCTTTACCTTTATCTTAACTCCAAGCAACTTGCACCAAATAATAAGTAACAAAGAACTAAGCTCACACTACTCACCCCAGGAATTCTGGGAAGTGTAGTTTCTTAAGGGAGTTGGGAATCGTAGCTCCGTGAGGGATAAACTACAGCTCCTGGGAGTCTTTTTGGGGGGGGGAGGGAGCGCTTTCAAAGCATTTTAAATAGGCTTCTTGCCAGCGGCAGCTGAGGTCTTCTTCACCAATTTTTTTTTTTAAAAACCACCTTTCATCTGAAGATCAGAGGATGCTTTGCAACATAGAAACACGAAAATACTTAATATAGTGAGAACAAAAACAGCAACCTCCCTCCCGGTTTAAAAATCCACAGCTTCTTTAATCCTAGTATGCAAGAAGCGAAGGACTTTTGAACAAATGTGTTCTGTTCAGCATGGACCCACAAAAAAAAAAAAAAAAAACGGATTTAAGTTAGGCCTATCCAATAATTTCAATGGGTCTTACTCAAGAGTAGAACTAACCCACCATTTATAACGTCTGCAGCGGCGGAGGCAATGAAACAACTTTTAACAAAACATATACAACCATTTTTATTTTTATTTTAAAAAAATTAATGTGCATAAGGTTTCTTCAGTATTTATAATGGAAACAAGAGGCGGTAAAGGAGAACTTAGAAGAGGCGAGTAACAACTCACACGAGTAACAAAAAAGGAGCAAATACGGGTATTAACTTTTTTTAAACTGCCCCCAGGTCAGAGGACTCTCCGGGAGAGAGACCAGGGGATACGAGGGCGCCACTGGCCTGTGGCCAGGCTACGTCTCCTGCTCTCCCTGACCACTAGGCCTGCAACATCTGGAGGGACAACCCCCTTGCCCCACCAATGTCCCTAAGCCCCTGGGCTGGAAACGGAGAGGGGAGAACAACAAAACTCTTTGGGATGTTGGCTGCAAGGTGATTGTCTCTAAAGTTCAGAGTAGAAGGGGGTTTTTTTTGGAGGGGGGAGGGTGTTTCAGGGTCAGGATCCGCACTCAGAACGCAACACTATTTCGCCCCCTTCAGATTGAGAAAGATTTGTGCAGAAATTCCAAACGGGGGAGGATTCTCCTGCCCAGCCCTTTGAAGTCCCAAGGAGAGCGATGGGGAGGGATCGGTGTCAGGGTGGTGGGGTCCCGTAAATATACCCCCATTCCCATATGTGGCCTGCTTAAATGACCTCTGCAAGAACCCTTCCATTCTCGACACTTTCACTCCCCTTATCAGAGCATGGCAGGCCGCTTGGGCTTTTGAGAAAAGAATTCAGGTGTGCAGTGGCAGCTGGTGGGCCAGGAAGCAGGGAGCTGAACAGTAGGTGGCGCCAAAGCCCAGGTCAGGCAACTTCTCAGCCACACAGCCTTGCAAGGCGGCCAAGGAAGAGGAATGACGGAAAGTCGCTTTTGCAAGCTCACATCGCAGTGTATTTCCCCCCCCCCACACGCGTGCATTAAATTAGTTAAAGCAAGGAGAACCAGGGGGCCTTTGCATGGGAGAGCTTGGCACTGGGAGACGCACCCCAGAGCAGGGGTGGGGTGATGTTATCGGCTGGGGGCCTGCGCCGATGTCCCAGGCGGACTCGCCGTCTCTGCTGCCTTCCCCTGGTCTGCACTGACCCTGTGCAAGTTTACAGACGAGGGCCGCAAGCCACAGGCCTCCAAGCGACCCTTGGCAGGCGGCGGGACAACTTTGCGCATGGAAAGATCGGTGGGTTGGAGTTCACCTTCTGAGGAGCTCTCGCTCTCTGGGTCCTCCCAGTCCCTCGCGGTGGTGATTCTGGTACCAATCCTCGGCGCAGCTGCGCCTTCAGCCAACTGCGGGGGCTCCCTCGAGCTACTTCCTGTCTCTTTGGAGCCACTTCCTGTCTCTTTGGAGCCACTTCCTGTCTCTTTGGAGCCACTTCCTGTCTCCTTCCAGTCACTTCCTGTCTCTTTCACAACAACGGGCATGGCGGACCTCCGGCCCCTGATGACACTCACCTGGGTGGGCAGGACAGCGGCTTTGGGGGCAGGGCTGACAATGAGGCTGCCGGCCCGGGAAGGGCCCTCTTCGCTCGTCTCCTGGGGGAACGGGCTCTTGGGCTTCCCGACGTGGACCACCTCCACTTCCGCGCTCTCTTCCCGAGACCCGGAGCGGGAGGACGGGCGGGCGGCCTGGTCGCCGTAACCCACAGTCACGACGATGATATCCGAGTCCTCCTCGGCACCGGGCGCTCCCTCCTTGGCGGTCCTCTTCTCGGGCGAAGGGGGGTCCGCCTTCTTGCGCGGCCGACCCCGCTTCCTCTTTGCCGTCGCCTCCCCGGGTGCTTCCGCCGGCCGCTTGGTGGGGGGCTTGGCTCTCTGCGGGTCCTGGGGGCTCCGCTGGGCCTCGCAGCCGTTCACCCCTCCACCGGCAGGGGCGCTCTTGTGTTTCAGCGCGATTTCGGCCACCGGCGGCACCGGCGCCATGTTGATCACCGGCATCATGTTGATCACCGGCACGGCGCTCGGAGGGCTGACCACGCCAGCCGGCCCGTTCACGGCGGGGGCCAACAGAGTGGACGGCCCCGGCCCCACGGAGAGAGCCATCTTGACCGTCCCCCCCGAGGCAGTCAGCTTGGGCGCCAGCACGGCGGGGGCCGGGTGCATGGCCGCCACTCCCGGAGACACCACCAGCCGGTCCCCGGGCTGGACCTGGACGCGGGGAAGCAGCAGCGGCAGCCGAGCCACCAAGGCGTTGATCTGCGGGCTGCTGGCGGGCTTCGCCGGGGCATCCGGCGGCTTCTTGGCCTCGCTCCGCAGAGCTGTGGCTGAGGGCTTGGCGGCGTTTTCCGCTTTGGCCTGAGGAGAGGACAAGAGAAGTGTTGGGTTCAGCTGCCCTTTGGCCTTTGGCCAAGCCGCAGGCCCAAACCCAGGGATGAGCCAGAAGGCCAGAGATAAAATGGGTCGACTACAGATGGGGCTGCAGAAATCGAGAATCCTGCCCAAACTGGGGGTGTGGTTCCCCCTCACAAAGTTGAATTTCGACTTTTGAATCTCTGTGCCCCACCGGCCACCACACTTGGGTCTTCCCTTAGACTTCTTCCAGTGGGGTGTTGTGCATTTCCCAGACCAGAGGCAGATCGCACCAGATAACACCTTAGGGGCTGTTTTGGGCACGGTGTGAACATGATGCTGAACTGGTCCAACTAAAAGGCCCTTCTGAGGTGCTTACATAAGCTCAATTCTGCATCCAGGGCAGCTGTCTACCAGCTCCATCTGGTATGCAGGATGAGGCCCTCCCTTCCCACAGACTCTCTCACCAAGGTGGTGGATACTCTAGTTATCTCTTGCTTGCACTGCTGCAATGCGCTCTATGTGGGGCTGCCTTTGAAGGTGACCCGGAAACTACAACTAATCCAGAATGCGGCAGCCAGACTGGTGACTGGGAGCGGCCGCCGAGACCACATTACACCGGTCTTGAAAATCCTACATTGGCTCCCAGTACGTTTCCAAGCACAATTCAAAGTGTTGGTGCTGACCTTGAAAGCCCTAAACGGCCTCAGCCCAGTATACCTGAAGGAGCGTCTCCACCCCCATCGTTCTGCCCGGACACTGAGATCCAGCACCGAGGGCCTTCTGGCAGTTCCCTCATTGCGAGAAGTGAGGTTACAGGGAACCAGGCAGAGGGCCTTCTCGGTGGCGGCGCCCACCCTGTGGAATACTTTCCCATCAGATGTCAAGGGGATAAACCACCACAGACTTTCCAGAGACATCTAAAGGCAGCCCTGTTCAGGGAAGCTTTTATGCAGGAAGCCACCCAGAGTAGCTGGGGCAAAGCAGTCAGATGGGTGGGGTATAAGCAATAACTTGTTGTTGTTGTTGTTGTTGTTGTTGTTGTTACTACTACCTGGGTCTGTTTATTGTCTGAACTCTCCAGGCCTTCTGGCTCATTTTTCTTCATGGTTTGGGGCGGCCGTTTGTCACGGTGGTTCTCGGTAATTTCTGCAACCAGAAAAGATTTAGATCAAGAGAGCTTTCTCTGAACAAAGCTCCGTTACAAAAAAAGTAAAAAAAGTGGGGAACTCACTGGGGGATAGGAACATAGCTGTCTTATGCAGAACCAACCCATTGGTCTATCGAGCTTAAAGGTAAAGGTAAAGGGACCCCTGACCATTAGGTCCAGTCGTGTCCGACTCTGGGGTTGCGGCGCTCATCTCGCTTTACTGGCCGAGGGAGCCGGCGTACAGCTTCGGGGTCATGTGGCCAGTAGGACTAAGCCGCTTCTGGCGAACCAGAGCAGCGCACGGAAACGCCGTTTACCTTCCTGCCGGAGCGGTACCTATTTATCTACTTGCACTTTGACGTGCTTTCGAACTGCTAGGTTGGCAGCAGCAGGGACCGAGCAACGGGAGCTCACTCTGTCGTGGGGATTCGAACCGCCGACCTTCTGATTGGCAAGTCCCAGGCTCAGTGGCTTAACCCACAGCGCCACCCGCGTCCTACCTATTGAGCTTAGTATTATCTAAACTGGCTGACAGCGGGGGTTCTCCAGGGTTTCAGGCAGGGGCTACCCCCAGCCCTACCTGAAGACGCCAATAGAGGATTGAACCAGGGACCTTCTGCATGCAAACGCTCTACCCCTGAGCTGGCTGTAAACATAAAGCAAGATTCTACTCCTCATGGTTTAGACCGGTTTAACTCAGGAGCTGCTCTCAACTGCATCACCGATCTAGCTCAGTGTCGTCTACCGACTGACAGAGTCTTTCTCGGGGGCCAAATTGGACCCCCAAGAGTGGCCCACGATCCAGAAGTTGCCCACCTGTTTTACCTTGTAAGTCAAGAGGTTTATATTTTGTATTCCAACGTGGGCATCACTCTCATCCACACTCGCAGGCCGCTTAGAAGCCTGCGGCAATTTACAAATTAAATTATATCAACAAGAAAGCCATCTTCAAATACCGTATGTTCCGGCGTACAAGACGACTTTTTATCCCTGGAAAATCACCCCAAAAGTCGGGGGGTCGTCTTATACGCCGGGTATACGCGTTGGGAAGGAGGAGAGGGAGTCAGTGAGCAGAGGCGCCCCTGCTGGCATCGCTCCTCCTCCCTCCCCACAGAAGGGGACGCGGAAAGTCCTTCTGAGCGCGGCGCTCGCCCGCCCGCCCCCCAAACGCCTCGGGCTGCTGCTGCTGCGACGGCAGAGGAGGGGTGCGCGCTCTGCCCCGGCGGTGCTCCAACTCTCTAACTCTAAAATGGAACAGCAAAAGTTGGGGGCCGTCTTATATGCCCAGTCGCCCAATACGCCGGAATCTACGGTATTTCAAGGACTGAAGAGGGAGCGAGCTTGTTTTCTCCTGCTCCCGAGGGCAGGACTCGAACCCGTGGCTTCAAGTGGCAAGGAAGGAGCTTCCGAATAAACCTCAGGAAGAACTTTCTGACAGTAAGAGTCGTTCAGCGGGGGGACAGACTCCCAGGAGAGGTGGTGGGCTCTATGAAGAACCCGTCGGGCAGCGCGATGGAGGCGCAAGGAGCGGAGGCGGGCGTGAGAAGGGGTCTCCCACCTGAGACCACCATGGCCATGATGAGGTCGACGTGGGGCGAGCGGGAGCTGATGATGTGCTGCTGGATGAGGAACTGGGCCACCTCCACGATGTTGTTGAACGAGCGCTTGAGGATCTTCTCGGCCCAGTCGCAGGTCAAGGCGCAGGCCGCTTCCATCACCTCGTCGCTGTAGGACTGGAAGACCTCTGGCCGCTCCGGCTGTAGGAGAGGAAGGAAGAGGAGGTTAAGGGGTGATATGATAGCCATGTTCAAATATATAAAAGGATGTCACACAGAGGAGGGAGAAAGGTTGTTTTCTGCTGCTCCAGAGAAGCGGACACGGAGCAATGGATCCAAACTACAAGAAAGAAGATTCCACCTAAACATTAGGAAGAACTTCCTGACAGTAAGAGCTGTTTGACAGTGGAATTTGCTGCCAAGGAATGTGGTGGAGTCTCCTTCTTTGGAGGTCTTTAAGCAGAGGCTTGACAACCATATGTCAGGAGTGCTCTGATGGTGTTTCCTGCTTGGCAGGGGGTTGGACTCAATGGCCCTTGTGGTCTCTTCCAACTCTATGATTCTAAGAACAGGAAGAGTGAGGAGTGCCTGGCACCGTTTTCCCACATACCATCAAAAGCGGATCTGAAGTACCGCTTTGGGCCCAGAGATGCCACGCTTCTGCCGTTCCGCTATCGCGCAATGCAGCCTCCGTCTTGAGCTCAGAAGGCTTTATTTACCGTCATACCTCAGGTTACAGACACTTCAGGTTGCGTGATTCCGGGTTGCGCACCGTGCCAAACCCAGAAGTACCGGAACTGGTTACTTCCGGGTTTTGGCGCTTGCGCATAAGCGCTATATCACGCTTTGTGCATGCGCAGAAGTGCTGAATCGCGACCTGTGCATGCGCACATGCGGCGCTGCACGTTGTGAACGTGCTTCCCGCACTGATCACGTTCGCAACCCGAGCGTCCATTGTACTGGTGTGTTTCAGAAGACTCGCGCACCGCTGGAAAGACCTCAAAACAGTTTGCCAAAAAATAAATGATGAAACAAGAACCAGCAAGAAAAATTAACAGCTGTGATTAGGGCTGCCATACGTCTGGGACTTCCCAGACATTACCGGTATTTCAAAGGTGGAAGTGATGTCCCGTCCAGGGGGAATTTCCAGAAGGCGGCAGCTTGTCCTGGATCTTTGACAAGTTAACCGAAAAACTGCAGTGGTTTTTACTTTTTGAAATATAGCAACCCTAGCTTTGATTATCAGCAAGAAAAGTTAACTATATTTTGCTTCCAACCGATATAAAAATACAGTAGAACATCCAACATTGAAAACTTCCCTAAACTGGGTTGCCTTCATTATTTTTTTTATAAAATTTTTATTGGTTTTTTCACAATTTATATAAACACAAACAATACACAATACAGACAAACAAACACATAAACAAACATGTATAATTTCAAATCCTTTTTTTCTTAAACCTTACTTCACCGACTTCCCCATACCTCCCCTTTCTAAACTGGATTGCCTTCAGATGTCTTCTAAAAGTCAGAAATCTCTTTGACATCTGATGGGAGGGCGTTCCACAGGGCGGGTGCCACTACCGAGAAGGCCCTCTTCTGCCTGATTTCCTGTACCTTGTATATCTGTATACAAAATAAAATAATATGAACCTGTGCAAGGAATACAGATAACGTAAGTAATATAATGAGAATTACTGGAAGCTACATATTTTAATTTGTTATGCAAGTGTAATATATTGTATTTGTTTATGTTTGTTTTTCTAACCTTTCTTACTTTATTGTTTTTATTCATTTGTATCATCTTTTGTATTATATGTTATGTATATTTGTCTATGTGAAAATTAATAAAGATTTTCTTTAAAAAAGGAACAGGGCTTGGACTAGGCGAGTCTTTTTGGTTCACTTTCTTAACGCTTTTCAAAACACGGAGACACACGCAAGAGAATAATGAGCCAACAACCAGGGCCTTACCGACTCCGTCTCTTTCAGATCCAGGCTGGGGAGTGGGGGCATGTTCACCACAGTCTTCCTCCGTATCCCGCTGTAGCAATACGTGGGGGCAGAGTTAAGGAGGAAACTCGAGAGGCTCCATTTCCATTGCCACATCCATTTATTTCATAGCTGGGGAGGCTCAAAGATGTTGTGGGGTACCCCTTCGCGGGAAGAATCTGCACTGCGCCTGTTTCTCGTTTGGAGGTACAGTCATACCTCGAGTTACAGACGCTTCGGGTTGTGCGATTTCGGGTTGCGCACCACACCGAACCCAGAAGTACTGGAATGGGTCACTTCTGGGTTTTGGCGCTTGCGCATGAGCACTAAATCACACTTTGTGCATGCGCAGAAGCACCGAATCGCACAGATCACGTTCGCTGTAAGAGTTTTGTGAAGGTGGGATATACGGCTGGGCCATCTCCTGAGCACAGGAAGGTTGTGCTTGCATGAGCTTGGGGAGTGTGAGACAGTCCGCCGCAGCCTTTCACTCACCTTACTGCCACCCACACCGCCTTTTTACACACACAAAAAGGATATTTTGACTGCCCGCGACCCCCCAGCCTCCTTGCTTTGATGTTCGGGAAGATTTCCCGGATGATCTTGCCGAAGTTGGCCGCGCTCAGAGAGCGGCTGCAAAGGTTATCACAGTAACGCCTGCCAGGGGAAGGACAAAAAGAAAAGGCGGTTTATTTATCAGTTGCATTTAGATCCCATCTTCTTCCACTCCCCTGAAGGCGGCGTTTACGGTTCCCTCCCCTCCTCATTCGATCCCCACAACAACCCTGAGAGGCAGGTTAGGCTGAGAAGTCACCCGCGGGGAGCTTCGTTTGGCCGAACAGGGATTTGAACCCAGCTCCACATCTGACACTCTAACCACTACACCACCGCTGCCTCGCTTATGGTTTACATGCTGTCTCCGAAAAATTTTACACATCGCTTGGGAAGACAGGTGAACTAATGACAGTGTACTGGAAGAAGCAAAGATCACCAGTGTTGAAGCAATGATTCTTCAACATCAACTTCGTTGGACTGGTCATGTTGTGTGAATGCCTGATGATCGTCTTCCAAAGCAACTACTCTATTCCGAACTTAAAAATGGAAAGCGTAATGCTGATGGTCAACAAAAGAGGTTTAAAGACTGTCTCAAGGCAAATCTAAAAAAATGTAGTATAAACACTGACAACTAGGAAACACTGGCCTGCGAGCGCTCCAGTTGGAGAACAGCCTTTGCCAAATGTGTCGTGGGCTTTGAAGACACTCAAACTCAGAACATAAGAGAGAGACGTGCTAAGAGGAAGGCACGCTTGGCAAATCCGCATCGTGATCAACTCCCACCCTGAAACCAATGTCCCCACTGTGGAAGGAGGTGGGGGATCCAGAATTGGCCTCCACAGTCAATTACGGACTGACGGTTAAAACCGTGTTTATGGAAGACAATCTTACTCGGCTACGAGGGATCGCCAAAGAGGAAGAAGAGGCAACCTCCCCACCCCGCAGAGACGCCTCTGGTTCCCGTCCTTCAGATCCAGAACTCACTTGTAAGCATCAAAAACGTCTTGTTTGGGCAAACAGGTGTCCGGGTATTCCTCCAGGTGATTCCGGATCCACGTGCAAGCATGCATGTGTTCAGCTGAGCTCAGAGAAGTCAGGTCCAGGCTGGCAGCCCCGAGAAAGGAAAGTAAATAAATAAACAATAATAATAATAGGAACAGGTCAATTCTGTGTTCAGGGCGGCTGTTTACCAGCTCCATCTGGTACGCAGGATGAGACCCTCCCTGCCCGCAGACTGCCTCGCCAGAGTGGAGCATGCTCTAGTTATCTCCCGCTTGGACTACTGCAATGCGCTCTACGTGGGGCTACCTTTGAAGGTGACCCGGACACTGCAATTAATCCAGAATGCAGCAGCTAGACTGGGGACTGGGAGCGGCCGTCGAAACCACATAACACCAGTCCTGAGAGATCTACATTGGCTCCCAGTACGTTTCCGAGCACAATTCAAAGTGTTGGTGCTGACACTTTGGTGCAGTATACCTGAAGGAGCGTCTCCACCTCAATCGTTCTACCCGGACACTGAGGTCCAGCGCCAAGGGCCTTCTGGTGGTTCCTTCCTTGCGAGAAGTGAGGTTACAGGGAACCAGGCAGAGGGCCTTCTCGGTGGTGGCGCCTGCCCTGTGGAACGCCCTCCCATCAGATGTCAAGGAAATAAGCAGCTATCCTATCTTTAAAAGACATCTGAAGGCAGCCCTGTTTAGGGAAGTTTTTAATATTTAATGCTGTATTGATTTTAACATGTGATTGGGAGCCGCCCAGAGTGGCTGGGGAAACTCAGCCAGATGGGCGGGGTATAAATAAATCTCGGGGTGGTTACAGCATAAAAGCACAATATAAAAACACAAACCACATAATGAAAACAAAAACCCAATACAGTGGTATCTCGGTTGTCAACAGTAATCCACTCCAGAAGACTGTTTGACTTCCGAAATGTTCGACAACCGAGGCGCAAAGGGTGGCAGGCAATTTCAACGGAGAAAATGGAAAAACACACATTCAAAAACAGAAGCATTTACTTCCAGATTTTTGGTGCTCAAAAACTGAAACGTTTGGCTTCCGAGATGCTCGAAAACCGAGGTTCCACTGTAATCCCCCCTTCCCCTGGTTTTGGCAAAATGTGTGTAAATTCAGCACCTTCTTCCTTTTCCCTGACATCTTTCGAACCCTGCCCCTCTCGCATTCAAAGTCTGCCTCGGGAACCATGAGGTCCACCAACTTGAATTTCAACGGCGGTTCCAAGGATGGATTCTCAGGCCTGCACCTCACAGATCCCTGCATCCTCCGGATCCATAAGGACTAGAAACCTGCCCTTTGGTTTTTAAATTCCACGGCAGCACTTTGCTGAAGTTTAGGCCTAGCTGGATGTCTCACTGGTTCGGATAAGTCAGGGGTCAGCAAACTTTTTCAGCAGGGGGCCAGTCCACTGTCCCTCAGACCTTGTGGGGGCCGGACTATATTTTGAATGAATAAATTCCTATGCCCCACAAATAACCCAGTCTTTTTTATTTAAGTGTTTAATTAAGTATTAATTAGGAAGATTAAAGTTTTTTTGTATATAAATTTGCTTTTTCTTCTTTCTTCTTTCTGTATTTTCTTAATTGTTCTTTAATTTTCATTTTGTAGTATGAGATTGTAAATTCTTTGTATCAGTGTGTAATTTAAATTAATAAAGATTTAAAAACAACAACAACAAATAACCCGGAGATGCATTTTAAATACAGTGGTGCCTGGCAAGACGAAATTAATCCGTTCCGCGAGTCTCTTCGTCTTGCGGTTTTTTCGTCTTGCGAAGCACGGCTATTAGCGGCTTAAAGAAAAAGGAAACAAACTCGCAAGACGTTTCGTCTTGCGAAGCAAGCCCATAGGGAAATACGGAACGACTCAAAAAACGGAAAACTCTTTCGTCTTGCGCGTTTTTCGTCTTGCGAGGTACCACTGTAAAAGCACACATTCTACTCATGTAAAAATAGGCTGATTCCCGGACTGTCCACGGGCCAAATTTAGAAGGCAATTGGACCGGATCCGGCCCAATTATATCTCCCATGGGGTTGGTTTCGCTCGGAGGCTGCTAGTTGCTGACTCCTAGATGATTTTTTTAAATTTTATTTTAAAGAAAGCAGCTTTCTGATTTCCTTGCCTTTCCACCACAGCGTTTCCATCCCTCCAGTATATACAAAGCAGGAAATGAACAAGATTTGGGAAACAAGGCCGCGATCACTCACTTCTTCTCTCCTGAACTTGGGCCAGAAGGGAGTTGGAGGTAGAGATACAGTTTGGCATGGTCAGTAAACCTCTGGACATCTTGCTGTGCTCATAGAAGGGGGAAAGAGAGACAAGTGAAGATCACCAGGAAATGAAAACTGCCAAGAAGTAAAGACAAGCCGTGTTTTGTGATCAGCTGTTGCGACAATGCACAGCTTTGCACCGGATACCTCAAGGACTTCCGCTCCCTATAGGAACCGACCCGGGCCCAGCAATCATCATCTGAGGCCCTTCTCCAGGTGCCCCTTCCATTTTTTATTTATTATTATTATTATTATTATTATTATTACTATTAATTGAATTCTTTATTAAACATATTTCACAAAATTATACATCATTATATTACAATTTGTATCCCATACGGCAAAAAAATTAAAAATACTTTTTTTAAAAAAAGACCTAAAATAGACTTCCAATTGTTCTAAAAAAACAACAACCCTAAATTACACTTGTTATATTTTACACAGTATCCTGTTAATATATCATTTTCTTAAATCTTTTTGATAACGGGAAAAAACCTCATTAAATTTAGATATATTGTCTGTTCAATGCAAGAGTCATTCAAGATCTGCCAGGTGGTTTGTGCTGTCACAAGAAGTTTTTCAGGTACTCCTTGAATATACCGTATTTTTTGCTCTATAAGACTCATTTTTTCCCTCCTAAAAAGTAAGGGGAAATGCGTGTGCATCTTATGGAGCGAATGCAGGCTGCGCAGCTATCCCAGAAGCCAGAACAGCAAGAGGGATTGCTGCTTTCACTGCGCAGCGATCCCTCTTGCTGTTCTGGCTTCTGAGATTCAGAATATTTTTTTCTTGTTTTCCTCCTCCAAAAACTAGATGCGTCTTGTGGTCTGGTGCGTCTTATAGAGCGAAAAATATGGTGATCCATTCTTGGTTTAGTTTTTGCATTGAATTCCCTCTTACCCTCCTGGTGCCCCTTCCATGGGGGGATCTGGAGGGCGGCGACATGAGAATGGGGCCTTTTCAGTGGTAGCTCCCTGCTTGTCAAACGTTTTCCCCAGGGAGGCTTAACTGGCACCACCATCGTTACTTATCTTTAGGCACCAGGCAAAGCAGCATTTCTTTTCCACCGGGCCTCTGGCTTTTAATTATCTGTGGCCCCTGCAGCACAATAGGCCAGCACATCTGGCCCTTAACCAGAAGGTTGGTGGTTCGAGCCCACCCAGGGACAGGATTCCTGCAATTGCAGGGAGTCCCTTCCAGCTCTACAGTTCTATTATTCTGTCCCTTCCAGTGGGTGGGATGTTTCATTCCTGCCTTTAGAAGCATGAATGGGTTTTCACCCTTCCTCCCGCTTTCATTTTATGCTGCGTAAATGATCCACCGCTAAATCGTGTCAATGACATCCTTTGGAATACACCTGGTGTTTGCCCTCCACTCACTGACGTTTGCCCTCCAATTTTTCGGAGCCTCCTTTCTGGTTAAATGCCACCTTGCCCTGCCAATAGCCTCTTCCGCTGCCTGAGCTTCCTTTCCCAGAAAAAAGACAGGTAAATAAGGTTATCTGCCCACCAGTCTCCATTCCTCTTCTTCATTTTATTCCTTTAACCTAGAGACACTCACCAGAAACTCCTGCACTCATCAATTCTTTATTTAAAGGTCCAACCTGAGCATATTCCACTCCGGAAGGTGCCAAGTCCCACTTTCTCCTTATTTTAGGGCTTCCAACTTGCTTCTGGAGGGACGCGGGTGGCGCTGTGGGTTAAACCACAGAGCCCAGGACTTGCCGATCAGAAGGTCGGCGGTTCAAATCCCCGCAACGGGTTGAGCTCCCGTTGCTCGGTCCCTGCTCCTGCTAACCTAGCAGTTCCAAAGCGTGTCAAAGTGCAAGTAGATAAATAGGTAGCACTCCAGGTAAACGGTGTTTCCGTGTGCTGCTCTGCCAGAAGCGGCTTCGTCCTGCTGGCCACATGACCCAGAAGCTGTATGCCGGCTCCCTCGGCCAATAAAGAGAGATGAGCGCCGCAACCCCAGAGTTGGCCACAACTGGACCTAATGGTCAGGGGTCCCTTTACCTTTACTAACTTGCTTCTAGCTATGTTTTTGTAGTTAGCCTCTTATAGTAACCCTCTAAAACATCGGTCGGAACCCACAGGTGAGTCGCGAGGCTACACCGGACAGGACACGGCAAATCTTATTGCTGCCACATTCAACTCCAGCCAAGGCTCAACCAGACCAAAAGAGTAACCCCTGCCATGTGCGCTAGGATACAATCTTCTGACAAGACACCCTTTCTATCAATTCCCATCAATGCTGCAAAAACGGAATGAGAAAGGCACGAACCATTTTTCTTACAAGATACAGATTTCCGGCCAACCACGTGGCCACCATTTTTTCAACAGCTCCTCAGCCTTTCGGCTAAGGCGTAAAAACCGCTGCTTGTCACTGAGGAGTAATGCTAATTTTAGTAAGCGCCGCTTTAGGATTAATGATGTGCACTGCTAGCACTGCTGAGAATAAATCGGAAAGGGGGGAAATGTGGACGTGGGTCCCAGGTTGCAGGCTGGCAGCCAGCCTTGGGTCCAGCCCAGGTGATGATCGCTGCGCTAGAAGAATATCAGAAGCGCTGCGTCAGGCGGAAGATGCCCAGCATCCTATTCTCATAGAGACGTATCAGATGCCTCTTTGGAAACCGCAAAAGCTACTCTCCCAGTCTGTGTTCCCAGCAGTGGCGTAGCGTGGGGGGTGCAGGGGGGCCGGCCGCACCGGGCGCAACATGGGGGGGGCGCTCGCACTCGCAGCTCTCTGCCCCTACCTGGCTCGAGTGCTAAAATCCACGGGTTAGGGGGCGCAAATTACTTGCCTTGCCCCGGGTGCTGACAACCCACGCTACACCACTGGTTCCCAGCAGCTGGTATGCTGCCTCCGAGACTGGAGGGAGAACTCAGCCCATATTTACCCAAAGCGCAATTCTTCAGCCACATATTGTACAAACAGGTGTGTGTTATTTTAATTCCCTAGCTCTTTCTGAAGTGCCCCATCCAGCCACTCACCAGTATGTAGTCGATTTTGCACTGCACAGACTTCCTGTAAGAAGAAAACCACGTGTTACTCTCTTGATTTTTTTCAGCTCCCTTCACCCTCTAGGACAGGCACCCCCAAACTCCAGATGTTTTGGGACTACAGTTCCCATCATCCCTGACCACTGGTCCTGTTAGCTAGGGATGATGGGAGTTGTAGTCCCAAGACGTCTGGAGGGCCGAGTTTGGGGGTGCCTGCTCTAGGACATGCGTAGGCAACCTCAGGGTAATAGTAATAATTTTTTTATTTATACCCCACCCTTCCCGGTTCAGAAACCGGGCTCAGGGCGGCTAACAACAAATTTAAAACACTTAATTGTAAAAGCATAATAAAAACACAGTATAAAAACATGAATAACAATAAAATTCAAAGTGCAGAAATCAATTTAGGGGAAATCCATCTAATAAGCATTAGATAAATCCCCAGGGCTAGCTGGCTGAATTAGTCCTACTTGGGCCAGCGAGGAGGCCAGGGGAGAATTAGCTGTGGATCAGGCTTCAAACACGTCTCTCTCTGTGTGTGTTGCTTGTTCAGGGGGCTGAGAGTGGTTAAGAGACCCCGTTCCGCTCAGGGATGGATCGCTAAACCCCTCCAAGAATGGCAGGCCTGTGACGGAGAACAGAAGTCTCGTCCCCTCCACTCTCAGCACCCTGAACAAACTAGTTCCCATGATTCCTTGGGGGGAGCTGTGACTGTTTACAGTGGCATGGGGCTGCTTTAAACATACTGTTCTTATTCCGGGGGGGGGGGGATATATTTATTCATTCACAAAATTCAGATACCGCCCGATTGTAAAACAAACCTCAAAGCGGTTCACAAAAGAAAACGGTGACGGTGCCAGTAAAAAAATGCAGTTTAAAACGACTCTTTCTAAACATCCGGAATTAATTAAAACCAGAAATAAGCTGGAAACCAGATTAAAAAGCGTGCCAACTTTCTACATGTCTGGATGCAGGCTGTGCCTAAGCAAAGATGTTTCTAGCAGGGGTCTAAAAAAGGACAGGGTCAATAGGCAGGGATTTCCGAAGTGCTGCCACACTAAAAGATATGATTTATTGCAAATACAGAACTGGTATGTCTGGTGCAAAGAGGGCCTAAGAAGGAAGGAAGGAAGGAAGGAAAGAGGAGGGAGAGAAGGAAGGCGGGGAAAGGAATAAGAAGCGTCGCCCTTACGAAATAGTTCCTCTCAGTTTCTGTAGCAAGGTACTTGACTCCACGGAGACGCCCTGCGGATCCGCCTCTAGGCTTTCGCTCACGTTTTCCGCGATCTTCGTATAAAGTCCGTTGTCGTCCGCCATGGCACTCGGTTCCCTGTTTCAAAGAGAGAAAGAGGAGCCCAACGCCTTAGTCCAGGGCAGCGTGCATCTGCACATGGCGCGAGCCCCTCACCCCAGAGAAAAACAACCCTGTCAGAGTGCCGGATTTACGTAAAAGCTAAACAAGCTATAGCTTAGGGCCCCACTCTCTTGGGGGGCCCCCAAAAAATTTAAAGGAAAAAAAACACCTGGATGTACATTTCCAAAATATAAGATAAAAAAGCAAATTAAAAAAACCCTACATACAGCAAGAGTGTTTTGTGTTGTGTCGGCTCCTATGATGTAAGTCATGGGCCCCACCTGCTCCCTAAAATATCCCTGCTTTGCTCCTTTCTATATATAGGGTGCCTCCATTCTGCATGGACTGGTTGCAGGGCAACATGTGCAAATGGCTTGAGATACTTATTAGGTCCAGCAATTACCATTTAGCATTTATTCAACACAAAAAACCGACAATTTGTTGTTGACAAAGGACATAGAAAGGGCCCCATTACCTTCAGTAGCTGAGGGCCTCATCCAACCTAAATCCGGCCCTGATCCTGTGTTACACCCAGGCCTGGTGCTAAAGAGTAGACCCACTGAAATGAACAGTAACTTAAGTTCATTTATTTCGATGCCTCTGCTGTGAGCAGAACTGAATGGGATACAATGCTCTGGTCGGATCTCGCAGCCTCATTTGCTCGGATTGACTATTTGGAGCGTACAAACAGCAATTGGTAAATCACAGCGTGTAAATTCTGGTCTCCATGTCAAGACGTCACTCCCTTTGCAGAAATGGAAATTTAACTGGACTTCTGTGGAGTGATGGGGACAGGCCCTGGATTATTGTCCCTACTCAGAGGACAACCGTTCGAAATTTGATAGACCTATGTTAGTAAAGGTAAAGGGTAAAGGGACCCCTGACCATTAGGTCCAGTCGTGGCCGACTCTGGGGTTGCAGCGCTCATCTCGCTTTACTGGCCGAGGGAGCCGGCGTCCAGCTTCCGGGTCATGTGGCCAGCAGGAATAAGCCGCTTCTGGCAAACCAGAGCAGCACACGGAAACGCCGTTTACCTTCCCGCTGGAGTGGTACCTATTTATCTACTTGCACTTTGACGTGCTTTCGAACTGCTAGGTGGGCAGGAGCAGGGACCGAGCAATGGGAGCTCACCCCGTCGCGGGGATTCGAACGGCCGACCTTCTGATCGGCAAGTCCTAGGCTCTGTGGTTTAATCCACAGCACCACCCACGTCCCCAAACCTATGTTAGTCGTGTCCATTTAACTTAATGGGTGTCTTTCTGAGCAGAGCCAATTTCTGCATGTTGTATGGATGCTAAAAGGCGCAGGAGCAAGTCTGGCTGGGGTTTTCCAGGTCAGTTGGCAAGCCTAACCTTCTGACGTTGCCCCAATGGAAGAAGTAAGGAGCCAAATTACCGATCGGTGACAGTATCATCGGATACATAACACATTCAAATTAGATTTTGAAAAATGGGTTTCCGGACCAAAGCTCACAGTTTGAAAGAGAACTATTATGGAATAAGGATAAAATATTGTCAGAAATGTATAGCTTATTATTAGAATGGGAAACAAAAGATGAGTTAGTCAAAGATTCAGTGACACACCAGGCAATGGATAGGGCATAAAATAGACCTAAACCTCTGGGAGAAACTCTGGAAGAGCGTTTCAAAATTTACTGCATGTTATTATACTTTGAAAGAGAATTATATGAAACGATACGCAGATGGTATTTAACCACAAGTAGGTTGGTTAAGATGTACAAAGTAGGATCAGATCTGCATTGGAAATGCAGAGAAATGGAAGGAACATTTTTTCACATGTGGTAGACATGGGAAAAGGTTAAAGGCTATTGGGAAATGACATACAATGAGTTAAAAAACATGTTTAAAACAACATTCTCCCCCAAAAAACCTGAGGCCTTTTTGTTAGAGATAGTTAAGTCTGAAGATCCCAGTTGTCAGAAAAAGTTATTTACGCAACCACAGCGGCTCGAATTTTGCCAGCCCAAAGATCGAAAGGGAGTGAGATCCCTCGTTAGGAAGATTGGCAAATTAAGATGGTAGAATTTGTGGAGGAAGCTGGTTTAATTTACAGAATAAGAGAGCAAGAAGAATCTTTGTTCGAAGAGAAGTGCTGCATATTTAGAAAATAACTTTGTACAACTGAAAATGCTGGTAGCGTTTAGATAAATTCAACAGTATGATAAATATTTGAAGGATATAAAATGGAAAAACGAATAGATTGGTTATAGTAAAATATGCAGGAAATTTAAATAAGTAAAATAAACGATGAAAGGGGAAGGAGGGAAGTCAATTGTTACATGTAAAATGTTTACTTTGAGATGTATAAACTGAAAAAAACAATGAAAATCGTTATATATATAAAAAAATAACCTTTAGAGGTTGCAACAAGAAAAGAGGAAATTCGGCTGAAAAAGCAAGCACCCCGCAACACGATCACTACTGAATTTGTCCAGTCCTCTTTTCAAGGCACCCAAGCTGGCGGTCCTCACTTCCTCCTGTGGCAGTGAGTTCCGCAGTTTCTTCCACGCTTTCATATGCTGCCTGTCTTCCATCCATCCTGTGGACCTTAGAGAAGATTCCTCTTCTTCTTCCCACCCCCAAAGCCTCTGAAACAAATTCAGACTCATCTCCCCGGAGATATTATTTCTTCTCCGCAGCTCCTTTCACACCTCCTTCTAACCTTCACCTGAACTGCAAACTTTTCCAAGGTCCCTGGCCTTGTGAGAGAATCCTGCCTAGCAACAGAGAGCTCCTCCACTTCTGGAGGCTGAGATTGGTCCGAAACCATGGCAACAGCAAGACGAGCAAGTCCACTGACTGAACACTGGCCGGGGGGAGAAAAAAGAAGCTTTTTAAGTAAAAAAAAATAAATAGCAGTTGAAGAACACCCTCGACCTAAAACAACAACGACAACCCGTTTTTCCAAAGCACAGAATACAGTGGTGCCTCGCAAGACGAAAAGAATTCGTTCCGCGAGTCTTCTCGTCTTGCGATGTTTTTCGTCTTGCGAAGCACGGTCCGTCGCAACTGCGCCTCTTCAAGCGGCTTAAAAAAAAAAGCGCAAGACGTTTTCGTCTTGCGAAGCAAGCCCATAGGGAAATTCGTCTAGCGAAGCAACGCAAAACCGAAAAACCCTTTCGTCTAGCGAGTTTTTCGTCTTGCGAGGCATTCGTCTTGCAGGGCACCACTGTACAATCCAGGAGGGAAGCAGCCCTGCAAAGTCCATGGATGAAAAAGACACAACAGCACCTGCCAGTGCGCCACAGCCTCTTGTGAACTTGCTCAAACTCAGCCATTTCTTATCCTTTTCACCCCAAAGTCAGCAGGGACCGTCCTCAATCCTTCCTCCCCTACGCTGCCATGTCCCAAGCCGTTGCGCTGAAACGTTTCGGAACTATAAGCCGTCAAACCTGCTCTCCCTCACCCACTATTTCTCATTACAGCGGATGCACGGGTTGTGAACGTGATCCGTGCGGGAGGCACATTTGCAACCCGCAGCGCCGTGTCTACGCATGCATGGGTTGCGATTCTGCACTTCTGTGCATGCGTAAAGCGCAATTTAGCACTTCTGCGCAACCGCCGAAACCCAGAAGTAACCCGTTGCAGTATTTCCGGGTTTTGGTGGGTCTGTAACTCGAAAAAATGCAACCTGAAGCGTCTGTAACCCAAGGTATGACTGTACAGTCATACCTCATGTTACGTTTGCTTCAAGTTGAGCGTTTTCAGGTTGCCTCCGGAAGTATCACAAAGGGTTACTTCTGGGTTTTGCCACTCGCGCCTGCGCAGACGCACAAAATGATGTCACGTGCATGCGCAGAAGCGGCAAATCGTGACCCGCAGGCTGCGTTCTGCTCATGTTGCAAACGGGCCTCCGGAATGGATCCTGTTCACAACCAGAGGTACCACTGTATTATGGTGCGATGCGATCCTGTCTGTGCTCCCTTAAGCGTGACCCTATACAGCGGTATCTCGGGTTACAGACGCTTCAGGTTACAGACTCCGCTAACCCAGAAATAGCGCTTCAGGTTAAGAACTTTGCTTCAGGATAAGAACAGAAATCGTGCTCCAGCGGCACAGCAGCAGCAGGAGGCCCCATTAGCTAAAGTAGTGCTTCAGGTTAAGAACAGTTTCGGGTTAAGAAAAGACCTCTGGAACGAATTAAGTACTTAACCCGAGGTACCACTGTAATTCTCTTTAAAAAATAATAATAATTAGATCCCACATCAACCCAAAAGCCAGCTCTTTTGCAACTTGATATGAATATCTGGGCACTCTGTGCATGATCAAAGGCACTCATCTCTTGACAGCAGCATCGCAGTATTCAGAGTAGAGCCCGGGTGATTTAAACCTGTAATCTCTTTGGGGCAGGGAACTTTCTCCTGACCATAAACAGCCCTGTACATTGCTAATATGTAAACAAGTTAACAGTAATGTCAGTTGAAAGTTATGCCTGACTCTTTGTCAAACCGCCCATCATCGTTAAGTCGCCAACTCTTTTTTGCCGCCAAGGCTCCTGAGCCTTTAACAACAAAACAGAAACTCACCAGCTGCTTTGGCAGAGAGATCTGGACTCATAAATCTAAACCACATCGCCCCAAAAGAATCATGGGAACTGTAGTTTACTCCCCAGAGAGTTACTATTCCAAACACCCTTAGCAAACTACAGTTCCTGGGATTCCCAGGTGTGACCCTGAAGCCGGCAGTCGCACACATCAAGCCTTACATACCTCACAGAGTTGTTGTGGCGATAAAATGGAGAGGGGAAGACAGCAACATGTATGCCACCTTCAGTTCCCTGAGGAGAAGAGACATACGCACATAAGTTAATACATTCAATTAAAAAAAATGTTTTACTTTTTATCTTACGAATTTATTTTAAACATTTTTATCATTCTTCATTTCAGCCGGTCAGCCGACAAAGACACCTGCGGCGATGAACAATGCGTTAAACTCACTTTTCCAACAAATGTAAGCTCCTTGGGGGCAGAGCCCTGTGGCCACATTGAAAGGCATGTGTGGGGAGAGGAAGCTGGGGACGTTTGAGCGTTGAACATGTTGAAATCAACCTTCCATGCTCTGGATTGATCGCAGAAGGCTAGCCACCCCCTCAGCGTACATTTTAGACGCTCAAGATCAGGCTTTTAATTTTAAATTCCTGCATCCCACGCCAAGCTGACTCAGAAGTTCGGCTAAGCATCCTCTGTCAGGTTTTCAGCAGCTGTGAAAATCTAGGCATGACGATGAAATAGCTGCTGTTCGCCACACTACCCTACCTATTATTTTGGTTTTTTAGCAACTCCCAAAAGGGTTCCAGGCAGAGCTCACGTGAAGGGCTGCTGGGTGCTTTTTATAAATATACAAAATATATCGCTGATAGACAATCTGTCTCGGCTGACGGTACATTTCTGCCTTGCGGGGAGGGGGAGATTAACTCACCAAGATTGCTACTCCAAGTGGATCCCCTCTGTTGGATCCAGATTAAAACCTAAACACCCCATAATAAGCACACACATTCCTTGGGCGGGAAACTGAAGTTGATCTCCTGTGTGCCCCAGAGGCGGGTGATCATCCTAGCAGCTGCACCACGTATTTAAATTCCAGGAGGAGGGAAATTCGAATTCCTGCAGTGAGAATGTGGGAAAACCCGAAACCTCCTTTTGCAAAGAGAGAGAGAGAGAGAGAGAGAGAGATTGGGTCAACCTTTTTTTGTTGCTTGAGATCACACAGACCACCTCTTCTTCCCCATCCTCCTACCTTTTAGAAGGAAACCCTTATTTTTCAGGAGTCTCCCCTGCATAGCTGCCAACTTTTCCCTTTTTTAAAAAGGGAAATTCCCTTATTCCGAATAGGATTCCTCGCAAGAAAAGGGAAAAGTTGCCAGCTATGCTCCCCTGCTTCTAAAATGCATGCATCTCAATCCAAAAACTCGCCATGAAAAACATCAACACCACAGGCGCCTTTTTGCAAAGTTCCTCCATCAGCTCTGATGCATTTTAAAGGGATCTGTCTTGATCCATTCCCTCTTTTTGGAAACGGATCTCCCTTGATCACACCCAATTCGATCCGCTTCCTTAACCCAGAAAACTCCCAGAATTGTAAACTCTTCCCCCCCCACCCCAACCTCTCTCTCTCTCTCTCTATATATATATATACATATATAAATTTATTTATTTGGGGAAGAAAGGGTGAAATGGAACTCACCTTTTATTTCAGGCTGAGATTCCTCTTCCTGCAGCTTTTGAAGATCCGGGCCGCGTTTTGCAAAAAGGGAAGGCTCAGGAAAAACTCTGCAGCTGCAAACATCGCTGCTCCAAAACCCAAACTTCTCCCTGCCCCAAAGAGTTAATGGATTCCTTCCCACCCCCACCCTCCAATTTTTAAAAAAATAATATTTCCTGGATCTTTTAGGATCCCCTTTTCCCCAATGCGGATTTCCTACTCCGCTTGCAAAAGGATCCACCCCTCTCGCAGTTTGCGCCCTTGCAAAAATAAAAGGGAAAAAGAAACTAGCAGCCGAGGGGGGCGGGGGGAAGAGGAGCGGGTGGGCGGGGCCGGCGGGGTTTCCTTTTTCTCTGATTGGCCCGCGCGCCTCTGGTCTGCCCGGATACGGCGCTCTTCTTTAATGCAAATGGCTGCCGCGTGGTTTTCTCGCTTTCCACCCGGATACAGCTGGGGCTCGGCTCCGGATTGGCCAGCGGGGTCGGGAAGTCTGCCTAGCAACGCGCTTCTGGTTGGTCCGAGCTCTGCCAGTTCGGCAGAGGACGAGGAAAAGAGGCGCGCGGGGCTGCCTTTATACTTATATTTAATTTATTTTTTTCTCCTTTTTTTGAAAGGACTGGTCTGGCTGCACTAGGATCACGTTAACCCCCGAGGCTCGCTGGGATGCAAAAGTCTCAGGCTCCAAAACCCACAAAAAGTCATTTTTTTTTTGCTTTTTCCCATTTTTTAATTGATTTTCCAAAAATTTCAAACAAACAAACACAAATCTCAACCGCAATTAAACCAATCTTAGTAACCTTGTTAATTGACTTCCTCAAACCCCCCTAGTTGAATTTCAGTGTGGATCATTTTAACAGTTTTCCAAAACCAATTTCCTCATAAAATTAACTTAATCACTTAACATTGTTCATTCTTTCTATCTTAGCTTTAGACATTTTAATTCCTATCATTATATATTTGAATCCCAAGCCTATACACAAAACGTCATTTTCAAACTGTCCTCTATTTATTCCCATTTTCCCTCGCTCCTTTCTTGAAAATCATACTTTTTGGGCAGGGGGATGGCAGGCATCGGCTGTGGTCTCCATACATTCAATGCACGGGACAATTCCCAGCACCCTTGAACTACAATTCCCCGTCTTATTTGGTGATGGGGATCACGAAATACTGGGAATTGTAGTTCAAGGTGCTGGGAATTGTAGCGCCCTGAGGGGGCACTCAGCAGCATCCAGTTTGCTGACCCCTGGACTAGATAATCCTCAGGGTCCCTTCCAACTCTCCTGTGACACACTTGAAGCACATCTAAAAAGGTAAAGGGATCCCTGACCATTAGGCCCAGTCGTGGCCGACTCTGGGGTTGCGGTGCTCATCTCGCTTTACTGGCCAAGGGAGCCGGCATACAGCTTCTGGGTCATGTGGCCAGCAGGACTAAGCCGCTTCTGGCGAACCAGAGCAGCGCACGGAAATGTCATTTACCTTCCCGCCGGAGTGGTACCTATTTATCTACTTGCACTTTGACGTGCTTTTGAACTGCTAGGTTGGCAGGAGCAGGGACCGAGCAACGGGAGCTCACCCCGTCGCGGGGATTCGAACTGCTGATCTTCTGATCGGCAAGCCCTAGGCTCTGCGGTTTAACCCACAGCGCCACCCGTGTCCCTCTTGAAGCACATATAGAACACCAAATAATCCCGAGAACTTCCGTTTACCCCTCATCTAAATATTTTTCTATGCGGTTTTTGACAAAGAGAGGTGTGGTGTGGTGGTTAGAGGGTTGGGCCTGGGTTCAGATCGCCACTAAGCCATGAAGGTGCCCATGGGCCGGATCCTGCCTCTCTACCTAACCTACCTCACAGAGTGGTTGTAGGGATTAAATTAGGAGTGGGGGAAGCATATCACCTTGAGCTCCAGGAAGGTAGCAAGAAATGGAATATGGAGGCAATAAATAAATAAAGCGGCTTAATGGTTATTGCCTGTACATTTCGTTGAAACACACATCCTTTGCCTCATTCAACCTTTGCATTTCCATTTTTGCAGTGCTTTTTCCCCCCTAGAGGGACGCAGGAGTAAACATACCCCTAAACATTTTGTGAATCCTTTTACTTTGGTCCATTTACTGCATTTATTTTTCCCAATCGAAACAATAACATGGTGGCTTTTCTCGAGTCCAAAGTTGAGTACCCCTAAACACCTTTTTTAAGAGGGGAAAAAAACCACTGCATCTTTGCACCCATTATTTGGCTGCATTGCTAAATTAAGGAAAGGGCATCTTCTGCAGTGTGGCAGTTCGCAGATTGCTTCAGAAAGTACAAAATACACGGGCTTTGCCTTTAAATGCAGGCTGGATCGAAATTTATCACGCACAGCTATTTGCTTCTGTCAAGAACTAGAAGTGGTTTAAGGACAGTAGACCCTGGATCTCAACAATAATGGAGGTAGACAATCTAGGGTGCCAGAGGGCTGGGCCCTATACTATACTGGATCCCTATACTGGATCCCTATACAGTACTTGCAAGGGATCTGGGTGGACTTTTTGTTCCAGGAAGGATGCGGTTTAAATTGCTAGGTGGCAGTTTGGGCACCAGGTGACGCTGCAGCCCCAGGAATGAATAAGCTTGCAGAACCTGTGGGTCTCACCCATTCCTCTGGGTCTGGAGGGTGTGTTTGGAGGCATGGGGAGGGCAAATCTCCTGGGTTTCAGGCAGGGAGCATTGCAGCCCTATATCGGGAGATGCTGAAGCTGGGAACTTCTGCATGGGAAACGGGTACTGAAAAGAGGCTGTATTTTAATCTTGTTTTTAAGTTGCATTTTAATCAATTGTTTTTATACCAGGTGTTAGCCGCCCTGAGCCCGGTCTTGGCTGGGGAGGGCGGGGTATAAATAAAATTTATTATTGTTGTTGTTGTTTAGTCGTTTAGTCATGTCCGCCTCTTCGTGACCCCCTGGACCAGAGCACGCCAGGCACTCCTGTCTTCCACTGCCTCCCGCAGTTTGGTCAAACTCATGCTGGTCGCTTCTTAGTCTGGGGAAAATGTGGAATATAAATAAATATTATAATAATAAATGCTCTCTGAGCATTTAGCACAGTATAGATGTGAGGTGCAAGGGAAGATTAAATGTGACCCATTTGATACCTCCCAGTTTCCCTTTTTCAGTTACCGTATTTTTCTGTCTATAAGACACCCCTATTTGGGGGGACTCAGATTTAAGAAAATGGGGAGAGATGTATCTGTGTACAGTGGTACCTCGGGTTAAGTACTTAATTTGTTCTGGAGGTCTGTTCTTAACCTGAAACTGTTCTTAACCTGAGGTACCACTTTAGCTAATGGGGCCTCCCTCTGCTGCCACCATAATTTCTTTTCTCTTCCTGAAGCAAAGTTCTTAACCTGAGGTACTATTTCTGGGTTAGCGGAGTCTGTAAACTGAAGTGTCTGTAACTTGAAGCGTCTATAACCCGATGTACCATTGTATATGACGCCCCCCAATTTTTGACATGCATTTTTTCAGGGGAAAAACCTGGTCTTATACAGGGAAAAATATGGTATGTAAATAAATCAGACGATCAGACCACCTGCTACCCATTAATGAAGGGGCCATGTATCAAGCATATGAGATTTTAAAAAATGTTTATTCATTTTCTGAAGCTCTGTTTTCAACAGTCTTGTCATGCAATGTCACGCCCTTTAGATTGGTTTATTGTTGTACGAAATACATATTAAAAAAAATACTTTGGAGGCAGGCAGGGAAGAAAACTGCTGACTCGGGAGAGAGAGGGTCTCCCCTGACTCAGCACGTGCATGCAGACATTTTTAAAGGGTTGAAACCTGTGACGAAGAGATGCTCCCATAAAGTTAGCTTAGCAGGAGGAAGGAGGGGAGGGAAATGGCTGGCTAGATCACCTAGATCCGCCTAGATCCAGATGTCCGAGGTGCAATCCCCCCCGGGGTAGCGCATCTCGTGGGCGCGAGCAGGACCAAAGGGCTCCTTCCCGAAATCCACCAGGAAGTCCGGGTTCACACAGAGGCCGCCATTCTCGGTGTCCACGTCGATTTGCAGCATGACTGACCCTTCCCTGCAAAAGGCAAAGGGAAAAGGGAGCTCAGAGGCGGATCCTTCGCTTGCCATCCAGAAGCCCCCACAATCCATTCCCCAGCATACAAATCTGTAGGCGCAGACCATCGCCCAACTCAAAATAGTCCGGCATGAAAATCCCCAAACTTGGTTCCATGGGTGACACTGAGTCAACTCCCAGGGATAGTTTATTGTTGCGCATTGTTTCTAAATTTATTGTTGTACATTGTTTCAATTGTCTGTTTTAACCATATTTGCCCATCAGTTTCTAATGTTGTGAGTGTCCTCTACAGTGGTGCCCCGCAAGACGAATGCCTCGCAAGACGAAAAACTCGCTAGACGAAAGGGTTTTCCGTTTTTTGAGTCGTTCCGCAAGACGAATTTCCCTATGGGCTTGCTTCGCAAGATGAAACGTCTTGCGAGTTCTTGCGAGTTTGTTTCCTTTTTCTTAAAGCCGCTAAGCCTTTAATAGCCGCTAAGCCGCTAATAGCCGTGCTTCGCAAGACGAAAAAACTGCAAGACGAAGAGACTCGCGCAACGGATTAATTCCGTCTTGCGAGGCACCACTGTATTTCAGAGGTTTCTACTCTGCAGCCTCTTATAGTTGTTTTAAATGCGAGTCTTTTAGTTCTGATGCTTACAGTTGTTTTAACTGGGTGTTTATATTTGTTTTTAGTTCTTACCTGTTTTAATTCTCAGTTTTTATCCATCCATTATCTTTGTTTAATCTTGTATTTTATTCAGATGTTTTATCCTATGCTTGTTTCTTTGTCCTTATTTGCTCTAACAATTATCGGTTTTTTAAAAAATAATCCTAACTGCTATTTTATTTATATGTGTTGTTGTTTTTTTTATCCTGGTCTGTGAGCGTAATAAAGTTCATTCATTCCCCAGCATCTCGAGGTACAGCTGGGAAAGACTCTGTGCCGGGAAGCAAGAGGGATGCTGCTGGTCAGTGCCATAGCTGTCAACTTACAGATTTGAAAATAAGGGACCAGCAGCCTCGAAAATAAGGGATCAGCAGCCAAAATAAGGGATTTTCCAGGCACAGGTATGTTCGACTTCTGAGCCCCTCCGAGCCAAAGGCAGAAAGCCCAGCCAGCAGCCAAACGAAGCCTCAAGCGGTGGTTCCCACAGCGCAGCAACCCGGCAAAGGGGATGCAGCAAGGAAAACCACCGCCACCTCTCTGCTGGGAAGCGCTGAGCAAAGGCGAGTCCCCAGGCAACACGGCCAATTTGATTGGCACAAGGCATGCAAGCTCCACCCCCCAGTCGTTCTTAGACTCCTTATTGGGTGAGCAACGCAGCCAAGCAACACAGTTGGAGCCTCCCTCCTCCCTGGCCGGCAGGGAGGGAGGGAGAGGAACTGCTTCCTTTGAAACCCGGGAAATTTAAGGGACATCATCAATAAGGGACAGCAGCGGGACACGGCGCTGGAATAAGGGAGTTTCCCGCCAAATAAGGGACGGTTGACAGCTATGGTTAGTGCAGACAGGACCAGATGCACCTGGGGAGGGACTCAGTGCAAGGCATATCCCTGTGTTCCTGCTTAAATCAGACCATTCATCAGAACCACGAGGACCGTATACACAATAAGCAAAGAAGTATGGGACACTATTTTAATATACGATCTCAGTGGAGAGGCTCTTGTGTGGACCAAGATGGAAAGACTTATTGTTGTCTAATATGGAGGAAGGGTCGTTGAAGTTATGGGAGATAAAGCTGATCGGTTTGATTAGAGCAGGGGTCAGCAAACTTTTTCAGGAGGGGGCCGGTCCCCTGTCCCTCAGACATGGTGGGGGGCCAGTCCCACCCTCTCCCGAAAGGACCCCCCTGTGTGGTCAGTACCTGTGTGGCGAGACCTCCGTGCCGCACCAATTTAGTGCAGGGACTGACTGAGCAGGCGGCAGGGTCCGCGGACCAGATTAACAAGCCCAGTGAGCCGCACCCGGCCCACGAGCCTTAGTTTGCCAACCCCTGGATTAGAGGAAAACCATTGCTGGCATTTATTAAAGATAATGATCAGAGATCCCCTTTTGGACTTCTTGCGTGAAAAGGGAAATGAATTAATCTATCTGGGAAAACAGAACAGAAAGTAGATCAGTTGGGTGTCATTAGTGAATATTTTGAATCATTTCTTTTATGTAACTGACAGAGGGAAAATCAGAATCCCTTTTCTTTTTCTTTTCTCGCTTTCCTCCTTTTTTGGTTTTCCTTTGGTGTTTTCTCTTTCTCTCTTTGTTCTTATTTAGATTCTTTTATTGTATTGCATTATGAAAAAGCTTTAATGAAATCTTTAAAAAAGAAAATAACCATGAGGACTGGAATCTTGCTATTATATTTAAGGGAAGGGGCTTAGCTCAGCGCATTGGCACTTGCTTTGCCTGCAGAAGGTGAAGGTTCAATCCTTGCATCTCCCTGGCAGGGAGGCTGTGACACTTACAGAATCACAGAACTCCAGCCTTGGATGGGACCCCGAGGGTCATCTAGTCCAACCCCCTGAACTTGTGATATACACATACCAGATTTCAGTACAGAGCTGTGGAAGAAACTTGACATGAGCCAACAGTGTGACGCGGCAGCTAAAAAAGCCAATGCAATTCTGGGCTGCATCAATAGGAGTATAGCATCTAGATCAAGGGAAGTAATAGTGCCACTGTATTCTGCTCTGGTCAGACCTCACCTGGAGCACTGTGTCCAGTTCTGGGCACCACAATTCACCACAATTCAAGAAGGACACTGACAAACTGGAACGTGTCCAGAGGAGGGCAACCAAAATGGTCAAAGGCCTGGAAACGATGCCTTATGAGGAACGGCTAAGGGAGCTGGGCATGTTTAGCCTGGAGAAGAGGAGGTTAAGGGGGGATATGATAGCCATGTTCAAATATATTAAAGGATGTCACATAGAGGAGGGAGAAAGGTTGTTTTCTGCTGCTCCAGAGAAGCGGACACGGAGCAATGGATCCAAACTACAAGAAAGAAGATTCCACCTAAACATTAGGAAGAACTTCCTGACAGTAAGAGCTGTTTGACAGTGGAATTTGCTGCCAAGGAGTGTGGTGGAGTCTCCTACTTTGGAGGTCTTTAAGCAGAGACTTGACAACCATATGTCAGGAGTGCTCTGATGGTGTTTCCTGCTTGGCAGGGGGTTGGACTCGCTGCCCCTTGGGGTCTCTTCCAACTCTCTATGATTCTATGATTCTAAGAAGGGGCGGAATCAGCCAGTTAGCCTCTTGATTTTCTTACCTGACCATCTGAGGGTAAAACTGCTTGTCCCAAGGTGTGTACAAAGAGGTCGTTGTGTACAGCCTCTTACCGTCCAGGCTGAGCTGAATCATCTGAGGTCCGCCATAGACCCTCTTTCCCTAAAGGCAGAGAAAACGCGGCGTGAGGAAGGTTCAGTTTGGATTCCTCCCGCTCCCTCGCCACCCTTGCGGCTCCCGGTTTACTCACCTGGATCATAAACGGGTCGGGCTGGCAGTCCAGCTCATCGTCTTCCAGGACGGTCACCACGCCGCCTTTGTAAATGTTCCCACCAACAAACACCTGGGGGCGCAAAACAAGCCCCCCAAAACCCCGGAGAAAGAGAGAGATAATCAGCTGAGCTCACGGGTCACAGCATCTTCCAAGGAGCTGTTTGGCTTGACAAGGTCATATCCATGCCGTACACTTTTAAAACATGTGGCTTTCCCCACAAAGAATTGTGGGAACTGTAGTTTGAGGAGGGTGCTGGGAGTTCTAGAACTGCGGGGGGGCGGACTACAGTACCCAGGATTCTTTAGGGGAAGCAGGGAAGTTTGGCTGGCACCTTCATTATACACCTTTAGGCGCCAGGCAAAAACATTCCTTTTTAACCAGGCCTTTGGTTGACCTGATCAACAGCCCATACCCTTTTAAAAATATGACTCTTTGCAAGGGGTATGTAATGGGTATGAGTTACTCGTGCGTAAACTGCTGCCTTTCTCGGCTAATTTGCCTTGTTAAACCTTTCTGGCTGCACAGCCCCTTCTCATCGTGGCTGCCTCAGTCACTGGCAGAATCCGTCAGCGGGCGTTTCTTGAACCTCTTCCAACATAAAAGTTGTGTGACACCCAGTCTCCTCCTCCTCCTCTCACTGGGCGGGAGTCTTCTGCGCAGGGAAGGCGTGGGCAGCGGAGGACCTGGGCTCTCCTCACTGCTGTCCAGTGAAGAGTCCTGGAGCCCTCTCTCCACTTCCCCCGTCTGCCCCCCTTTATCCCTGGTGTTGCGCTGAATGGCTTCCCCCTCTACTGAGCTGTTTCTCCGCCGGCTGCTGGGTCCTTCGCCAGCATCATCTGGGAGCCTCCCCTCGCCTCTCGCTCCGATGTCAGTTCCCTAACAGGGTATTATTGGTTTTTGCTTTTATTTTATTTTATATACTGTGATGTTTTTATGTGAACTGCCCTGAGACCTCTGGGTATAGGGCAGTATCTAAATTCAAATAATAATGATGATGATGATGATGATGATGATGATGTTAGTGCAGCGGTGGGGAGTTCCAGGAACATTGAACCCCCTGCTGAGAGCCTTCACGCTCCATTGTATCTGTGTTTTGTTGCCTGCCAGGTACTTTTAAATCCCCAGTCATCGTTGTGATGTCCAGGGATTGACAGATGGGTGTTGGATGTGGCCCTTCTCGGTAGTGGCGCCCGCCCTGTGGAACGCCCTCCCATCAGATGTTAATGAAATAAACAACCACCTGACGTTTAAAAGACATCTGAAGGCAGCCACATGTTTTAATGGCTGATGTTTTATCGTGTTTTTAATTTTCTGTTGGAAGCCACCCAGAGTGGGTGTGGAGAGCGGCCAGATGGGCAGGGTATGAGTAATAAATTATTATTATTATTATTATTATTATTATTATTATTATTATTATTATCATCATCATCATCATCATCATCATCATCATCATCATCATCCCTGAGGTGTAACTGAACCAAGGGTGTGGATGTGATAAGAATTCTGCGGTCATTTAGCCCAGTATCCTGTTTCCAACCGTGGTCAGCCGGAAGCTACAAAGTCTGGCAAGGGGTCAGGTGCTCTTTTACCTGGCCAACCAGTTTAGGGCAGAATGGGTTGGTGATGTCATACTGGCGGAGATCGCCATGCAGCCAGTTGCTCAAGTAGAGGAACCGGTCGTCCATCGAAATGAGGATGTCGGTGACGAAACCTGAAGGAGAAGAGGGCAGGTCAGCATTCGCTTTCTCTTATTCAATAATAATAATAATAATAATAATAATAATAATAATAATAATAATATAATAATAATAATAATAATAATAATAATAATAATAATTTATTTATATTCCGCCCTCCCCAGCCGAAGCCGGGCTCAGAGCGGCTAACAAGAGTAAAAATAACATATACATAAAATCACAATCAATTCATTGAAATACGTTCTAAAATCAATTCATTCTCAAATCAATTCAGAATCAAATTAATGGCAGCAGTTGGGCTAGAGTTCTATGAGGATTACTGAAGGAGGGGGTCAGACTGTGCCTTGGCCAAAGGCCTGGTGGAACAGCTCTGTCTTGCAGGAAAGATGTCAAGTCCCACAGGGCCCTAGTCTCTTGTGACAGAGCGTTCCACCAGATCGGGGCCACAGCTGAAAAGGCCCTGGCTCTGGTCAAGGCCAGTCTAGTTTCCCTGTGACCCGGGACCTCAAAGATGTATTTATTTGAAGACCGCAAGGTCCTCCGTGGGACATACCAGGAGAGGCGGTCCCGTAGGTACGAGGGTCCTAGGGCTTTAAATGTTAAAACCACTCCCTAGGTTATTTTCTGCCACACAGATTCAGAGACCACACCATTCATTGAAAGCACTTTTGATGCCACTTTAAGCAGTAATGGCTTCCTCTAGCCCCCAAAGGATTCTGGGAACTATAGCTTGTTGAGGGTGCTGAGAGTCGCCCGGAAGCTCCCAACTCAGAACTACAATTCCAGGCTGCCTTCAAGGGCTGCCCTGCGTGGAGCACATTGCAGTAGTCTAATCTAAGGGGTTCACAAAGCACAGAACGACAGCGACCGGTTCTCTGTCTTCCAGGAAGTGGCGCTAGCTGCCCTATTGCCCAAATCCGACGCTAGGTTTTACTCTTGGAACAGTGGCTGCTGGATTCAGTTGAAAGGAACGTGGAAAGTGAAATATACTCGGGAGTCGAGAGCGGATTTCATGCTCTTTATTCAGCTCGTAGTGGTGAGGAGGAATGGAAGTTCCCCCAAAATGTCTGCTTTATACACATTATTTACACAATGGGCCCCACATGATTGGCTAATTCCGGGATTCTCCTGTAGGCCAATCAGGTTGCGGATTCACTTCCACCTGGAGCTGGATTGGGTGGCTCCTGTGGACCAATCAGACTGCTGCATTCTGGATCCTATTGTTCTAGGACCAATCAGACTGCTGCATTCTGGATCCTATTGTTCTAGGACCAATCAGACTGCTGCATTCTGGATCCTATTGTTCTAGGACCAATCAGACTGCTGCATTCTGGATCCTATTGTTCTAGGACCAATCAGACTGCTGCATTCTGGATCCTATTCAACTCACCGGCCGCCCATTTCTCGTTCCTTACTCACCTGGCATTTCAGGAAAGTACCACCCGGACACCTTCTTGTTTGGAATCTGGATCACCTTTTCGGCCGCCCAGTCCCCGTCCTGCAGCAGAAAAGCATGTTGAGAAGGGGGATCCGCTGCGCCAAGACGCCGCAGCGTGGAGGGATCTCTGCTGAAGGGCCCAGACAGACGACTGTGTTCCTCCCCAACCCCTGGCTTTCGATTTCCTCCACTCAACCATCAGCCAGCATTCCTCGACCAATCTGCACACACAGCTCTGTTTTGGGATTCCCTTCCTGGGATTCACCACGAAGGAAGGTCTGCGCTCCTACAAACCTTGGGTATTCCTCTGAAACTGTTCCATCACAGGCAGTTCCATTTTTATCCCTCTTGTGCAAGGGACAGAATCCAAGAATCTTAAGAGCTGGAAGGGACCCACGGGCCATCTAGTCCAACCCCCTGACAGATGGCCACCCAACCTCTGCTTAAAAATCTCCAAGGAAGGTATATCTGAAGGTATATCCAGTATACCTGAAGGAGCGTCTGCACCCCCATCGTTCTGCCCAGACACTGAGGTCCAGCGCCGAGGGCCTTCTGGCGGTTCCCTCACTGCGAGAATCGAAGTCACAGGGAACCAGGCAGAGGGCCTTCTCGGTGGTGGCACCCGCCCTGTGGAACGCCCTCCCACCAAAGAGAAAAACAACTACCAGACTTTTAGATGACATCTGAAGGCAGCCCTGTTTAGGGAAGCTTTTAATGTTTGATGCATTACTGTATTTTAATATTTTAATATTTTGTTGGAAGCCGCCCAGAGTGGATGAGGAAGCCCAGCCAGATGGGCAATAAATTATTATTATTATTATTATTATTATTATTATTATTAAAGAGAGCCCACAACATCCCGAGGGAGACTGTTGCACTGTCAAACAGCTCTCACGGCCTGAAAGTTTTTCCATATTTTTAATTGGAATCTCCTTTCTCGTAACTTTAGTCCAGAGGTCGTCAAACTGAAGCCCGCGGGCCGGATACGGCCCACCAGATTCGTTAATCCGACCCACAAACCTTGCGGACTCTGCCGCCCGCTCGGTCAGTCCCCGCGCCACACATGCGCGGGACAGAAGCCTCCCTGCGTGGATACTGACTTCCGCGACGCGGCACGGCACAGCTTCTGATTGGCTGCAGGAAGCTCCGGCAGCCAATCAGAAGCAGCAGACACCTCTGGGCGCCATCCCTTCCTTCCAGCTGAGGCGGCTGAGCGGGAGGGAAGCACCAACGGCGCAGAGGCTACCTCCGCCGCCCAGGCAAGGCTCTGTGCCCTGCTGAGAAAGAGGATGCCAACGCTGCCGAAGACGAGGCAGTGTCAGCAGCTGTGGCATGAGTGGCATAGGCCGGGGGGGGGGCCTTTTGGGAGGGAGGTGCTTTAGGGAGGCGGTAGGTCCAGAGCAGTGCACGGAAATGCCGTTTAGCTTCCCGCCGGAGTGGTACCTATTTATCTACTTGCACTTGTGACGTGCTTTCGAACTGCTAGGTTGGCAGGAGGAGGGACCGAGCAACGGGAGCTCACCCCGTCACAGGGATTCAATCAATCAGTATCCTTTATTCGACTGATAGTCAAAAATAAAACACAATAATTATAAAGTATAACATCATCGGGGTACATAAATAAGGTAGGGCCACAGTACTAGATCTCTCACAAATAACCCACATCAAGACATTCAGTTATACGTTTCCAACGCTTGAGTGTCAGGAAAAGAAATTTAGCCACTGACAAAGTTGTTTTCCCAGAAGACTTATTTAGCAGATGTGCTGTCTGCTTTCCTCTTTGTCGGGAACTGAGCTGGGGTAAGTATGGAGTTATAAGATACTGTCTTAAATCGTTGTAGCTGGGACAGCTCAGTAAAATGTGCTCTGTGGATTCTACCTCACCCAATGCACAGTGGCATAATCTCTGGTCATATGGGACTCCTCCATATCTTCCCTTCAGAACCGCCGAGTCAAGAACATTCAGCCTAGCCACAGTAAATAGTCTGCGGTATTCCACGTAGTGGATATCCGCCAGGTAGCGAGCTGGAGCAGCCCGATACAACTGCTCCCCCAGAAATAACCCAGGTTTCACACGGGCTGTGTCCTCCTGTCTGGCAATATCCCCTAATCTTTGAGCGATCACCGCCTTTGCGTGGCTATACGTCATGGACTCTATATAGAGGGAGGACAACCCACACTTCTGCACTTCCTCCACCGTCGCGGGGATTCGAACCGCCGACCTTCTGATCGGCAAGCCCTAGGCTCTGTGGTTTAACCCACAGCGCTACCCCAGGTGATAAGTAAACAGTTATATTTTATTGCTCCTGTCTCACTTTCTGGCCCTGGGAATCTCTGGAGTTTGTCCTTCCTTTTTTCCTAGCAACCAGGAAGCATCCTTCCCCTGGTGGGTTCGTCTGAGGTCAGGCGCTCCCTAGAAGTTAATTTCTCCAAGTACTGCTAAAGGAGAAGTGTGGGCAGAGGATGCAGAATCCCTTCCCCAAATGGTATTTTATGCAAATCTGCGTCCTTATTCCCAAGTGAGTCGGAGGGCCCAATCCACCAACCGCTTAAAAAGGTAAAGGTAAAGGGACCCCTGACCGTTGGGTCCAGTCATGGCCGACTCTGGGGTTGTGACGCTCATCTCGCTTTATTGGCCAAGGGAGCCGGCGTACTGCTTCCGGGTCATGTGGCCAGCAGGACTAAGCCACTTCTGGCAAACCAGAGCAGCACACGGAAACGCCGTTGACCTTCCCGCTGGAGTGGTACCTATTTATCTACTTGCACTTTGACGTGCTTTCGAACTGCTAGGTTGGCAGGAGCAGGGACCGAACAACAGGAGCTCACCCCGTCGCGGGGATTCGAACCGCCGACCTTCTGATCAGCAAGTCCTAGGCTCAGTGGTTTAACCCATAGCACCACCCGCGTCCCTGTACCAGCTGCTTACTGGGCCCCCAAAGTCCTGTGGGCTCCCCTGCCCCCATTCATTCTAACCTCTGTCTTGAAGAAATGATGGATGGAACTCTGCAATGTGCAGCCCACCATTCCGTGGGCGGCATCGGGGTTATGTAGGAACCGGATTTCCAGCGGGGCGGAATCCTCTCCGACATCAATCTGCTGGATGAGGCAGTGAGTCGTCCAGTCCCAGACGTTCAGCCGACGCCCGTAGCGCTCTGCGGAGGAGCAAAACAAGGACAACATCAACCACAGAGGGTCCCTGGTCACGATCCTGCAACACCCAAGGAAACAGGCTGCTTGGGGTTTTTTAGCCCTCAGTGTCAGCCAGCAGTAAATCACACTGTGCAAGTTGGAGTTAACTCTCTATTAGCAAAAACACAATCTGACCCTCGGACCCCTGACTTCGCGACTCCTTGCTTCCTGACCCTCGGACCCCTGACTTCGCGACTTCTGGCTTCTGGACTCCCATTCCTGCTCCCACCCCGCCATCCTGCCCCCAGTCCCGACGTCCCCAGCCGGGACTTCGATCGCATGTGAACCGGACCGTGACACACTAGGGCTGGAATAAAGCCCCCTTCTCTGCTTTCTGAATCCACAAACCACTGTGATCTGAAGGTGGCCCTGAAATTGACCGCCTCAACAGCAGGTATTCCCCCCCACACACACCCCGTCTCAAACGAAGGATGTACCTTTCTTCAGATCCTCTGGGTTCAAACCGTTCACAAAGTACTTGGGCACTCCCCACTCGGTGCTGATCATGACATTGTGCCTGGGCTGGTACCAGAAGTCGTAGCCTTGCGGGGGCTCGTCCCCCGGCCGCTCCCAGGTCCCTTTCACTTCCCAGGTCTCCGCGTCAATAAGGATGAATCCGCCTGGAGTCACAACAACAACAACTGTTCTCAGAAAGCGACATATTTACGGAGAGAAGTGATTTGGGTTGAGGTCATTGCAGTTAGCAGGGTGCAAATTAATTCAAGCAGGCATGGGGAGGCACACATTTGTGTGTGTGTGAAGACTGGGGTAGGGTGCAAGGATGTGAATAGATGCTAGGAGACAATATATTTATTTGATATTAATAAATATGATAATGATATATTTATACCACGTCCATCTGGCTGGGTTTCCGCAGCCACTCTGGGCAGCTCCCAACAGAATATTAAAAACACGATAAAACATCAAACATTGAAAACTTCCCTGAACAGGGCTGTCTTCAAATGTTTTCTAAAAGTCAGGTAGTTGTTTATTTCCTTGACATCTGTTTGGAGGGTGTTCCACAGGGAGCACCACTACTGAGAAGGCCCTCTGCCTGGTTCCCTGTAACCTCACTTCTCGCAGTGAGAGAACTGCCAGAAGGCCCTCGGAGCTGGACCTCAGTGTCCGGGCTGAACGATGGGGGTGGAGACGTTCCTTCAGATATACTGGACTGAGGCTGTTTAGGACTTAGGAGTATAGCATCTAGATCAAGGGAAGTAATAGTGCCACTGTATTCTGCTCTGGTCAGACCTCACCTGGAGTACTGTGTCCAGTTCTGGGCACCACAATTCAAGGAGGACACTGACAAACTGGAACGTGTCCAGAGGAGGGCAACCAAAATGGTCAAAGGCCTGGAAACGATGCCTTATGAGGAACGGCTAAGGGAGCTGGGCATGTTTAGCCTGGAGAAGAGGAGGTTAAGGGGGGATATGATAGCCATGTTCAAATATATAAAAGGAGGTCACATAGAGGAGGGAGAAAGGTTGTTTTCTGCTGCTCCAGAGAAGCGGACACGGAGCAATGGATCCAAACTACAAGAAAGAAGATTCCACCTAAACATTAGGAAGAACTTCCTGACAGTAAGAGCTGTTCGACAGTGGAATTTGCTGCCAAGGAGTGTGGTGGAGTCTCCTACTTTGGAAGTCTTTAAGCAGAGGCTTGACAACCATATGTCAGGAGTGCTCTGATGGTGTTTCCTGCTTGGCAGGGGGTTGGACTCAATGGCCCTTGTGGTCTCTTCCAACTCTATTCTATGATTCTATGACTTTAAAGGTCAGCACCAACTCTTTGAATTGTGCTTGGAAACATACTGGGAGCCAATGTAGGTCTTTCAGGACGGGGGTTATATGGTCTCGGCAGCCGCTCCCAGTCCCCAGTCTAGCTATTATTATCCTTCCTTCCTCATGTCTGTTGTTCAGCAGAGTGCATCCCTTTGCAGCTTAGAAGGGGAGCTTATATAGGCTGGTTTTAAGCTTTTAGTTTAAATACAGTGGTACCTCGGGTTACAGACGCTTCAGGTTACAGACTCCGCTAACCCAGAAATATTACCTCGGGCTAAGAACTTTGCTTCAAGATGAGAACAGAAATCGTGCGGCGGCAGCAGGAGGCCCCATTGGCTAAAGTGGTGCTTCAGGTTAAGAACGGACCTCCAGAACGAATTAAGTTCTTAATCCAGGATGTACTGTGGGTATCCCACACTGAGGAGTCTGTGGCCCTCCAGATATGGCTAGATTTCAACTCCCATCATCCTTCCTGATCATTGGCAATGGTGGCTGGGGGGCGATGGGAGTTAACATCAGGAAAGACCTGCTGGGTCAAGCCAAAGAGATCCCACTGGTCCAGGGCTGGGAATCACAGCTGGAGAGAGGGTTCTCGTGCCCAGCTCCTGCTTTGGGGTTTTCCACTGGGGTGTCTCTCTGGGAGGGCTGGATTAAGACCGTTAGAGGCCCCAAACACTTAAAGACTTTGGTAGAATGGATAAGAACCTTATGCACTTGGCTAAGACTTAACAACTCGCCGGTTGGACTACTTTCCCTGATGCTTCTTGACAAATTCCAATCTAGCTGGTTGAAGGGCATTCTCAGAAAACTGGCCACATATGGTCTCTCCCCAGAGTATTTATTAAGTTTAGAAGGGGGAAGGGCCAAGAACATAATCAAAGAAAGACTTAGGGACATTGAAACCCAAAATGACTTTAACCAACTTCCGATAACTTATAAACTTCTATACAACTCCCAAAGGCCCCATCTAGCAAACTATCTCAAAGTTCTAGACAACGCTAAACACCGATGGGCATTTTCCAGGGCCCGCTTTAACGCTCTCCCTTCAGCTCTTCTAGAGGGAAGATACAATAAAATACCGATCAAACAAAGATTATGTCCCTGTAACAGCAATGAAATCGAAACCATTGGGCATGTCATCTTATACTGCCCATTATATCGAGACTCAAGAAAAGAGCTGATCGAGCTGATTCTGAGGAAAATACCTCGTAGTACAGACGACACCTATATCAGACACCTCTTAGCTGACAAAGAGCCCGAAATTAACAGGTCCGTGGCAAAGTACTGTTACATTGCAACAAGAATAAGATGAGCAATGATGTCTACAAAGGAGTTCAAACTGTAAACATCGAAAGAATGATAATAAACAGTAGCGACTCCTGAATTGAATTTTAAAAACTTAAAACTCGAAACCTGGTCATAAATATAGGCACCAATTCTGAGAATTGGCCATATTTTTACTGCTACTTGTAGCACAATACTACTCTTAATGTCATATTTTATAAATTGCTTCCTGGTCACTGACCGTATTAAAGATATTTGATTTGACTTTGGTGCCTCCATATATATCTCTAATTCAAAATATAAACCATAAAATAAAAAAATAATATTATATGTGTGTGGGAGGTTTTTTGGTGGAACCTGATTCACAATACGGTCCATAGTAAATCTGGTAATGGAAAATTTCTGTGGTTCTCCTCTCCCCTCGATGCCCTTATTTCGTTGAATGGTTAATCCAGCCCTGGCCACTGCGAGAAGAGAATGCTAGACTGGATGAGCCCCGCTTTGGCCTGATCCAGCGGCAGGGCTATCCTCATGTTTCTATACTATTCTTACAGGGTCTCTGGGTGCAGAATGCAGTGCTGGCGAGGCCCCAGCCACTCACGATCTAAATATTTGCCCGGAGGCATCTATAAACATATATCTTGGTTCTCAAACACCTTGATACCTGGACGTTTTGGCTCCTGAACACTGCAAACCTGGAAGTGTTTCGGTTTGCGAACGTTTTGTGGAAACTGAATGTCCGAAGCGGCTTTGAGTGCATGAAGCTTCTGCAGCCAATCGGAAAGCTGTGTCTTGGTTTTCGAACGGTTTTGGGAGTCGAAGGGACTTCCAGAATGGATTAACTTTGACAGCCAAGGTACGACTGTAGTAGCATATGCCAACTGCATATACATTTTGCACCATGGGGCTCTGCCTCCCACGCCCTTTAAGTCCCAAGTGACACACAAACAGAGCTGTCCATACCTTTCCCATTGCCAAGCGTGTCGGCCAAAGCGCTGATCATCACCTCTCCGCTGCCCAGGCAGTGGGAGGTGTGTGGGAAAGTCAAGTTGCACTTCTCAAAGACTTCCCTGGGCTCAATAACCTGCGAGGAGAGTCAGGGAGAGAAATAAGTTTCTGGTGTGATTATTCATCCTGTTCTTTACACAAAAGCACTTTTTTCTTAAAATCCAGGATTCAGCACACCCACAGATCAAACTCCAAAGGTCGTCACCAGTGAGGGCTGTGATGTGATTAAAATGATCTTTCTCAGTGGATCATGTGAGTTTTGCTGAACTCACCAGTTCTTAATTGATCCATGTTCTATAAAGATTTGTTTTTTCTCAGAGAAACTTATTCTTTTGTTGGCTCTTTTCTCCTTATAAAACCTGTCTCATTTCTCTCCCAGATCCTTCATCTTTCGCTACTTTAGTTGCGTGGACACAACACATTTATATCACATTACTTCCGCCAAAGAACACTGGGGACTGTAGTTTATTATGGATGCTTGGAATTATAGCATCATGAGGGGTAATCAACAGTTCCCAGGATTCTTAAAGGAAGTCACTTGCTTTAGATATATGGTGAGTTTCTCTGTTATTTCAATTCTTGAGGTTGCGTGCTTGACTTGTTCAGAGTAGACCTATTGAAATTACAAGACAACTAATTTAAGTACATTAATTTCTGATTAGAATTTAGATACCGACTTTGTACTCAATTTACTTCCCATTTGCATACACACACACACACACACACACATATGTATATGTATAAAAACTGCAATATAAAGTCTTGTTTCTAATACATTCATTTGAATTTTAAGGCATCGTTAAGAGGTGTGGTAACTCAAATCTGTTCTTTTTTGACACGTTCGTCCGCTTTCTGTCTGTCCTCTGTTTTCCTGGTCTAGATCACCAGGAAAACCGTATCAATTTACCCCTTCCTGGGCATGTTTACCTTTAATGCCCAATCTATTTCTGCTCTCACGATCTCGACTGCATCCTCTGAAAACATTTTAAACATCCCCCGCCAAAGCCAACATTTTTAATGGGAGGGGACCACCTCTGCTGATCGTGGCTCAATATCATCTACTCTAATTACAGTTTCCGGGCGTAATTGCTTTTGTACGAATTATGAATCATTCTCCTCCTCCTCCTACTCGGATGAAGCCTATTCTTGGCTTCTGCAACGCAACAAACTTTTTTTACTCCAGCCAATAATGGAGCGAGCCAAAGGTGTTTTTCTGGGTCAGCAAAATATTACCTATGCGCCTCCCCTAATTTGTACTCTTCTTTTCATCAGAAAGCAAATCACAAGGGTGGCTTCTTCCCCTCATTTGGTCTCATTAAAAGCGATCCTGTCTTAAGTGCTCATTTCCATTTTATTCATTGGTTAGCCTCTTTGACGTGGGGCATAATAACTGGATCGTCCAGGGGTGGGAACCTCAGGAGAATAATGCGGCCCTCTATTTGTGTGGGATGTGATATATAAGTAGCAGACAAGTACAACATTCCTTGTTTTCCTAGAGTGGACATGCAAAGGGGATGTTTGTTCCAGCCGGTCGAAAACTTCCTGTTTCCTCCTGGCCTGGAGCATCCTTCCTTTTGCATGTGACCAGAGGTGGGCGTGACCTTACCTGTGCAGGTAGCAAAAGCACATGGGCACACAGCCCCCCTCCCTTCTTCTCCATCCTACTTTTGTCGTGTGAACTGCAGTGACTTCCAGTTTGCAGTCACTGGGATTAACCCCCTATATGGGGTAGATCCATATGTACATATTTATAACTAAGTCTGCCTTCAGGGATCCAACTGTGAACTGATGGTGTGAGTAAACGTCTTTTATATACGTTACACAAGATTGTGGCGTGTTTATTTTTTTAAATAATAATAAAAAATTATTTATACCACGCCCTTCCCGGTTCAGAAATCCGGGCTCAGGGTGGCTAACAAGAAATTTAAAATTTAAAATTTAAAACAGCATAAAATACGGTATAAAAAATGAATAACAAATCAAAAATCAATTTAGGGGGGAAATCCATCCAATAAACATTAGATGATCACCAGGGCTAGCTGGCTAAATTAGTCCTATTTGGGCCAGCGAGGAGACCAGGGGAGAATTAGCTGTGGGATCCCAGAGCGGGTAATCTTCATAAAAAGGCATGGGGGAGGGAAAGGGGATATAAGGGAACTTACCAGGAACGTAATATTGAGAGGCTTAAACGAGCCTGCAACCAGCTATCTGCTCTGCGTTTAAAAGGGGAATGTAAAACTCTGCTAAGTTATAGAACTTGCTAGCGCAAGTTAGAAAGGATATTAAGAAACAATATATCCTCTCCTATCTCCCTGAAGATTCCCACAATTTGGCCCTCAGAGGTCTCCCCAGGCCAGAACCCCTCCTGACCCTCCCCACACCCTTCTTGAATCTTTCACCTGACTGCAATGTGTGCTTGAACCCTGACCAGGCCTGAATGGAGGACAGAGAGGGGCGTGTGCAGGAATCCACCTACTTTACATAGGCCTAATTTGCATCTGTTGCTCCTCCCACTTTTGCCTCTGACCCCGCCCACCGCTGGCACGCTGCCCACGGGAGGGTTGCCCGGGAAAAGTCTGATACATTGCCATTCTCCATCCAGGCAAGCAAGCTCAGCCGGCGAGACTTTTAATTTCAGGGTCATGGGTTTGAGTCCTACGTTGGGCCAAAATATTTCTGGATTGCAGGGGGGTCAGGCTAGATGACCCTCAGGGTCCCTCCCGACAGTTCTAAGATTCTGTGATTCGACGCCTCATCAGAGTCCAGGGATCCATCCCAGCCAGGCAAAAACTCAAGGAGGACGCAAAGGTGAGCGAGTTAGAGGTGTGGCCTGAGAAGAAGGGGCGTGGCTTAGGAGGGGCGTCGCCTGGAGAGAGTCCCGAAGGCCAGACAGAGAGGTCTGGAGGGCCGCATCTGGCTTCCACCCCAGCATTCACCATCCCTGTGTTCTAAACCTTCCACTGCCATCCTCAGGACATTTCAACACACATCGCGAATGCCATTAATATGGCAGCACCCACACTTTGGAACTCCCTATGGATAATTATAATAATAATAATTTATTATTTATACCCCGCCCATCTGGCTGCATTTCCCCAGCCACTCTGAGCGGCTTCCAATCAAGTGTTAAAAGTAATACAGTATTAAATATTAAAAACTTCCCTAAACAGAGCTGCCTTCAGATGTCTTTTAAAGATAGGATAGCTACTTATTTCCTTCACATCTGAAGGGTGTTCCACAGGGTGGGCGCCACCACCGAGAAGGCCCTCTGCCTGGTTCCCTGTAACCTCACTTCTCGCAATGAGGGAACCGCCAGAAAGCCCTTGGCGCTGGACCTCAGTGTCCGGGCAGAACGATGGGGGTGGAGACGCTCCTTCAGGTATACTGGACCGAGGCCCTTTAGGGCTTTAAAGGTCAGCACCAACACTTTGAATTGTGCTCGGAAACGTACTGGGAGCCAATGCAGATCTCTCAGGACCGGTGTTATGTGGTCCCGGTTTATGTGGATGTCAGAGAGGGGCTTTCGCTGCCCTCTTTGACGTCTGCTAAGAACATCCCCCCCCCCCAGAAACGCAGGATGTTGACTTGTGTCTTCACCTGGTTTTAAGTTTAGCATTGAATGTAATTTGTAAAAAGAAAATGTTTTAAATCAGTGGTTCTCGAAGGGCGTGCCACGCTGTTGCGGCAGGAGAGGATGGTAGGTGTGGCAGGAATATTCAAGGGTAATCAGTGTTACATTTTGGGAATGATTGAAATGTTCTTAGGTGACTGCTGTGCTGTTTTATACTTTCTCAAAGTTCGATGAACACACACAGTAGTTTTGTTCTTCTGCGTTACAAATCAAGCATGGCTAAGAGTTGTTTCTTTTCATTTTCCATTGTATTCCTTATCAATTAAAAAATTGTTGTGCTGCCAGCGAATTTCTGAAAGTGTGGCCTAGAGAGAAAGGTTTGAGAACCACTGTTTTAAATATTTGTTTTTAACTGTTTTTCATTGGTGTTTTTTTTTCTGAAGGGTCCTGAAGACATCATTCATTTATTTCATAATATTTAGGTAAAAAGAATAAAAAAGAATAAAACTGCGGTAAAACCGCGAGAGGTGGGGCACCTAAATATTATGAAATAAATGAATGATATCTTCAGGACCCTTCCGCTTCATCCACCCTCCCCACACTCTACCCAAGCCTAGCTCAGTCCTGCTCCTTTGAGAGAAGGAAGACGTACTTTGAACATCCGGGGGGCTCGCAGGTCCGTCCCCGTATCCACTATGTAAATGCGGGAAGACCCCAGGCTGGGAAGGACTAGGCGGTTACGCTTCTTGCTGGTGTCTCCGAAGCAGCTGCTGCAGGCGTTCCACCCGGTGTGATGAAGCTCATCGTCGATATACAGCATGGGAAGGCGATGGATCACCTATTGGGAAGACGGGAGAGTAAGGTAAGACTTCTGGGTGAGGTGGGGGGGGCAGATGTCCACCCCTCTGCCCAAAGCGCTTCCATGTGCGTCTCATTTCCAAAAGTGCAAACTGAATAGGTTTCCCTTGAAATGTGAACTGAATTCATTTTTGTCTTCCATCCTTTGCTCATTGCATAGCTGTGCCCTCGCTGCCGACTGAGGCAGCTTGCTCACTTTGCCTAACAATCGGGCTGGCCCCTGCCTCTTCTGACAAAGGGCATATTTTGACATGGGCAACTCTGTTCTTTTTATTTTAAAAAACAGAAATGTTATGTACTGAGTTGAATAGGATCCAAAATACAGCAGTCTGATTGGTCCTAGAACAATAGAATCCAGAATGCAGCAGTCTGATTGGTCCTAGAACAATAGGATCCAGAATGCAGCAGTCTGATTGGTCCGCAGGAGCCACCTAATCCAACACCAGGTAGAAGTGAATCTGCAACCTGATTGGCCTACAGGAGAATCCCAGAATCAGCCAATCATGTGGGGCCCATTGTGTAAATAATGTATATAAAGCAGACATTCTGGGGGGAACTTCCATTCCTCCTCCCTACTATGAGCTGAATAAAGAGCATGAAATCCACACTCGACTCCAAGTATATTTCAGGAAACGTTTTCCTTTTTCTTTTACAAGAGCCTCAACTAGGCTATGAATACTGAAAGAGAAAATATACACGAGGTGCTTACACAATGAATAATGCGAAGATGCACATTAGCAAATATGGGCTTGTATACGATGGAATTACTGGGCCCAACTTAGTTGCTGCGGGGCTAGTGACATTTCCCAGACAAGTGATGCCAGCGCCATGTGCTTTCATTTAAGGGAGTGTTTATTTGAGCAACCTGAACAAGTTATCACTTAGCACTTCGAGTGGTGATTCCAGCGATATGAAAAAAAGGTCGATTTTGCCCCCGGGGTGCAGTTCATGCAAATGAACTGCAGGTGCACAGCTCTGCCCGATCTGGAAGAAACTGTTCTATTAATTTGACGCATGTTAATTGTTCTCAGGTCTTATTAAGTTGCTTCGTCTTCGCCTCTCCAGCAAAAAGTATCTTGGAGATTGTCAGCAAAGGCCTTCCCGATATTTCTTAACTGGGAGAGGGGGTGGAAATAACACAGGGCACGTACAAAGGGACTCTGTAACGCAGGAATATGCAGCCGTCCCATACGGGAATTGGACCTGCAAATTTGGCATTATCAGAACCATGCTTTCACAGACGGAGCTAGCCAGGTTTCGGTATGGCTGATCAAAAAGCGAACGAACCAAGGAGGTAAGGAGAGCCCTGCTAGATTAGGTTAGGATCAGGAGAGGCAATATAAAGCTCCTTTTCAGACAGTGCACAGTTAAACTCCGGAACTCCTTCCCACAAGACAGAAGGGACATGATAAAGGTAAAGGTAAAGGGACCCCTGACCATTAGGCCCAATCGTGGCCGACTCTGGGGTTGCAGCGCTCATCTCGCTTTATTGGCCAAGGAAGCCGGTGTACAGCTTCCGGGTCCTGTGGCCAGCAGGAATAAGCTGCTTCTGGCAAACCAGAGCAGCACACGGAAACGCCGTTTAACTTCCCACCAGAGTGGTACCTATTTATCTACTTGCACTTTGATGTGCTTTCGAACTGCTAGGTGGGCAGGAGCAGGGACTGAGCTCACCCCATCGCAGGGATTTGAACCGCCGACCTTCTGATCGGCAAGCCCTAGGCTCTGTGGTTTAACCCACAGCGCCACCCGTGTCCCAAGGGACATGATAGATGCATATAAAATTAAGTATGGAATGGTGAAAGTGGGTGGAGAATTTTTTTTCCCTCCTTCTCTCATAACCCTAGAATTTAATGGGCATTGAACTCATCCAACAAAGCTGAATGCTAGAAGATTAAGGACAGAATCTCCGCCGTGCAAAGAAGATCTGCCTTTTGCTGATTCCGCCTCTCAGCTTTTTGGCAGCCAGTTTCTGCAGAGTCCTTTGATTTCGGGGAATGAGGAGTGTCGAATAATGAACCCGTAAGAGGACTTCTAAGGCAGAAATGCTTCCCTAGAAACTCTGACCATCTTTGAGGTTCCCATCAGTTCTCGAAGGCATTCCACAACGCCTTCTGAAGTCTCCTTCCACCCCTTAGGGTTGAGCTTTCTTCCATCTTCCCCCCACGGGGGTTGTCTTTCCAGACGATTCTAATCGAGGTTACCTGTCACCTCGCTAAGATTCCCATGCTATAAATCAGCCGGTGGCAGAAAGCGTAATTAACCGCTGCTGGCAATACACATAAGGAGTCAGAATCCGCGTTTACATGGAACGGAATTGAGTCTCAATGCCTTTCCTGACCCACTTTGGACCGTGGGTTCTGAATTCGAATGTTGGCTGTCTTCCATGCCAGAGATAGTTTGGCTGATAAACAGTTTCTTTCCTACATACTACTTCCCAAAGTGAGAAGTGTGGATCTTTTATCAACCATTCTTGGAGGTGAATCTTTCGTGAGGCTACAGTCCCCAAAGACAGGCTTTTGGCTGTGTGGTAAAGATTCCTAAAGCCAGCTTTCCCAAGTCGTACGCCTTCTCCAGCTGCTTCGGACTACAGCTCCCATCAGCCCCACCTGCGCTAGCTAGAGCTGATGGGAGTTGTAGTCCGAAGCAGCCAGAAGGGGCACCAGGCGAGAGAAGGTGGATCTAATGTGATACCTGGCAATAGCAGGGAGATTCCGGATCCACATCCACCGTTGCAAGGTAATCAGGCTGCTGCGTTCCAGTCCCAGTTAAGATGCAGGGGACGTAGATCAGCTTCTCTCGTGGACCTTCAGGGGGGGAAAGTCCATATTTAGGGATCTGTCTTGGGTGAGGAAAGGGACGAGCTCTGAGCCACTCAGCCCAAGCTTAGGGAAATCTTTTGGCAAAGCTTACCTGTATCAAATACCATCCTAACAGTCTTTCGATATCACCTTGTCGCAACGATCCCTGTAGGACAGGCAACAATCTGTCCCAATATTACATACCGAATGTGATTTCTCTAAGGTTACAGTGGATGCTCGGGTTGCGAACGTGATCCGTGTGGGATGCACGTTCGCAACCCACGCCTGCGCATGCACGGAACTGGCCAGATTCCACAGACTCTCCTTATGTTCTTAATATTTCAGTGGAAGATTAAAAGAGCTGCTTAGTTGTTTTAGGGACAGGAGGTGGAACTTGTGGACCTCCAGATGGCACTGGTCTCCAACTCAAATGCAGGTGGCACAATTAAAAGATGGTTGGAAGGTCTTGCGTCCACAAAATATTAGACTTTATGGGACAAAGAAGTGCCTGGAAACTGGAAGTGAAATCAGAGTGAAGCCTCTTTAAATAGCCATTGTCGTCTAAGGTCTCCCTGCAAGGAGGAAACCAAAGCTTTACCTCTGTTGCACATTCAAAACACATTATTTCCCTCAACTGCAGTTTACCTCACACAAGAGTTATAATTCCCAGCAACGAACTACAGTGCCCCGAATTCCTTGAGGGGCGAGAAGGGGCTTCGGAGGAGCTTTAAAAGCATTGTGCGCACCACAGCCTAAGGCGAATGCTCAGTCAACAGACCGCCTAGAAGCATCCTCTGATTCGCAATTCCCAGTGACTCTGCATTTTCTGAATTCAGGCACCCAGGGAAATTTTAATAAGCTTTGATGAATTGAAAGTAATTTGTTACCTGCCAGCTTGGACAACTTTTCTTTATTGTGCTGAGTGTAATATGCGGTGCTGTTAAGAGGCGTGAAAGTTTAATATAGAAGACTCGAAAGACTTTGAGTGTGGTTATTAATTCTTATTTCACCCTTCATCCGAGGACCTCAGGGCAGCGTAAATGTCCCTGCTACTGCTTTATCAAGGCAGGTGATGCTTGGCTTAATGTGTGTTTAGTAGGGAATTTAATTCAGGCCTCTTTGATGTCAATCCAGCGCTCTGGGTGCAGTTTCTCACACATTTCAGAAAGAGTATTTGAATGCAGACAATGAAGCAGCATTCATATAACCTGGCCATAATGATGCGGCCCTAGGTAACTACTAGGTTGGACTACCGCGATGCGCTCCACGTGGGGCCACCCTTGACGTTGATTTGGAAACTGCAGCTAATGCAGAATGTCTTGACTTTTGGCTGGAACAGTTCTGCACCGGCGCATTCAGTACTTTTTTTGTGTGTGAAAAAAATGAGGTGCCGGCACTCATATCTTGATAAAAGTGCCAGGCGTACCAGCACACAGTGAGTGTATTATTCCAAAACTGAAAGCTTTGCAGTGGCTACTGGTATATTACCAAGCTAAGTTTTGTTAGTGTAAAAAGGTAAAGGGACCCCTGACCATTAGGTCCAGTCGTGACCGACTCTGGGGTTGCGGCGCTCATCTCGCTTTACTGGCCGAGGGAGCCGGCGTACAGCTTCCGGGTCATGTGGCCAGCATGACTAAGCCGCTTCTGGCGAACCAGAGCAGCGCATGGAAACTCCGTTTACCTTCCCGCCGGAGCGGTACCTCTTTATCTACTTGCACTTCGAACTGCTAGGTTGGCAGGAGCTGGGACTGAGCAACGAGAGCTCACCCCATCACGGGGGTTCGAACCGCCGACCTTCTGATCGGCAAGTCCTAGGCTCTGTGGTTTAACCCACAGCGCCACCCTCGTCCCTGTTAGTTAGTGTAGAAATCCCTAAATGGACCAGGTTCCCTGAAGAGATATTTTTCATTCTTTCTACACCAGCCAGATCATTGTGATCATCTGAAGACGCCCTCCTGACTGTCCGACAGTATTCATGTATTTATTTATGCCACATTTGCGCCACATTTTTAAAAGTGTTATGATAGCACTTGAACCAGTCACGGCTTCCCTCCCCCAAAGAATTCTGGGACTTGTAGCTCAGTATGGATCATCATCATCATCATCATCATCGTTATGATAACAATAACAACTTGTTTTTTGTACCCCACCCATCTGACTGGATTGCCCTAGCCACTCTAGGTGGCTTCCAACATAATATTGCAGAAACACAACACAACAGAACAGCACATATTAAAAGCATCCCGATACAGGGCTGCCTTCAGATCAGTGCAGGATTTACCGTATCTTTCGCTCTATAAGACGCACCAGACCACAAGACGCACCTAGTTTTTGGAGGAGGAAAACAAGTAAAAAAATATTCTGAATCTCAGAAGCCAGAACAGCAAGAGGGATCGCTGCGCAGTGAAAGCAGCAATCCCTCTTGCTGTTCTGGCTTCTGGGATAGCTGCGCAGCCTGCATTCGCTCCATAAGACGCACACACATTACCCTTACTTTTTAGGAGGGGAAAAGTGAGTCTTATAGAGCAAAAAATACAGTATGTATAAGCTAAACAAGCTATAGGTTAGGGCCCCACTCTTTTGGGGGCCCCAATTTTTTTCCACTATTAATATACTTCTGCGTAATTGTATTTCAGTTCAACAGTTACTTTGATAAAATACATATTTTGTTATGTGCAAATGGTTTAGATACCTATTAGGCCCATAAATTACCATATAGCATATATTCAGCACAAAAAACAGCAACAAGGCTGTCTTCAGATGTCTATGGAAGATTATATCATTACTTATCTCTTTGATATCTGACAGGAGGAGTTCCACAGGGCAGGTGTGAGATCTTGGAAAAGATGTTAAGAGGCCCCACCCAGAGCTACAATTCACAGATTGTTAAACCACTCTAAGAATTGTACCTCTGCAACAGGGGCCTCTCAACATCTCTCAGCAGTCTTAACAAAGTACAACTCCCAAGATTCTTTAGGGGAAACCATGACTGCCTAAAATGGTATCACAGCACTTTAAATAAACAGTGCAAATGTGGCATAAGTTTCTTCACAAGGCAAGGCTTCTAGTGTGGTGGCCCCCACAATTTGAAATGCTGTTCCTACTGAAATCAGACAGGCGCCAACAATCCTGACATTTCATCACCTGCGAAAAATGTTCCTGTTCCACCAAGCATTTTCTGAGAATGAAGGAGATCCTTCTGCCTTTTATAGTTTTATGAAGCTTTGATGCTTTTATTGTAAAGGTAAAGGGACCCCTGACCGTTAGGTCCAGTCGTGGCTGACTCTGGGGTTGCGGCGTTCATCTCGCTTTACTGGCCAAAGGAGCCGGTGTACAGCTTCCGGGTCATGTGGCCAGCAGGACTAAGCCGCTTCTGGTGAACCAGAGCAGCACACAGAAACGCCGTTTACCTTCCTGCCGGAGCAGTACCTATTTATCTACTTGCACTTTGACGTGCTTTTGAACTGCTAGGTTGGCAGGAGCAGGGACTGAGCAATGGAAGCTCACCCCGTCGCAGGGATTCGAACCGCCAACCTTCTGATCGGCAAGTCCTAGGCTCTGTGGTTTAACCCATAGCGCCCCCTGCTTTTATTGTACACCACTATTATATAGCCATAGCTAGAGATTGTTTGTAAATTTTCTTATAATAAAATAAAAAAACGAGCCCTGCTGGAACAGAGCAGTCCCCACACCTTTCCTCCCACAGCAGCTAACTGGATATCCCTGGGAAGACCACAAGAAGGGCAGAAACGGAACAGCACATCCTCTTTTACACCCTCAACAACTGGTCTTTCAATGTATCCTGCTCCTTTACCTGGAAGTTTTGCCATAATTATTAGCCACTGATAAGACACACCTCCTCTGTGCTTGTGCCTAATCCCTTAATCTTCCTCCTGAGCAATCTTGATCTGGGAGCACTGCTAAACCTGATTGTCGTGTGGCTTGAAATAAGGTCTCAATTTTTTCTGGCCGGTGGTGGAATCAGTTTGAGACTTACCTCTCATAGCATCCAGAGGGGTTGCATAACCTGGGCCATGACATCCACACTGCTCTGTAGGTTTTGGAAGAGGGAGAATGAAAGAGTCAGTATAGCCACATCAAAAATATTATAATTATTATTAAAATTAACTTACAGCAATAAAAAGCACATACATTAAAACCAGCATTAAAAAACAGAGAAAGATGTCAAACTTACTCACATTTTTTAAAAAGGCAGGACTGAAACAGACATCCCACCCATTGAAGGTACTTTATTTACTTCTGATGAGAGACTGACAACTAAGGGATGCAATCATAGGGGCAGTGCTTTTTTATGGGGAGACGCAGGGGTACGCACACCCCTAAATATTCCAGGAGGGGAATAGGGTTTGTGTCCCAAGTGCCGGATTTCCGTATAAGCTAAACAAGCTATAGTTTAGGGCCCCACTCTCTTGGGGGCCCCCAAAAAATTTAAAGGAAAAAAAACCTGGATGTTTCCAAAATACAGTGGTACCTCGGGTTACATACGCTTCAGGTTACAGACTCCGCTAACCCAGAAATAGTGCTTCAGGTTAAGAACTTTGCTTCAGGATGAGAACAGAAATCGTGCTCTGGCGGCAGCAGGAGGCCCCATTAGCTAAAGTGGTGCTTCAGGTTAAGAACAGTTCCAGGTTAAGAAGGGACCTCTGGAACGAATTAAGTACTTAACCCGAGGTACCACTGTATAAGATAAAAAGCAAATAAAATAAAATAAAACCAACCTACAGCAACAGTGTTTTGTGTTGTGTAGGCTCCCATGATGTAAGTTATGGGCCCCGCACATAGCATATACAGTGGTGCCCCGCAAGACGAAAAGAATCCGTTCTGTGATTCTCTTCGTCTAGCGGTTTTTTCGTCTTGCGAAGCAAGCCCATTGACCGATTAGCGGATTAGCGCTATTAGCGGCTTTTAGTGTCTTATATGCTGATCGGATCAGCTGATAAGCGGCTTAGAAAAAGGGGGGGGGAGGAAAAAACCCCCGCAGGAACTCGCAAGACATTTTCGTCTTGCGAAGCAAGCCGATAGGAAATTCCTTTTGCGAAGCACCTCCAAAACGGAAAACTCTTTCGTCTAGCGAGTTTTCCGTCTTGCGAGGCATTCGTCTTGCGGGGCACCACTGTATTCAAAAAACAGCGACAATTTGTTGTTGACAAAGGACAGCTGGACGTATAAAGGGCCTTGTTACATTCAGTAGCTGAGGGCCGCATCAGACCTCAATCCGGCCCTGTGCACGTCTCCTAGCAACTGTCCACAGCACCCTTAAGAAACTACAACTCCCAGGATACTTGGGAGGTGGATGGACAGGAACATGGCATCATAACATTTTAAATGTATGTTGCCCCCAAGAAAACACCCTCCGCCCCTTGATATTCAACCGAAATCTTCCATCCTGAGCCCGCTAGATCTAATCCTGAAAGCAATCCTTATGGCTAATCCTTATGGCTGCTTCTTCTTCTTCTTCCTCAGTATCCCGTCTTTGCACCTGCTTGCAGTTTGAGTTGAGCAAGAGTCGAGCTGTACACTCGTATCGCCATTCCCACAACCTCTGTGCACAACCTCTTCTGGTCTTTTGAAGGGAGGCAGGTGGCAAAGGCAGAGGGGGGGGAGCCCAATAAAGGACGGACCAGTCCAGGCTGGGGGGCATGAATAGGGGACGGACCGCGAGAGGGAGACTTGGTGCCCAGTCTCATACAGATCCAATTGATGGGTTTTATGCCTAAATGGCTTAAATGAAGTGTCAGAAATCAGGGGGACCAAAAATTTCAATAAGGAATGGGGGAAATTGACAACCTATCTTAAAAAGCATTGCAAACAGTTAAAACCATGAGCAGGACATTGGAATATCCCTTGTAGCTTAGTGGTGAATTTTGGACACAGCGGAGATGCAAAAGATTTGGGTGGTCATAAAAGATGCAGGAGGAAATGATTAACAGTCGGGGAGGAGGAAAGTCCAAGAGATTCCTTGTTTTTTACTTTATATGTTCTACATATGTGACTCAATTTCCAATCTGAAAAGCCAAACAAATAAATTTATTTTAAAAAAAGAAAACAAGAAAGAGCTCTGGTCTTCCAAGTTCACTTTGATAATACCCAGATAACAGAGAGGTGTTTTGTTTTGTTTTTTAATGTGATTTTTAGGAGAGATTAAAAGGTAAAATAAAGGTTGTTATATTTTTTTTTTAAAAAAAAGTAATTAGGGTTGTGTTCAATACTCCCCACCCATCCACCGGGCCAATTTTACAAGTTAAATTGTTTGTTTCAGTACTTTAAGAGTGTAAACCACTGTTGCAGAAAGGCATTATAAATGCAATTCATAAATCATAATTATTAATGATAAAATAATAAGCGTAATACAGTAAGCTACTCAGACTAAAGCCATTGAAATCCCGTTTTTGAGCTATTTTAAAGGATTATCGACTTAACCATACATCCAAATTTTTGCAGACTTCTGCCTGGACACTACTTCCAACTACAGCATTCCGAGAATGTCAGGGAATATTATGGGGTGGATCCAAGTACATTATACTGTGGGTAGACCCATTCAAATGAATAGCCCTAAATTTGTCAGGCCCATTTATTCTTAATGGGTGCAGTTGGACTAATGCTAGACACAACCTTCAGAATTTGTAAGGAATGTGGAGATAGTATGAAGTTGCATGATGTTGTTTATATAGAGATTATGGGATGCATCCAGCTAAGTTATGCAATCTGTCCAGAATAGACGCATTGAAATTGAGGGATCCAAGTCATTCAGGTCCATTCACTTCAACAGATTTACCCTGAACAGATCCAACACTGGATACAACCCTATAATAAAGCTTTTTAAAAAAAAAAATTCTAGAGAATGTTTAGTTTGTCACTGTAATGCACACATAAGGTGTTTGCTTCACAATACCACAAGTCATGATCAATATCTCCATGTGCTGCCCATTAATTAATGCACTCCAAACTAGTTATGAGGGTGTGTGGCTTTACAGAAGAGAACCCTATATTTAAAGGTGGCCTATTTGATGGGCTATCTAGTAGGGCTGCCGTACGTCCAGGTTTTCCTTTGGGGATTCGGCCGGAAAATGGCATCTGGGCAGACTTATGACCATATGTCTGGGGAAACCCAGACGTGTAGTGGGGGGTGTTACTATTTTTTAATAAAATAATTTAAAAAATCAAGAAAAGGCCCAAGCTCTGATTTAAAAAGAAAAAGTCTGATTTAAAGAAGGGATTGTAAGAAGGGGGAACAGGAAATGCCTTCATACTGCCCATCCACAAGGTTCTAGCCAATGTTATTCCTGCTGAGAGTAGACCAATAGAAACTAATCCACACGAGTAATTTAGGCCATTTAATCTAGCTAGATTCCACCAGCAATTAGCTCCTGGTAGATGACTGTGCGCCCTTGAATGGAAACTCCCTTGTCCGTGTCAATCATTGTTGTTTATTCTCTTCCAACTCAATATCATTTGCATGGGTGCAGACCTCAAAACTGGTCAGACCACACCTGGAATATTGTGTCCAGTTCTGGGCGCCAGAGTTTAGGAAGCATATTGACAAGCTGGAATGTTTGCAGAGGAGGGTGACCAAGACATGACCAAAGGCGTGCAAGCCAAGCCTTGTTGGGAATGGTTGAGGAAGCTGAGTATGTTTAGCCTGGAAAAGAGGAGATATGAGAGCCATCTTCAAATATCCAAAGGGCTGTCACATGGAAGATGGAGCAAGATTGTTTTTTCCAGCTCTGGAAAATAGGACTCAAATCAATGGCTTCAAGTTATAAGAAAGCAGATTCTAACTAAACTTCAGGAAGAACTTTCTGGCAGTAAGAGCTGTTCAACAGTGGAATGAACAGCCTCAAGTGGTTGTGAACTCTCCTTCTTTGGGGGTTTTAAGCAGAAGATGGAGGGCCACCTGTAAGATATGATTCAGTGGTGGCTTCTGACAAAACCCTGTCGCCCCTTCAGCATCCAGACTCTCCACCCAATCTTCTCCCTCTGACGTCTTCCCAGGGTCCCACCACCAATCTCTCAGCTCTGAGCCTTCCTCCTCCAAGCACTCCTCGTCATGCTTTTCATTGCGCATTCATGATTTTTTGTGCTCATGATGGTGTCAGGGCTCTTATACACAATCTTGCTTTCAAAGCTTTCAGGGAAGGCATATGGATTCATTTCCAATCAGAAATTCGTTTCCTTTAAAGCCGCAGTTGTCCTTCTCTCGCAATTTGTAAAGAAGAACGGGAACTTTTTATAAATTACAGTGGTACCTCTGGATACGAACAGGATCCGTTCCGGAGTCCCGTTCGCATCCTGAAGTAAACACAACCCGCGTCTGCACGTGCGCGGGTCGCGATTCGCCGCTTCCGTGCATGCGTGTGACGTCATTTTGAGCGTCTGCGCATGTGTTCTGTTACTTCCGGGTCGCCGCGGAGCGCAACCCGAAAGCGCTCAACCTGAAGCAACTTCAACCCGAGGTGTGACTGTACTTAAAAAGACGACAAAATGAATTGGACTCCTTGGCAGGTTTTGAATAAACATACACAAATTTAGTGAGGGTTAACGTAATAGATAGATAATACAAGGATGTATACAATTTTAAAAGCCATGGTTTTCCCAGTAGTGATGTATGGAAGTGAGAGCTGGACCATAAAGAAGGCTGATCGCCGAAGAATTGATGCTTTTGAATTATGGTGCTGGAGGAGACTCTTGAGAGTCCCATGGACTGCAAGAAGATCAAACCTCTCCATTCTGAAGGAAATCAGCCCTGAGCGCTCACTGGAAGGACAGATCGTGAAGCTGAGGCTGCAATACTTTGGCCACCTCATGAGAAGAGAAGACTCCCTGGAAAAGACCCTGATGTTGGGAAAGATGGAGGGCACAAGGAGAAGGGGACGACAGAGAATGAGATGGTTGGATGGTGTTCTTGAAGCTACCAGCATGAGTCTGATCAAACTGCGGGAGGCAGTGGAGGACAGAAGTGCCTGGCGTGCTCTGGTCCAGGGGGTCACGAAGAATCGGACACGACTAAACGACTAAACAACAACAACATACAATTTTACAATATGCAGAGATCAACATAAGTTGAGAAATCAGAGAAAGGAGCTGAGGGAAGTCTGGGGGGGGGAGGGTTTATTGGGAGGGAGAGGAAAAAAAGGGCAGTAGCAGGAAAAGAACTAATGGAAGTGGAATTCTGTGTGGACAGCCTGGTATCAATCCATCACCGAGGCACTTTTATTGCATCAATGCCCCTACAGAAAAGCCTCACCAGTCTGGAGAGACCCTAAATGAATGAATGAATGAATGAATGAACTAAAAGAGAATGCTAACTCCAAGTAGGCTTGCTCAGAAGTATAAGACTGAATAAGATAAGTGCTGGAGATGCAAAGAGGTGGACTTGTAAAAGGGTAAAAGGCTTTTGGGAAATGATCCATAAAGAATTGAAAAAAATGTTTCTCTCCCCCCCCCCCAAAAAAAAACAACAACACACCACACACAGTCCTTTCTGTTGGGGATAATTCAGACTGAAATTCCCAGTTATCAAAAAAGTTTATTTATATATGCTACTACTGTGGCCTGTATTTTGTTAGCCCCAAATGGAAAATGAGTGAGGTCCGAGCTAAAGAAGAATGGCAACTGAAGCAGACAGAATATGCGCAGCTTGCAGACTTAACATATAGAATAAGAGAACAAGAAGAACATATGTTTAGAGAAGATTGGAAAACATTTATTGAATATAATAGGGTTGCATACACCTGAAAACGCTGTGAGCATTAAGATAAATTCAACAGTGTAAATAATTTTGATGGATGTGATAATGGAATACTGAAGGGTTTAGTTTTTGTAAAATGTGCAGGCATTTATGATACGCAAAATGAACAATTGTAAAGGGAAGTCGTTTTTATTTTAAGGATGTTAAAATGAGTATTTTAAATTGTAAAACAGAAAATTTAATAAAAATTATATATATAATAAAAGAGAATGCTAATTATTGCTGCAGCCGGCCAAAGACAGAGAGGGTCATTTCTTACCTCCTTTCTCGGGCTCCTCTTGTTCCGGGACAACTCCTCCTTTTGTCTGATACATCCTCTGGCAGCCCAGGCTTGTGCGTCTGACGGCAGTAAGAAGATGCTCAAGATCTGCTTATACCCAGAGGGATCCTCTAAATATATGTGTGCGCACACACCCAAGAGGATACCAAAACGGTGGGTGAGGAAGGCGTGGTTTTGTAAAGGAACTCATTAAGGGAAAAGCTGACTCCCAAGAAAGTTTTTTTCCTGGCCCACCCACCCCATCCACCTGTAGCCAGGTGATCACACGCCCTTGGGAGATCTCCAACCTCAGGAGGAGACAGTCACAGAAGATTCGGATTCCGGTTGGTCCAGTTCCTCTTCTCACACGGGCTTTGATGAAAGCACACGTTGGGATGGCATGATCTCTAACTGTGCCTGCTTATCTGAAGCCCTCGTTTCTCTCTCTTTAGTCAATGTGGAGGCCTTTAAAAAAGGTAAAGGGACGCGGGTGGCGCTGTGGGTTAAACCACAGAGCCTAGGACTTGCCGATCAGAAGGTCGGCGGTTCGAATCCCCGCGACGGGGTGAGCTCCTGTTGCTCGGTCCCTGCTCCTGCCCACCTAGCAGTTCGAAAGCACGTCAAAGTACAAGTAGATAAATAGGTACCACTCCGGCAGGAAGGTAAACGGCGTTTCCGTGCGCTGCTCCGGTTCGCCAGAAGTGGCTTAGTCCTGCTGGCCACATGACCCGGAAGCTGGATGCCGGCTCCCTCGGCCAGTAAAGCGAGATGAGCGCCGCAACCCCAGAGTCGGCCACGACTGGACCTAATGGTCAGGGGTCCCTTTACCTTTTTAGATGTGCTTCAAGTGTATCACGGGCCTTAGAAAGCACTGCAAATAACAAGGCCAGTGGAAGTGATGGTATTCCAGCTGAACTGTTTAAAATTTTAAAAGATGATGCTGTTAAGGTGCTACACTCAATATGCCAGCAAGTTTGGAAAACTCAGCAGTTGCCAGAGGACTGGAGAAGATCAGTCTACATTCCAATCCCAAAGAAAGGCAGTGCCAAAGAATGCTCCAACTACCGCACAATTTCACTCATTTCACACGCTAGCAAGGTTATGCTTAAAATTCTACAAGGAAGGCTCAAGCAGTATGTGGACCGAGAACTCCCAGAAGTGCAAGCTGGATTTAGAAGAGGCAGAGGAACCAGAGACCAAATTGCAAACATGCGCTGGATTATGGAGAAAGCCAGAGAGTTCCAGAAAGACATCTACTTCTGCTTCATTGACTATGCAAAAGCCTTTGACTGTGTTGACCACAGCAAACTATGGCAAGTTCTTAAAGAAATGGGAGTGCCTGACCACCTCATCTGTCTCCTGCGAAATCTCTATGTGGGACAAGAAGCTACAGTTAGAACTGGATATGGAACAACTGATTGGTTCCAAATTGGGAAAGGAGTACGGCAAGGCTGTATATTGTCTCCCTGCTTATTTAACTTATATGCAGAATTCATCATGCGAAAGGCTGGGCTGGATGAATCCCAAGCCGGAATTAAGATTGCCGGAAGAAATATCAACAACCTCAGATATGCAGATGACACAACCTTGATGGCAGAAAGTGAAGAGGAATTAAAGAACCTTTTAATGGGGGTGAAAGAGGAGAGCGCAAAATATGGTCTGAAGCTCAACATCAAAAAAACGAAGATCATGGCCACTGGGCCCATCACCTCCTGGCAAATAGATGGGGAAGAAATGGAGGCAGTGAGAGATTTTACTTTCTTGGGCTCCATGATCAGTGCAGATGGTGACAGCAGTCACGAAATTAAAAGACGCCTGCTCCTTGGGAGAAAGGCGATGGCAAACCTAGACAACATCTTAAAAAGCAGAGACATCACCTTGCCAACAAAGGTCCGTATAGTAAAAGCCATGGTTTTCCCAGTAGTGATGTATGGAAGTGAGAGCTGGACCATAAAGAAGGCTGATCGCCGAAGAATTGATGCTTTTGAATTATGGTGCTGGAGAAGACTCTTGAGAGTCCCATGGACTGCAAGAAGATCAAACCTCTCCATTCTGAAGGAAATCAGCCCTGAGTGCTCACTGGAAGGACAGATCGTGAAACTGAGGCTCCAATACTTTGGCCACCTCATGAGAAGAGAGGACTCCCTGGAAAAGACCCTGATGTTGGGAAAGATGGAGGGCACAAGGAGAAGGGGACGACAGAGAATGAGATGGTTGGATGGTGTTCTTGAAGCTACTAGCTTGAGTTTGATCAAACTGCGGGAGGCAGTGGAGGACAGAAGTGCCTGGCGTGCTCTGGTCCATGGGGTCACGAAGAGTTGGACACGACTAAACGACTAAACAACAACAACAACAACAAGTGTATCACAGGAGAGTTGGAAGGGACCGTGAGGATTATCTAGTCGAGGGGTCAGCAAACTTTTTTAGCAGGGGGCTGGTCCACTGTCCCTCAGACCTTGTGGGGGGGCCGGACTCTATTTTGGAAAGGGGAAAAAAATGAACGAATTCCTATGCCCCACAAATAACCCAGAGATGCATTTTAAATAAAAGGACACATTCTTCTCATGTAAAAACACAATGATTCCCAGACCGTCTGCGGGCCGGAGTAAGAAGGTGATTGGGCCGGATCCGGGCCTTAGTTTGCCTACCCATGATCTAGTCCAACCGCGTTCAGTGCAGGAGTTTTGCTCAACTTGGCGCACAAACTCACAACACAGAAATTAAAAATCTTAATGCTCTACCAACTGAGCTAAGGTGTTTACACAGCCTAAGAGTGCTTTACCGTAATTGCTGTAATTAAATTTATATGCCACCCTATACACCTGCAGGTCTCAGGGTGGTTCACAAGATAAAACTACAATATAAAACCACAAAATTAATAATAATAATAATAATAATAATAATAATAATAATAATAATAATAATTTATTTATACCCCGCCCATCTGGCTGGGTTTCAGTTGGGCGGCTTCCAACTGAATATTAAAAACAATACAGCATTAGACATTAAAAACTTCCCTAATCAAAATATAAGCAGAAACATCCGAATAACGCCCCCCTCCAAAAAAACCTCCCACATAAAAACAGCTAAAAAGCAATTTTTAAAAAGAAAAAACACAATTAAAAAGCAGTTTGAAATAATGTAGACAGTCATCTACTTTAGATCACTGGTCTTCACTGGGTAGGTCAGGACCCCTTAGTGGGTTTCATCCTGATCCAAGGTGGGTCGCAGCATGAGCACTACGGCCAGGCAGACGGATGCCAAAAAGTTAAGAAATAGGCCTCTAAATGCACGTTTGGCTTAAAAGCGGGGTTCTGAATCTGGAAAAAGGAGGTGATCCCTGGTTTAGATGTATTATGTGGCCGTGTGCTATGCCTATAAGGATGCAAAAGGACCAGCAAATGTGGGTGCCGGCGGAGGGCCCCCTCAGGGCGCTACAATTCCCAGCACCTTGAACTACAATTCCCAGTATTTCGTGATCCCCATCACCAAATAACACTGGGAATTGTAGTTCAAGGGTGCTCCTGTTGCTCGATCCCTGCTCCTGCCAACCTAGCAGTTCAAAATCACACCAGTGCAAGTAGATAAATAGGTACCACTCCAGCGGGAAGGTAAACGGCGTTTCCGTGCGCTGCTCTGATTCGCCAGAAGTGGCTTAGTCCTGCTGGCCACATGACCCGGAAGCTGTACGCTGGCTCCCTCGGCCAGTAAAGCGAGATGAACGCCGCAACCCCAGAGTCGTCCACGACTGGATCTAATGGTCAGGGATCCCTTTACCTTTACCTTTAGGGGTAGTATTGGCGGGGGGGGGGGTCATTGGAAGATGGGTGGATGGGTGTAACCAGGGGGTAGGGAGGGGCAGCCGCCTCCCCTAAATCAAGTAAATAAATAAAAACCCTTAACTAAAAGTAGAAATTAGCAGAATATTCAAAATTGAAATGGTTGCTGAGGTCACTTGTACTGTGGAGCAGTCATTCAGTAGAGAGTAATCACCTGGCTAAGGAAAACCTCTCCATGGGCTCTGCTTACTGAGCGTGCACAGAAAAACTGCCTTGGGGAGGGGGAAAAGAAGTTATTTGAGAAGAAAGCGCTGAAAGGGTTTTCAGCAAATCTTTACGACTTGTGTTGGTTTAGAATTTTTAAAAACAAGTCGTAAAAAAGGCGTGCTGTTTGTAATTGTGCAAATTATGCTCGTTAACCGCATGAAAGGTACCCCCTGGTGTTTATTTTTTGCTTAACTTCCTAGTTTTCAGACCGCTGGAGATTTCGACAGCTTTTTCTGGGCACTTGGGAACAGAAGAAAGTAACTGAAGACAACCGGTGTTGAGACATTCCATCCCGATCTGCCAGACGGAGCCAGACAGAAGACGGCGACGACAGGTGGGTGTTGTGCGCCCCTAACGTAAACCCCGGCTACACCCATGGCCTTGTTTTTGGGCGCCCGCCACCCAGTTCATCACTGCAAACAGTTCATCATTATCACACCTTCTTTTCCATCTTGAGTTGTTTGGCACTGGTTGTAAGGCAGGTGGCACGGATCCTGCCCGGCGCCCGGAATTAATTGCGACTGAGGATGAGCTACACACATGACTCTGCCTTTATCAATGAGCAGGACGCAGCAAAAAGTTCTCATAAATGTTTTGGCTGCCTCAAGCACATGGCTGGGGTCCAGGAAGCAGCAGGGCGTGCCTGCGAGCATATATGTATGTATGCTCAGCAGTTCATTAGCGCTTCTTATTTGTCTTTGAACCGCCCTGTCGCCATATCGCCGCTTCTGAAATCACCCCAAGCTTAAGACGTGAGCCAAAGCGTTGAGGGGCTGAAAGGAGGGAGACTGCCGTTCAAGAAACGCAAGTCTGAAAGCCCCGCTGGGCGTCTGGGGATGAGAACATTTGAGATCTGCACCGTGTGACCCAACTTGCTGATATGAGCTCAGCGTTTTCAGATGTGCTGGGGTGGGGGATGTGACAGAGAACGGGAGACGCAATTGAACAATTGGCTGCTGAGATCACAGCAGCCCTTGACACTACATGAAAGTTAGGTTCTTGTTTTTTTTATTAAAAAAATATTTGGTAAAGGTAAAGGGACCCCTGACCATTAGGTCCAGTCGTGACCGACTCTGGGGTTGCGGCGCTCATCTCACTTTACTGGTCAAGGGAGCCGGCATTTGTCCGCAGACAGCTTCTGGGTCATGTGGCCAGCATGACTAAGCCGCTTCTGGCAAACCAGAGCAGCGCACGGAAACGCCGTTTACCTTCCCGCCAGAGCGGTACCTATTTATCTACTTGCACTTTGACATGCTTTTGAACTGCTGGGTTGGCAGGAGCAGGGACCGAGCAACGGGAGCTCACCCCGTCGCAGGGATTCGAACCGCCGACCTTCTGATCAGCAAGTCCTAGGCTCTGTGGTTTAACCCACAGCACCACCATTGCCACTATTCATTAAAAAAAAAATAAGAGTGCATAAACCCTGCAATAAAAATTATGTAAAAATTATATAGTTGAGGACAAAGGCAGAATTGACGCCGGGGGGGGGGATTTCTGAAAGGCAGCGCTTTGTCCTGGATCTTAGACATATAAAAGCTCAACAATTTGGAGGTTTCCTAAAAGAAGCTCCAGTTGTGTAATATACACCTTCCTCAACACACCTTAACTGGATTCTGACCTGTCACCTACCTTTCCTGGAAAGGACTCACATAACTTTCAAATGTGCTGATCCCTTCTGCTATTTGTTAAAACGCTTTATAAATTTATCCAAAACATGCACTCAATTTCCACAGGAATGCCTGCAGCTTACTCTGTCATGAAAACATTCTCTAATAAAAGTTACAGGATTTCAAGCTGGAAGTTACAGGACATGCAACGATTGGAACAGGAGCAGTTACGTCCTCTCCAAAACTTTTTCAGGTGCAAACAGAATTGTGTATAGCCACCTCAGTATTATCATAAGCACAGATAAGCATTATAAAAAGGATGTCTGAGGGAGGCCTTAAATCAGTTTGAAACCTCTCCCTGGGGATTGTAGCCTCACTATGAATTCCAATATCTTTTGGTGAAGACCATGTTCCTCAGGTTTATTGATCATGATAACACAGTTGAACTTAGCATCAAATTGGTTTCAAAGCAGTAATGTACAGTATTGTAGATGCAGGCAGAGCCCCTAGTTAAATGGCGTGTGGTAAAATACGAATGTGACCTCTTGTGGCAGAAAATGGTAGTTCCCAAATACAGTGGTGCCTCGCAAGACGAAATTAATTCGTTCCACAAGTTTTTTCTTCTTGCGAGTTTTTCGTCTTGCGAAGCACGGTTTCCCATAGGAATGCATTGAAAATCAATCAATGCGTTCCTATGGAGACCATCCGGGGACAGAGGGGAAGCGCCGCGCGCCTTCCCCTCTGTCCCCTCTTTTGAAGCAAGGGGCGGAGGGGAGAAGATCGCTTCTCTCCGTTGCCGCCCCTTGGTTCAAAAGGGGTCCGGGGACAGAGGGGAAGGCGTGCGCACGCCTTCCCCTCTGTCCCCGGAGATTGCAGAGCTGGCAACGGGGAGAAGCGATCCTCTCCCCGCCGCCCCTTGCTTCAAAAGAGGTCCGGGGTATGGGGGCAAGCTTCGTTTTGCGAAGGAAGCCGATAGGGAAATTCGTCTTGCGAAGCAACTCGAAAACGAAAAAAACTTTCGTCTTGCGAGTTTTTTGTCTCGCGAGGCATTCATCTTGCGGGGCACCACTGTAAAGCGTGAGCCATTCATTTTTGGCCCGGCAGCATCGGTAATTTCAGATCTCACTGCCATTCTGAAGCTTGGGTCCCCAGATGTTGTTGGACTACAACTCCCATTATCCCTGGCCAAAGGTTCTGCCAGCTAGGGATGACGGGAGTTGTAGTCCAACAGCATCTTGAGAAAGGCTGCTGTAGACTGTGGGTATTTAAAAAAAATTTCGTCATTCAGTAATGATGAAGGATGAGAAACAAATTGTGCTGGGGTCCAAAGCTTATACATGCAAAAAAATCCATTAGCTTTTGGGTCCTGCTGACACATTTAAAGAAGACGGAACGTTAAAATATGGTTACCAGATTTTTTTCAATGAATCCGGGGACAATTTTTTTAGGGGAGAGAAGTTGAGTAGCAACAGGGAGTCAGTAGTGGAGGCGGTGAGGCAAAAGACCCTGGGCCCAAGCACACATGCATATTGTATAAAGGTGCAAAGCCCTTCTTTCGCACCCTGTGAAACATAAATGCGCAGTTTTTAAAAAACTGGGCAATGGCGTACCGCACGCCCTTGACTCCCGAGCCTCCCCTGATCTCCTACCCCCTTCCCCCTTTGTTTTGACTGATCAGGGAAGGCTCAGGAGTCGTGGCCGGCCGTTGCCCAATTTTTAAAAAAACTCTGCACATTTATGTTTCACAGGGTGCGAAAGAAGGGCTTTGCACCTTGCCTGGCAGAGAAACCACGCACCTTGCACCCCTCCTGGGCAACGGCCGCCCACCCGCAACTCCCGAGCCTCCCCCGATCTGTCAAAACAAAGGGGGAAGGGGGCAGGAAATCTGTACCCCCGGACGCCCCCGGTTCCCCCTCGGCAGTGGCAGTGGCAGCAAGCACCTCCTGAAGCCAGCCAGAGCCAACTGCGCTACCAGGCTGGCTCCGGGCTGCTGAGGCTGCCGCTGCCACGTTTCCCGGGGACAGATTTGCAAATCTGGGGACTGTCCCCGGGAACGTCTGGTAACCCTACGTTAAAATCCAAGTAGGCGGTAGGAAGGAAGCACCATATTTTTCGCTCCATAAGACGCACCTGGCCATAAGACGCACCTAGTTTTTAGAGGAAGAAAAAAAATATTCTGAACGAAACAGTGGATGTATGGTTTTTGTGGTTCAAGCTGTGGCCACAGACATGTGATCGGATGGTGAATTTGGGGTGACCCAATGCAAAAATCCTGAGGATCCATGTGGAACCGTGCTTTGTAACTACGTTTTTGTGCCATTGCAGCCCCAGGAAACTGTGGGTGCGTGATTTTTTGGGTGCAGGCTGTAGCCATGGACATGCTATGTGATCTGATGGTGAATTCGGGGTGACCCAATGCAAAAATCCGGAGGATCCATGGGCTTTTACCTCCCCCCTCCCAGGCAGCCTCCTTTATCTCTAGTGTCCCTTATCTCCCTCCCGATCACTTACTGATCAGCTGCTTCCTTTCAACACCCCCTTCCCTCTTGTTTGCCTTAGTGTCTTTTCCTTAGCTGGAGCAGTTTTTTACTCCTCGTTTTCTTCTAATTTCTCTCCTCATTGCTTTAGTCTTCCTGTTTCCCCCTTTGCAAGTCTGCTGTATTTACCTCCCCGCTCCCAGGCAGCCTCCTTTATCTCTAGCGTCCCTTATCTCTCTCCCTGATCGGCAAACGATCAGCGGCTTTGTTTCAACACCCTCTTTCAAAAAAAAGAGCATGATCTGCTTTTTGCCCCTGGGCAATTCGGCTCCAGGGACTACGCATTCGCTCCATAAGACGCACAGATATTTCCCCTTACTTTTTAGGAAGAAAAAAGTGCATCTTATGGAGCGAAAAATACGTTAGTTTACGAGGGCAAAGCTAATGCCCGGATCCAGAGCCACAATAGCTGTGTTCACTGGAGGTAGGATGTCTCTGAATACCACTTCCTGGGGAGCACATGTGGGGAGAAGGACTTTTTATTTATTTTGGCCAGAGGTCCTTCTAGTCCACCATCCCTGTTCTCACTCTGGATACCCAGATGCCACAATGGGAAGCAGGACCTGAGCGGAGCAGGGCTCTCCCCACCAGAAATTCCCCAAAACTGGTATTCAGAAACATTTCTGCCTCCAGCATCAAAGTCACTAGGTATTGGTAGCCTTCTTCTCCACGAATTTGTCTAACACTTTAAAAAAACCATCGATACGGCAGACGCAACTGATGGACTATATGGAATTGGCAGAAATGACTGGCAGAATCCGAGACCTGGGAGAAGAGACAGTGGAAGAGGACTGGAAAAAGTTTAAGGACTAGCTACAAAAATATTGTAAATTGTATGAATGTTAAAAAGATGCAGGTTAGAAAACATGGCACCAGTAACTTAGTTGAAAGAAATATGAGAATAAGTGATGTATAAGAACAAAGATGAAATCTGGATTAATATTATGTCTAAGTTAATCACTCAAGTATTTGATAAAAATATCTAAAGCTGGAGATATAATATTTGAAAATTACAAAATAAGAGCTGAATTACGATGATAAATTGCTGTTTATAATTTTATAACTGGGAACGCATGAAAGGGAGATGTGAGGAAGTCCGAAAAGTTATGGAAATATGGTTTCTGGACACTTGACTTTGTTGTGTTTTTTTTTTTCTATTCTGTGTTAACTTCTTTGTTTTTTGTTTTTTTCTTTCTTTGTCGGTGTTATGTTGGTGATGGTATTTTATATGTTTGGTGATGTATTGTTAAAAACCTTAATAAAATTTTTTTTAAAAAAAAAACACCATCGATACATCCAACGGGGACCACATGCCACAGTTCAGCTATTCGTTTATTTATTTCGTAAGATTTATACACTGATTGGTTGTGAAAGGAAACTCTCCAAGCGCTTTGTGGTGGAGAACTTTCATTTGTCCACCCAGAATCTTCCCACATTCAGCTTCATCGAATGGCTCCAAGGCCTAGTGTGATGATCTATCACGTGCAGAATAAATCATGTGAGCAAGACTACAGTTTGCAATAGAGAGAGGCAGGCAGGACAGTTAACACGCAGGACAGTTTGGTATCATTAAAAGCATCAGGTAATACGACCGTTCCAGAGATTCTCATAATGAGCTATGGATGGTTCCACTTCAGACTTCAGGAAGGGGGAGTTACATGTTGGAATACTTCCCTTCCCACTCCCCCCAGACTCCCTATGTATAGAGAAAGCTGATCATAAGCCTTACTGCTAATGTACTAGTTTTCTATGTGCATAGAGGTTTTTTTAATGGTGTGGGAGCGTCCTAATGTGCCACATCCCTGCTTACTGCCTGAAGTGGTACAGTCCAGGAAAAGCTTTACAGTCGTACCTTGGGTTACAGATGCTTCAGGTTGTGTTTTTTTGGGTTACGGACCCGCCGAAACCTGGAAGTACCAGAACAGGTTACTTCCGGGTTTTGGCAGTCGCACATGTGCAGAAGTGCTAAATCGTGCTTTGCGCATGTGCAGAGGCGTCGAATCGCAACCCGTGCATGCGCAGATGCACCACTGTCGGTTCCAAACACTGCAGGTTGCGAATGTGCAGCCTGCACGGATCATGTTCACAACCCGAGCGCGTCCACTGTACTGTTCACTTCCACAGACTATAAACTTGCTCCCTGTCTGCAAGAACATAGAAATCTGGTTAGAGGCCCCACCGAGATCAATTTTCATATGTGCAACATAGAAAGGACAAAGGGTCAACATTAAGGGTCCAACTGCGCTCTGCCCTGCTGGGAGCCCTTCCTCAGATCCAGATGTCGGAGGTGCAGTCTCCTCCTGGGTAGCGGATCTCGTGGGCGAGCGCTGGGCCCTCCGGCTCTTTCCCGAAATCCACAAGGAAATTCTTATTCACTTTCAAGCCGCCTTTCTTGGTGTCAACATCGATTTGTAACATGACAGAGCCTTCCCTGAAGTGAAGAGGAGGGGAAATGGGAGTGGAGAAAACATAGAATCATAGAATCCTAGAGTTGGAAGAGACCCCAAGGGCCATTGAGTCCAACCCCCTGCCAAGCAGGAAACACCATCAGAGCACTCCTGACATATGGTTGTCAAGCCTCTGCTTAAAGACCTCCAAAGCAGGAGACTCCACCACACTCCTGGGCAGCAAATTCCACTGTCAAACAGCTCTTACTGTCAGGAAGTTCTTCCTAATGTTTAGGTGGAATCTTCTTTCTTGTAGTTTGGATCCATTGCTCCGTGTCCGCTTCTCTGGAGCAGCAGAAAACAACCTTTCTCCCTCCTCTATGTGACATCCTTTTATATATTTGAACATGGCTATCATATCACCCCTTAACCTCCTCTTCTCCAGGCTAAACATGCCCAGCTCCCTTAGCCGTTCCTCATAAGGCATCGTTTCCAGGCCTTGGACCATTTTGGTTGCCCTCCTCTGGACACGTTCCAGTTTGTCAGTGTCCTTCTTGAACTGTGGTGCCCAGGGAAGGCAGAAATAAGGCCACCATCATTTCAAGGACAAAAGGGAAGACGTCCTGTAGCAGAATCAGGCCAGTGGCCAATGTGGTCCAGAATCCTGTTCTCACAGCAGTCGGCCAGATGTTTCAATGGGAACCCGCAAGCGGGATTCGAGCCCATAAGCCCTGTCTCCCCTCCTGCAGTTTCAGCAACTGAGATTCAGAAGCATCACTGGACTCCAACCATGAAGTCAGAGCATAGTAGCCATTGAAAGCCTTATCCCTCCATGAATTTGCCTAATCCTTTTTTATAATAATAATAATAATAATAATAATAATAATAATAATAATAATAATAATAATTTTATACCCCACCCTTCCCGGTTCAGAAAACCGGGCTCAGGGCAGGTAACAACAAATTTAAAACACTTAACTGATGCTACAAAAAAAACAGCATAAAATACAGTATAAAACGTGAATAACAATAAAATCAAAAATAAATTTAGAGGGGAAATCCATCCAATAAACATTAGATGATCACCAAGGCTAGCTGGCTAAGTTAGTCCTATTTGGGCCAGTGAGGAGACCAGGGGAGAATTAGCTGTGGGGTCCCAGAGCGGGTAATCTTCATAATAAGGGGAGGGGGAGGGAAGGAAGGGGAATAAAAGATCAGGCTAAGTTCAAACTGAAAGCCAGGCGGAATTGTTCTGTCTTACAGGCCCTGCGGAAGGAGGTTAAATCCTGCAGGTCCCTGGTCTCATGGGACAGAGCATTCCACCAGGTCGGGGCCATCACTGAGAAGGCCCTGGCCCTGGAAGAGGATAGTCTAACTTCCTTAGGGCCCGGGACCTCTAAACTATGGTTATTCATGGACCTTAAGGTCCTCTGCGGGGCAGGCCAGGAGAGGTGGTCCCATAAATACGAGGGCCCTAAGCCACATCTTAAAGGCATGCATGGCCTTAAAGGAGCCAATTCCATAGTTTAACTGGGCGCTGTGTGAAGAAGATGCTTTGAGCAGAGGGGCAGAGGCTCTCCAGGGTTTTAGAGAGGGGTCTTTATCAACCCGACGTGGAGTTTGAACCCGGGGCCTTCTGTATGCGAAGCAGGTGTCCTGCCACCGGGCTACAGCCCTGACTTTAAAAAATAATTAATATCCAGGCGAAAGGTGTCTTACTTGACCATGTCTGGGTAAAACTGCTTGTCCCAGCCGCTGTAGAGGGAAGTACTGACATACAGTCGCTTGCCGTCCAAGCTTAGCTGGATCATTTGCGGTCCGCCTTGAACCCTTTTTCCCTGAAAAAGAAAAAAAAACCAGATATGTTAGCACACTCCAGAGGATCCTGTGCTGCTTGGCGTATGTGGAAGGACAATTTGGAGCAAGAGGACAGAGTGAAGCAGGGATGCAGGACACCTGTGCCCTTCCAGATTTTAAGAAGGTAAGAAGAATGGAAGTGAGAGCTGGACCATCAAGAAGGCTGATGGCCGAAGAATGGATGCTTTTGGATTCTGGTGCTGGAGGAGACTCTGGAGAGTCCCATGGACTGCAAGAAGATCCAACCTCTCCATTCTGAAGGAAATCAGCCCTGAGGGCTCACTGGAAGGACAGATCCTGAAGCTGAGGCTCCAAGACTTTGGCCACCTCAGGAGAAGGGAAGACTCCCTGGAAAAGACCCTGATGTTGGGAAAGATGGAGGGCACAAGGAGAAGGGGAGACAGAGGACGAGATGGTGGGACAGTGTTCTTGAAGCTACCAGCATGAGTTTGACCAAACTGCGGGAGGCAGTGGAAGACAGGAGGGCCTGGCATGCTCTGGTCCAGGGGGTCACGAAGAGTCGGACACGACTAAACGACTAAACAACAACAAGAACCTTCTGGCCCGTCTACTCCAGCAGCCTGTTTTCACAGTGGCCAAGCAGGTCACCTTCCGGGAAACCAAGGTGCAGGTTTTGAACAGAAGAGCAACACTCTCCCCTCCTGTGGTTCCCAACAATTTGTATTCATGCCTGCAGTTCTGGTAGCCATGCCTGCAGTTCATGACTAGTAGCCACCCACGGCCTTCATGAGTATCTCCTATCCTTTTTTAAAGCCATCCAAGTTGGTGGTCATCGCTGCTTCCTGTGGCAGTGAGTTCCACTGTTTAACAAACCAGCATGGTCAAGGGTTAGGGACAAGAAGAATGGCAGATGAAGATGATGGACTTTTTCGAGACGGCCGACCAGAAAGAAGAGGAGGCACAAGAAGATTGGAAGAAAATTAAGGAATATTTAGCTAAATACTGTAATAGAAAAGAAATAGAAAATCCTTGGAAGTAACGAATAGGCCTAGGGGTAGAATAAGGATATGTGGTAGTAAACATTAAGGATTGAAATCTTAATATTATTAGAAATATGAATTTGGAGAATGGTTATAAATGTGATATAATGAAATTCAGTTAGAGAGGATTCGAGGAAGTTAGTTATCAATGTTATGAGAATTAGGTATTAGAAGAAATAACTTCTTTTTGTGTTTAATTTTATTGTATTGTAATGTGTTTTTTGTATTTTTTGTGTTTTTCTTGGTTGTGTGTTTTGTGTTCCTTTGTTATGTCATTTTGTGATAAATGTGGAAAATCAATTTTAAAAAAATTGGGGGGGGGGAAGGGTTAGGGACAATGATGGGCTACAGGACACCTCCGAACCCCTGGGATAAAGCATTTGGGTGTTTTTTTTATCAGAGGCAAGGCAAGCTTAGGGGAGGAATGGTAAGAACAGGGTGGAGAATCTGCTGCTTGAGGGATGCTAATTTCATGCTGGTAGTGACTCTACTTAAAAAGCAGAGACATCACCTTGCCAACAAAGGTCCGTATAGTTCAAGCTCTGGTTTTCCCAGTCGTGATGTATGGAAGTGAGAGCTGGACCATCAAGAAGGCTGATCGCTGAAGAATTGATGCTTTTGAATTATGGTGCTGGAGGAGACTCTTGAAAGTCCCATGGACTGCAAGAAGATCCAACCTCTCCATTCTGAAGGAAATCAGCCCTGAGTGCTCACTGGAAGGACGGATCCTGAAGCTGAGACTCCAGTACTTTGGCCACTTCATGAGAAGAGATGACTCCCTGGAAAAGACCCTGATGTTGGGAAAGATGGAGGGCACAAGGAGAAGGGGATGACAGAGGACGAGATGGTGGGACAGTGTTCTCGAAGCTACAGACATGAGTTTGACCAAACTGCTGGAGGCAGTGGAAGACAGGAGGGCCTGGCGTGCTCTGCTCCAGGGGGTCACGAAGAGGCGGACACGACTTAATGACTAAACAGCAACAGTGACAAGGGCAAAAACAGAAGGGGAGGAAGGAAGGAAGGAAGGAAGGAAGGAAGGAAGGAAGGAAGGAAGGAAGGAGTGTTTCTTGAGTGCCTTGGTTTAAAGGCATGATATAAAATGTGATAAACAATTAATGAATAGGGGGGAATTTGGTGGTTCCCTTGCACCTTGATGATAAATGGATCTGGTTGGCAGTCCATCTCTTGGTCCTCAACCACAGTGACTGGCCCGCCTTTGACGATGCTGCCTCCAACGAAAACCTGCAAGGAAATATACCAGACTCAGGACAGGACGGAATCATGCTTGCAGAGCCGTCAGCAAACAGGGGCAAACAGCGCAGCCAGCAATCTCCCTACCATACTGGCCATCTGGCAAGATGGTGTAAATTAAAAAAATCTGGCTGGTTAGTTGCTAGCTAGTTTTCCTTCCTAGGTATGTGACCTCTGCATCTGATGATAGGTAAGATATAGACTACTGCAAAGGGGTCTACCTTGGGCTGCCCCTTGGAGACAGTTCATCCTTTTGGTTAGGGCAAAATGCAGCCGCCGGCAACGGGCATTCAGAGAAGCACATTGCCTCCCACAGGGAAAGTAGAACATAGTCAGCATGGCTGATAGCCACTGACAGCCTTACCTACAAATTTGCCTAATCTTCCTTAAAAGCCATCACTACATTTTGTGGGAGCAAACTCTATAGTTTTAACTATGCGCTTTGTGGCAAGCTCCTTCCTTTTAATACATTTTTTGATTGATATACAGTGGTACCTTAGGTTATGTTACCTTCGGGTAATGTAAAATTGAGTTACGAACGCAGCAAATCCGGAAGTGTATACTTCTAGGGTTTGCCGTGTGCGCATGTGCAGAAGCGTACAGAAGAGTGTGTGCAGAAGCGCATGCACAGAAGCGCTCTATCACACACGCAGAAATGGCGCCTCCAGATACGGACTTTTGGGGGTAAGTACGGACCCCCGGGACAAATTACAGTATTTTTCATTCTATAAGACACACCAGACCACAAGATGCACCTAGTTTTTGGAGGAGGAAAACAAGAAAAAAAATATTCTGAATCTCAGAAGCCAGAACAGCAAGAGGGATCGCTGCGCAGTGAAAGCAGCGATCCCTCTTGCTGTTCTGGCTTCTGGGATAGCTGCGCGGCCTGCATTCGCTCCATAAGACGCACACACATTTCCACTTACTTTTTAGGAGGAAAAAAGTGAGTCTTATAGAGCAAAAAATATGTTAAGTTCGTATCCAGAGGGTCCACTGTATGTATTTGCTGACTGATGCTGATAAATGGAGTACAATGCTAAACACATGCATATATTGGTGACTTTGCCAGGTATTACGGTAATTATCACTTTATTTACAGTTTACACTTCCTTTTTTATACACCAGTGGAAGCCTGGATATTTAACAAACATACATATTTAAATGTGTTTATTTTGTTTTGCAGATAATACAATTTATAAATAAACAACAAAGAATTCCCCCCTCACCCTCCTTGCCAGTAGGTTCCAGCATAATCAAACAAAATAGTTTATTAACTTTGGATTCAATTTCAAAAATGAGTATCTGTCTGTAGTCTACCACGTGTTGCTGGGGGTTGAAAGCCTTTTTCTTTTGTAAGTGTGTATGCAACAAAGTCAAATGATTTTTTCTTGAAATTGTTCATTCTCTTATTGGTAAATTATTATTAGTAAATACCTAATTGGTAAATATTGATATATATACAGTGGTGCCTCGCAAAACGAAAAGAATCCGTTCTGTGATTCTCTTCGTCTAGTGGTTTTTTCGTCTTGCGAAGCAAGCCCATTGACGGATTAGCGGATTAGCGCTATTAGCGGCTTATCTGCTGATCGGATCAGCTGATAAGCGGCTTAGCGGCTTAGAAAAAAGGGGGGAACCAGCAGGAACTCACAAGACATTGTCGTCTTGCGAAGCAAGCCCATAGGAAATTCGTTTTGCGAAGCACCTCCAAAACGGAAAACTCTTTCGTCTAGCGAGTTTTCCGTCTTGCGAGGCATTCGTCTTGCGAGGCACCACTGTATATATTTTTAAAAAATAATTATTTGCTCTGATCATACATTTAAAGCCAGCTTTTACCTGTCCCACCAGTTTAGGCTGCTGGGTGTTGGTGATGTCATACTGACGGATGTCTCCGTGAAGCCAGTCGCTAAAATACAGAAATTTGTCATCCAGGGAGATGAGGATGTCCGTGATGAGACCTTAAGGAGAATATTGGAGAGTAATAAAAGAAGCCACAGTGTTAAACTCTTGTGAGTCACCTGTTTGTGTGTATTGGGGGGGGGGGGGAGAGAGAGAGAGAGAGAGAGAGAGAGAGAGAGAGAGAGAGAGAGAGAAATATACGAGGTGTTACAAAGATATCACACATCTCTAATATTTTATTCTCTCCAGTGAATTTACTCTCTTTTTTTGGGTGGGGAGATGTAGTTTTTGTTTTGTTTTGTTCTCTTTAAAGAAATTCTTTGCTTTTTGGTAAATTTGTTGTTGTTTTTTAATATTTTTATTAAGCAATTTCAACATAAGAAGTTATCAAATCATATAATCACATATATTATTCCCCCCCTTCCATCCCTCCCTCCCCCCCAACCAGGGACTTCCCTCGGCTCCTCTCTCTGATTTCTCTGCACATATTACTCTCTGCATGTCATAAAATTATACATATCCTTGGCTTGTCTATCTATCATGTTATCAACCAATAAATTTGTGTATGTTTCTTCAAAACCTGCCAAGGAGTCCAGTTCATTTTGTTGTCTTTTTAAACAATTTGTAAAATTATTTAAAATTTGTAAAAAGTTCCCATTCTTCCTTAAAGTCGCACTTGCCCTTGTCCCGCAGTTTGTATGTCAATTTAGCCAGTTCTGCAGAACTCATCCATTTTTCTTGCCACTGTTCTTTCGTTGGGACGAACTTAGTCTCTTAAGCTGCCCTGAACTTCTTGCTTCTAGAGGTCTGGTAGGTGGGTTGGGGAAGCTGCTCAAAATGACAAGATAAATCCTACTTTTGATTGATGGGGTCTGTGTGGAGAGGGTAACAACTTTCAGATTTTTGGGCATTGAATTACAAGAGGATCTGTCCTGGAGTGTCAACACAAGGGGGCTTGTGAAGAAGGCGCAGCAGAGACTGTACTTTTTGAGAATTCTAAGGAAAAACCATCTTCCGCAGAAACTGCTGCTTGCCTTCTATCCCTGTGCCATTGAGAGCGTGCTCACTTATGGCTTATGTGTGTGGTACGGAAGCTGTACTGCCCAGGACAGGTTGGGGTTGTGCAGAGTTGTTAAGGCAGCAGAGAGCATTGTTGGCTGCCCACTCTCCACCTTAGAGCAGATTTATGCCACAAGGTGCCATAGGAAGGCACTGGACATAGTAAAAGATCCATCGCATCCTGGTCACTGTCTCTTCGAGCTCCTGCTGTCGGGACGGAGATACAGGACGATGAAGACAAGAACGAGCCGTCTTAAGAACAGCTTCTTCTCCAGAGCGATCTCGGCCCTGAATGGGAAGCCTGGACTTTGAAAGTCATCTAATCTTCCTTGCTGTGTTAGACTGTATTGTTTTAATTAGTGTTTTTATAGTTGTTTTGATTTTGTGTGGAGTGCCCTACCTGGGTGGATGGAGCAGCCAAGTAATTTCGTTGTCCCCGAGAGGGGGCAATGACAATAAAGATATTATTATTATTATTATTATTATTATTATTATTATTATTACTTGTGGCCCAAATCTGAAACAACGCTGGACTCACCTGGCATGTCAGGAAGAACCCAGCCGTTCACCTTTTTGCTGGGCACCTGGATCACTTGCTTAGCCGCCCATGTCCCATTCTGCAGAAAGAGCAACCACAGTGAAGATTAATCACAGGAACGCCATCATTCACTCAGCACAGATGGATATATTCTTAATATTGGAGGGTGGATGGCAGCTAATGAATTGAGGTTGAATCCTGACAAGGCAGAAGTACTGTTCTTGGGGGACAGGGAGCGGGTTGGTGTGGGGGGTTCCCTGGTCCTGAATGGGGTAACTGTGCCCCTGAAGGACCAGGTGCGCAGCCTGGGAGTCATTCTGGACTCACAGCTGTCCATGGAGGCGAAGGTCAATTCTGTGTCCAGGGCGGCTGTCTACCAGCTCCATCTGGTACGCAGGATGAGACCCTGCCTGCCTGCAGACTGTCTCACCAAAGTGGTACATGCTCTGGTTATCTCCCACTTGGACTACTGCAACACGCTCTACGTGGGGCTACCTTTGAAGGTGACCTGGAAACTGCAATTAATCCAGAATGTAGCAGCTAGACTGGTGACTGGGAGCGGCCGCCAAGACCATATAACACCGGTCTTGAAAGATCTACATCAGCTCCCAGTACGTTTCCGAGCACAAATCAAAGCGTTGGTGCTGACCTTTAAAGCCCTAAATGGCCTCCCTGTTAGGAGATCCTCAGGCCTTGGGAAGAGGGTTTGACCATTGAGCCACTCTGAGACCTGGAGCTCTTTGAGGGGAACTGAAGGCAAGTGTGTCTCCTAACAACTCTCAGCACCCTGAACAAACTACAGTTCCCATGATTCTTGATGGGGGAGGGAAGTAGCTACTGTTAAAATAGTATAATGTTGCTTTCAATGTATGGTGAGAGTGTGAACACACTCTGCGAGGCGGCAAAAAGACTTAAGGAAGATCAAAGTCTACTAGCTGATCCCTTGGACTGATTTGCAATATGCCAGCAATTGTTCAATAATTGTTCACCGCTAGCAACAAATGACACCCAGTTGTTTTAACAAAAGGGGCATCAAAATGGGATCCCACCCTGCTAGGTAAAGGTATAAGGGACCCCTGACCGTTGGGTCCAGTCGTGGCCGACTCTAGGGTTGCAGCGCTCATCTCGCTTTACTGGCCGAGGGAGCTTCCGGGTCATGTGGCCAGCATGACTAAGCTGCTTCTAGCGAACCAGAGCAGTGCACGGAAATGCCATTTACCTTCCCGCAGGAGTGGTACCTATTTATCTACTTGCACTTTGACGTGCTTTCGAACTGCTAGGTTGGCAGGAGCAGGGACCAAGCAGCGGGAGCTCACCCCGTCACGGGGATTCAAACCGCCAACCTTCTGAACGGCAAGCCCTAGGCTCAGTGGTTTAACCCACAGCGCCACCCGTGTCCCCCCACCCTCCTACCCTATTTCCAAATCAGGTTGCTGGGAGGGGAAGAGAGTGTTTTTGGGGGGATGGGTCCAGGCATGGACTTTTGTGTGACAACTGCTGAAAAGAAATTCTGGTTCTGATTCTTAGAGAATGGGTGCTTCCAGGCCAGCTGTTAGGATAATCCCCTTATGATCCCCACCCCACCCCACTCCAGCCACTATTTTGCATCTGGTTCCAGTCAGTGGATCTCAGGGGTAAAATAAAAGGGGGGGGGATGAGGAATGCTCAAAGCAGTTCCTGCAAACCTGAAGTGTGCCTGGCTCTGTTACAAGGCATGCCAAACATTATTAGTCCCATTTTACAGATGGAAGGGCTGAGGCAGCAGGAGACAGCGAGTGCAGGGCAGAGGCGAAATCTCTGAATGCTGAGACTTCCTCCGTCACCACTGTCTCTTGGCCACTCCACAACGCACTGCAGAATAAACAGCTCTTGTGCGGTATCACAGGCGCCTATCTTATGTAGACAAGAGAAAGCTTAATGGCTTGAACCGCCGCACAATCATATGTACACAGCTCGACATATGCGGAGGTGACACGAGACCTGAGCAAACAGCCGTTACAATGGGAGCGGTGGCTCAATGAACCACCTCTGGTAAGCCAGGCGGGTTAATGATTGCGCTGTCCCATTATGCCAAAGATCAATAATTCACTCCCTGAGATGCAAAGGCGATAACTGCGCATAGTGGGGTGGGGAGGGAACGGCTTGCAGATCTGGGCCTCGTCAGACAACCGTTGGGATCGCAGAGCCTCCTGCTCACCGCCTGACAACACCTGTTTGACTCCATCACCAGTTGGACTAGCGCCTATTCCTGCCGACACAGATCCGGTGCACTGTTGGCTTTTTACATGTTCAAAGGGAATCGGACCGTCAGCAATTCGTCCCACTGTGCTTTGCTGCAAGCAGGGATCTTTTGCACCAAGTTGGGGATGGATCCCACTTGCTGCCTTGGCTTGGTTTTTAGCCGCGGGGCTGGGGCGGGGGAAGCCCGAGCTTCCCCCGACCCCAGCCCCCAGAACAGGTCTGGGAACAGCGGCAAGGTTGCGCGCAGCCTTGCCTCCACTCCCGGAGCTTGCGGGGCTGGTGGGAGAAGCCCGGGTTCCCCCCCCCCAGCCCCAGGGACCACACATTCGCTCCTTAAGACGCACAGACATTTCCCCTTAGTTTTCAAGAGGAAAAAAGTGCGCCTTATGGAGCGAAAAATATGGTAATATACACAATTTTGCAAATCAATTTGCCCCAGTACAAAGCATTTTTGTGCATTACCTTTCTGAACATATGCATTTTTATGTACACTTTCCCCCAGTATACGCATTTTTGTATGTGATACTTGGTTGGAGAACTGCACTGCAAAATTTGGAAAAGGGCAAATTTCAAAGGAAGGCTCTGTTTCAGTCCGTGCACTGTTTCAGAAAGTGCAAACTTAGTGAGGTGGCCTTCTGATGTGAACTGAATTTGAATTTCTCCCCCAAGTCTACAAAGAAATGGCTTTTTCTAATTGGAGGTGCCTGGGAGGATCTTCTGCCAGAGAGCCACAGCTTTTCCTCAAGTATTACTAAAAACGTTACTCCTTTTTGTTACCGCGGTCTTGTGGAAACGATGAATCGCACTGGTGAGGGCGCAGCCGATGAACCCCTCTGCCGCGTCGGGGTTGTGGAGAAAGCGGATTTCAAGAGGGATGGAATTCTTCCCCACGTCGATCGACTGGATGAGTTCATGGGTGGTCCAGTCCCACACATTAATGTTGCCACCGTAGCAGCCTTCAAAGATGCAGTGGTTGTGGAGGAAGTAGAGTAAATAAAGAGCAGAAAAGTAAAGCTTACTGAGAGGTCACTTTTTCGATTTCCCCCAGCATTGGTGTGTGAGGAGAGCTGTGTGATAGGAATTTTATGGTCTTAGATATATGGTAATGTTCATAACCACACGTACATAGATCAGCACAGGAAGACCGACCTGGAACCATTTTGATTCCTAAACTGACCAAATGTTTTCTCTGCAAGGTCAAAGTGGAAAAGCCTCCCCATTGTCTTTTCCTTCACAAATCCTGTCTTAAGCATATGTCTGTGTTTGAATAAGGTGTGAGCCTCTGACCTGGCCCAGGAACTACCGTATTTTTCGCTCTTTAATACACACCCGACCATAACACGTACATTGTTTTTAGAGGAGGAAAATCTGTAGGTTTGCCACCCGTAGGCATTCCCTCCATAACATGCACAGACATTTCCCTTTACTTTTTAGGAGGAAAAAAGTGAGTGTTATGGTGCAAAAAATACGGTAAGTATTTATCTCTACAAAAGACTGGCCAGGCTACCCAGGAAATCCAATCAAGTAACCTGCCAGACAGGAGATAAACAGCGACAGGAGAAAAAGAACATGCAAATGTTCTGTTTTAGACAGGGTTTTTTTGTGAAGGTGTGATGTATCTGAGGGGTGGTCTTAGGTTACACCCCTTCTGTGATGCATGTATGATGTTTCTGGGGGTGGTCTTGATCTACAGGGTGGCAATTTCAAAAGTCTTTATAAGGCCTTGCGCGCCATTTTTCTGGGTCCCTCCTCTCTCCTGCGGGTGAGGGGAGCACCCTGTTGCAACAGATCAATAAAGATCAAGCTTACTAGCTGCTTTGCTTCTCAATAGTCTCTGCTTGGCCTCTGTTATTTTCTCCTACCAATAGAGAACCTATGTAAGGACTCTATATGGGCTCTTGGGTACCCCATAAGGGAAAAGGGCAATTTTTGTTTACAACAGCTGCCTGTGAAAAACATTCTTTTGTGCACAAAAGCCCTCCCATCTAACAATGTAAGAAGAGTTTTGCTGGATCAGGGTGATGGTCCAGAATCCTGCTTTCACAGTGGTCAGTCGGATGCTCTTGATAGAAGCCCACAAGCAAGAACTGAGGGCAACGGCCATTCTCCCCCCTTGCAATTCCCCGCAAGTGCCATTCAGAATATAGCCTTATCCGTGGATTTGTCTAAACCTCTTGCGAAGCCATCCAAGTTGGCGGCTATCGCTACTTCTCACAGGAAGCAAACTCCATCATTTTAACTAGGCGCTGTGTGAAGAAATCCTTCCTTTCGCTACTCTCAATTCTTCAGCGTTCAGCTCCTCATAATTTCATAGACGAATGCTGCATTGTGAAATAGCACCACACACAATACAAGCAACACGAAGACCAGTATACTAGATAGCACTACAATTCTGTCGTGCCAGAGCACGATTTCTGTTCTCATCCTGAAGCAAAGTTCTTAACCTGAAACACTATTTCTGGGTTAGCGGAGTCTGTAACCTGAAGCGTATGTAACCACTGTATTACAATTATTATTCCCGCACCCTTTGCTTCAATAGTGCTTATGTGCAAAGAGGACGCACTCACCTTTCTCCAGATCAACTGGATTAAACCCATTTGCCAGGCACTTGGGCACTCCCCATTCCGTGCTCATCAGGACGTTATGCCTCGGCTGGTACCAGAAATCGTAGCCCAGCTTAGGGACCTTGGACCCTTTTTCCCAGTTTCCCTTCACCTCAAACGTCTCCCCATCCAGCAGCACGAAACCACCTGACGTTACAAAAAAAACACAACGAAAACCATTAGGAATGTCGTAGGAACACAGGAAATTGAACCCGAGGCTTTCTCCATGCAAGGGAGATTGCTGTGCCAGGAAGCTACAATCGTTGCCATCCACAAGATGCATTATTCTAAATCCCAAAAGGTATTTGATATATCCCAGCTGGTGTGTGTGCGGGTTGCAAAAAGACTTGTACTTAAAGGTTTGAAGGGTAAGCATGCACCATCCACTACTCAGTGGTCTGAAGTTCACGCTGCCCTTTCTACATCTGAATGTAGAGTATAATGGTTTGGTTGGCCATCCGTCTGTCGATGGAGGAGTGTGTCTTTTGGAGTGAAGTAAAGCTGATGGAAGGTTGTAGAAACCAATATAGGATAGACATGTTTCGTTGCAGATGAAGGCGCAAAACACACACACACACACACACACACACACACAGGTACCTTGGTTTACGAACTTAATCCATTCTGGAAGTCCATTCTTAAACTGAAACCGTTCTTAAACTGAGGCACACTTTCCCTAATGAGGCCTCCCGCCGCTGATGCCCTCCCACCATTCGGATTCTGTTCTTAGACTAAGGTAAAGTTCTCAAACCAAGACACTATTTCCGGTTTTGCAGAGTTCGTAAACCAAATTGTTCTTAAACCAAGGTACCACTGTATATAATGTGTGTGTGTGTGTATAGTTTAAGTCAGGATTGAGGGATTATTTTTAATATTAATGTGAGCTGATGCTGTTCCTTTCTTTTTGTTATATTTGTATTAAATAAATAAATAAAAACCTCTCCTAGAGAGTATGCGTGCATATTGCTGTAGCTTGGTTGTACGTCACTTTGCCCTAAGCAAGATAAAGAGACTAACAAATTTAACAAATAAATAATAAGCTGGCCCACAAGAGTCCTAACATTTCAGTTTCCCAATTATCTCCGCTTCCTTCCACCACCCCCTGCCCTAGCCTTTTTCTTTTTTTTAAAAAAAGTTAAGTTTGTAGTCCTTATGATTGCAAAGACACAGTCTAGAATTGTGAGTCGTGCCTGTTGAAACCCAACAAGCAGATGAACACACCCAGGAGCTTGGTGGCAGGGGAAAACTGCTCCAGAGCCATCAATTTTGGAATAAATTATGCAAAATAAAAGGCAGGGTGAAAATCTGCATTTAAAAAACTGCATGCGGAAGAACAGAAATGTTCTCCGTTCAAAATTTGGACTGGGACTCGCTTTTGCGCTCTTGTTAACCCAGCCCAGACCACCTCCTTTGCCTGCCCAGCCCCAAAAACACCTTTTCCATTGCCGGACGGGTCTCCCATGGTGCTGATCATGATTTCGCCACTGCCCAAGCAGTGGGTGGTGTGAGGATTAGCCAGGTTGCACTTCCAGTACATGTCAACGGGCTCGACAGCCTAAGGGAAAAGGTGGCACAGAGAAAGCTAAGGTTAGTGCGGTGTTAAAAATCTCTCCTGTGTGCTTTTTAAGTTTCTGGCTCTTATGATTCCAAGGGTACAGGGCCGACAGAAATTGTGTGAATCGTGTCTTCTTCTGCACAGAGAAAGTAATGCTAGTGTTATCCTGAAAACGTTCTGTGCGTGTGTGTTCCTCACTCCCTAACCATTCTCCATCAATGAAGGAGAAGAGAAACTGCTGTAAAGGGAATATTTTTAGCATACATTTCTCCTATGATACTCTTTAAATGCCATTTCCCCTTAACGTCCTTTGCAAGCAATTTCCCCTAATATAATGCACTCCTGTGTGCTGTTTTATCTTATATGCATTTTTAGGCATACTTTCACCTAACATTTGCATTCTTGTACGCATTGTTAGAGAACTGCGTCCCAAAGTTCAGAGAAGTGTGTGAATTTTGGAGGGTGGTGGCATTTCAGTTCATGCATTGGACTTGGAAAGTTAGAATCTGTTTGGCTCGCATTAAGATGCAAAACTAAATGGATTGGATCCTCCATCCATAAAGGTAAAGGGACCCCTGACCATTAGGTCCAGTTGTGGCCGACTCTGGGGTTCCGGCTCTCATCTCGCTTTATTGGCCAAGGGAGCCGGCGTACAGCTTCCGGGTCATGTAGCCAGCAGGACCAAGCCGCTTCTGGCGAACCAGAGCAGTGCACGGAAATGCCTTTTACCTTCCCGCTGGAGTGGTACCTATTTATCTACTTGCACCTTGATGTGCTTTCGAACTGCTAGGTTGGCAGGAGCAGGGACCAAGCTACAGGAGCTCACCCCGTCGCGGGGATTCGAACCACCGACCTTCTGATCAGCAAGTCCTAGGTTCTGTGGTTTAACCCACAGCGCCACCCGCGTCCCTCCCCATCCATAGTGCTAACATTATTTCCTATTTTGTGAGGGACTGGTTCTGCTGCAAAAAAAAACTCAATGCTGATGCCTTGTAAATACTACAGCGAAGACCCACTGCGAGCAACTCTGGTAGGGCTTTTGATTCATTGAGCAACAGAGGAACTTGCAAAACGGAGGGCGTGGTTTCTGGTGAGCCCCAGAAAAGACTGTACCTTATGGAGGCGCGGAGCTCGAGGGTCAGTGCCTGTATCAACCACATAAATCCTGGAAGAGATCAAGCTGGGAAGGATGAGCCGATTTCGCTTCTTGGTCGCGTCCCCAAAACAGCTGCTGCAGGAGTTCCACCCAGTGTGGTGGAGCTCATCGTTGACATTTGGCATGGGCAGGCGATGGATGACCTATGAAATAAGAAGAAGAAGAAGTGAGAGCTGGACCATAAAGAAGGCTGATCGGCGAAGAATGGATGCTTTTGAATTCTGGTGCTGGAGGAGACTCTTGAGAGTCCCATAGACTGCAAGCCTCTCCATTCTGAAGGAAACCAGCCCTGAGTGCTCACTGGAAGGACAGATCCTGAAGCTGAGGCTCCAAGACTTTGGCCACCTCATGAGAAGAGAAGACTCCCTGGAAAAGACCCTGATGTTGGGAAAGATGGAGGGCGCAAGGAGAAAGGGACAACAGAGGATGAGATGGTGGGACAGTGTTCTCGAAGCTACCAGCATGAGTTTGACCAAAGTGCGGGAGGCAGTGGAAGACAGGAGGGCCTGGCGTGCTCTGGTCCAGGGGTTCACGAAGTGTCGGACACGACTAAACGACTAAACAACAACAATACCAACACGTTGATCTTTAATCTGTCACTGCTTAATTTTAATGATCTTTTACATGTTTTTAATTATTTGCTCTTAACTGATTTTGTTGACATTCACAACATTTCTTGTAGACTGCTTAGAGGTGTATACAATTTTGTTAAATAAAAATAGATCTCAGGTGTAAAGAGGTATGCCTTTGGCGTACGGTGAAAGCAGTACAATGAAGATTTTGAGGCAGAAAGGGAGCCGCCACCATTTAGGCGCTGCTGCAAAGAATGCCCTCTCGTGGGCTCCTATTCCCTATACTTCTGAGGGTGGCAGAACTCCTAAAAGGGTCTCCTCTGTCGATCTTAACACCTGAGAGTGTCTGTAGGGAAGGAGGGAGAGGCGGTCTCAGATATCTGGACGCTTAGTTGTTTAGAACTTTAAACACAACTGCATTTGCAAATGGGTAGAACTTATGGTAATTGCAGCCAGACAGGTTATAGCGAGTAACTGGAAAAATGCAGAAGAGTTAGAGGTGAACCAATGGAGGAAAAAACTGAATATTATAATTTTAGAATACCTAACTGTGAAGATACACAGAATGGAAGGGTTTAAGGTCAGTGAGAAAGAGGAGGATTGGCTTGAGAAGATACTGAATTATTTGGGCAGGTTTGAACAATTTGGGGCAATTAAAATGTTAGAAGTTAAATATACCTTGTGGATGGAGGAGTGTTAAGGTATATAGAAGTGTACATATGGTTAATTTGAATATATTATTATTGAATATGTATATTATTGAATATTGTATACCCAATGTATCAGCTGCCTAGGGGGTTTCACTGTTTGTGTTTTGGTGATTGGTAAAATTTTTTTTTAAAAAAAATATTTTTTTTAAAAAGAAGATCTTTAAACACAACTATCACTCTGAGGTTGCCCCACCCGCACCCTTCTCACACACCGACGTGGCAACTTGCAACATTTATTTACAATTTAAGGTTTTTGAAAATATACAATAAAACAAAATTAACAAGCTTCGACAAGATATCTTGCCGGACCAGATCAACTGCCCCACAAAGTGTGTGGCTAAGTATACGAAAGCAAACAAAAGATTTAGCAATCTGAACCTCTTGAGAATGAACGGGGAAGTCTTTGGAAATCCACCACACCCCCACTTTTGTTCTGCAAGAATGCGCTCTTCAGTTTTAAAGCGAGCAGCTGTCACAGATGACTTCTGCAACGGCCTGAAGGAGGCGGACTGCAATGTTTGCACTTTTAAAAGTGTTTTTAGGGTGGGGTTTTGCTATGGGGATGTGTCAGGGTTTCTTGGTTTTCTTTTACAAGATACAACTCAGAATTATCCTTGGAAAGCAAACAGGACTTCTCACACAATTGTGGAGCAATATAACCCTGAAGATATCGGCGCATACCAAGCCTTGTTGCGTGACCAGCCTTCGCAAACTGAAAGATGCTTACTTGGCAATAGGTTGGAGATTTGGGGTCCACATCCACCGTGGCCAGGTAGTCTGGCTTCTTTATTCCCGTGTTCCTGTAGATGCACGGCAGGTAGACAATCTCTTCCCGGGGGCCTGTCCAAAAGCAAAAAACCTTGTATGAGCCACCAGGAGTGGGGGAACAGGGAAGCAAACACACTGGTGAAATAAATCAATTAATGTCTTATGTACAGTGGTGCCTCGCAAGACGAAAAGAATCCGTTCTGTGATTCTCTTCGTCTAGTGGTTTTTTCATCTTGCGAAGCAAGCCCATTGAAGGATTAGCGGATTAGCACTATTAGCACTATTAGCGGCTTTTAGCGGCTTATCTGCTGATCAGATCAGCTGATAAGTGGCTTAGCGGCTTAGAAAAAGGGGGGGGACCAGCAGGAACTCGCAAGACATTGTCGTCTTGCGAAGCAAGCCCATAGGAAATTCATTTTGCGAAGCACCTCCAAAACGGAAAACTCTTTCGTCTAGCAAGTTTTCCGTCTTGCGAGGCATTCGTCTTGCGGGGCACCACTGTATATAATAAACATTCATAAATGTACCAGCCAAAGATGCACATAGATATATAGGCCACATGTCTGAAGCTGCACAGGAGAGCAGCCATGGAGCCATTTTGACTCCCAGGCTGACCAGGTGTTTTCTCTGCAAGGTCAAATGGAGGGGCCTCCCCATTGCCTTTTCCTTCACAAATCCTGTCTTAAGGGTATGTCTGTGTATGAATAGGGTGAGCCTGTGAGCTGGCTGAGGAACTAAGTATTTATCATTGCAAAAGACTGGCCAGGCTCCCCAGGGTATCCAATCAAGTGAGCATTAACAGGTAACCTGCCAGACAGGAGGTAAACAACACACTCAGATTTCTGCTGTAGACCGCCCTTTCTGTGATGTATGTATGATGTTTCTGGGGGTGGTCTTGGACTCCAGGGTGGGCAATTTAAAATGTCTATATAAGGGCTTGCAGACCTATGTTCTGGGTCCTCCTTCTCCTGCATGTGAGGGGAGCACCCTGTTGCAACAGATCAATAAAGATCAGGCTTACGAGCTGCTTTGCTTCTCAGTATTCTCTGGTTGGCCTCTGTTTTTTCCTCCGACCGATGGAGAACCTGCAAAGGACACTATAAGGGCTCTTGCGTCCCCCATAAGGGAATAAGCGCAGATTTTTTGTATTAAGGGGAGCCAGATCAAGAAAGGAGAAAAGCTCACTCTTTCACCGCTGCGTTTGGATGTGACGAACAATGCAAACAGTATCTTTCTTGGAACATTCTCTGCTTTGCTCTCGAATGAAACCGTGGGCAAGACTTCCATTAGACTTTGGCAAGGTCAAAGGAGTGGGGGAACGATGACGTGAGATAATATCGCCCGAGGGGGCAAATCCCTCACGTGAGCCACAAGCCGGCCATCCCTGATTTGCCATGAAATGAGGCCAATTTTAAAAAAGCTTCGTTTATTCATTTATGCATGAATTTGCACATGGGGGAGAAATAGTTCCAAAGGGCAGAAGGGAAGAAATTTTGCTTTTTGGTGATGCAGGTACAGTTCTTACCTCCGGTTAAGAACTTAATTCATTCCGGAGGTCTGTTCTTAACCTAAAACTGTTCTTAACCTGAGGTATCACTTTAGCTAATGGGGCCTCCCGCTGCCGCAGCTTGATTTCTGTTCTCATCCTGAAGCAAAGTTCTTAACCAGAGGTACTATTTCTGGGTTAGTGGAGTCTGTAACCTGAAGCGTCTGTAACCTGAAGCGTCTGTCACCCGAGGTATTCATCACAGCAGGGGTAGTTTTGGAAGAGGCAGGAAAGGAGGTAATGCCTCATCTTGTGCCATTCCTCCCCTTCTTGTACCTCATTTAAAAAGAGGTGCTCCCTCTTGTTTGACACACAGAATGGAGTTCTCCTTCTAGTATCTGTTAGATTTCTGTTATGCCACTGTGCAGTTCTTGGAGTCACAAGACTCTGTTGACATTCCAGACTATTGGAAGTCTCACGGGAGATGGGAGGTGGATGTTGAAGTTACTGGTTTCCTGTTTCTTATTTATTTATTTATTTATTTATTTATTTATTTTTAAAGTAATATTTATTGAAGTTCAGCAAACATTTAGAGAATTTCAAAATTTAAACTTAAAAAGAAGAAGAACAAAGAATACAAAAACAAGACACATAGAAAAAACAAAATAGAAAACAGTTTACACAGAAAAAAAAGAAAAGAAAAAGAATCAATACTTTCATATCATATACTTCATTTACTAGTTTCCTGACCTCCTCACACCTCCCTTTTTGTATTCCAGTTCAGATATTTAATTCAGCAAGCCCTTACCCTTTATCACTTATCCATTACTCAGCATCTTAACCTATTATAAATATATATATTTTCCTCCATTATCAGTCCATATTTGCATATTCTTGTTAATCTTTTTACCAACACCACTTATTATCAATCCAACATCCCTTTAACATTCATTCATTTTACAGTATTTCTGCAAGTAGTCTTTAAATTTTTTCCAGTCTTCTTCCACCGCCTCTTCTCCCTGATCTCGGACTCTGCCAGTCATTTCTGCCAGTTCCATGTACTCTATCACCTTCATCTGCCATTCTTCCAAGGTGGGTAGATCTTGTGTCTACTGGTTTCCTGTTTCTTTGTTACTGTTGTTTTTCTGTCTCTCACAGAGAGCAGACACATATTATTTTCTGCCCTGCGTAGTTAGAAATAAAAGTAGCAATGTAGCAGATATTTCTGGCTCCTTCTGCGGCTGTCTGGGTACTCTGCGCAATGGGGAGCGTGCCTGAAGTCTCATTCAAAGGCTTTGGTCGTTAATCACCGTCGGAGATTCCGAAGATACGGCCGGAGGAATAGCTATTTCAGCTCGGTCGTACGGAGGCTCCGACAGTATCGTCTGAGAAGAGGCATTCTCTGTCATGAGAGGGAATGCGTCTTTCTAATGCTATTTGAGACAAGGTACCGTATCTCTCCTCATGCCTTCTCTAAGAGGTCTTCCATCTTCACTCACACACAGGATGGAATGAGGCATCCCTCCTCTCTCACGCGTGGGAACACCATCTTATGAAGAGGTGTTCCTCCCACAACATAGGACATAGGACAATGCTATCTGAAAGTCTTGTAAGCATCTGTTTTTTTTTAATAATAATAAAAATAGTCACATTTCAAACATTTGCTGTTGGATTAAGGCAGGGGGGACTATTTAGCCAATCAAAATGCTTTTCAATCTATCTAACCAATCTAACATGACTAAATATGGCAGTCCTTTTATTTCCCAAATAACATTTAGGGAAAAACCAAATGCTTTTCTACTAGGTATTTTAGGTGCACGGGACGCGGGTGGCGCTGTGGGTTAAACCACAGAGCCTAGGACTTGCCGATCAGAAGGTTGGCGGTTCGAATCCCCGCAACGGGGTAAGCTCTCATTGCTCAGTCCCTGCTCCTGCCCACCTAGCAGTTCGAAAGCACGAAGTGCAAGTAGATAAATAGGTACCACTCTGGCGGGAAGGTAAACGGCGTTTCCGTGCACTGCTCTGGTTTGCCAGAAGCGACTTAGTCATGCTGGCCACATGTAAGCCGGCTCCCTCGGCCAGTAAAGCGAGATGAGCGCCAATACTCCAGAGTCGGCCATGACTGGACCTAATGGTCAGGGGTCCCTTTACCTTTACTATTTTAGGTGCAGAGATCCAAAGGAGCAGAAACGACTATTCATGTATGCGATGACAGCAACGCGAATGCTACTGGCCCAGAGATGGAAAGAAGAAAAAGTTCCAACCAGAGACAAATGGCTGATGAATATGGACTACCCCGAAATGGCAAAATTGACTGGGAAAATCAAAAACCAGGAGGAGGAGAATTTTAAGAAGGAATGGGGAAAATTCACAATGTATTTAAGAGAACACTGTAAACAAACTACAAACTTTGGCAGGATTTGAGTAATGCTTGTAATATACGAAGAATTATGGTGAAAGTGGTTTGTTTTAAAAAAATAGAGAAAACAAGGAAGGCAATTGGAAAAAAAGATTGAAAATGGTAACAATGGAAGGGCGGAGGAGAGTCATAGGATTCAGAGAATTCTAAATGATGATGTATAATGTTTGAATTCAAATTTGTACTGTAAAACTCAATAAAAATATATTGGTGGGGGAGTGGCAGCCCTACATAATGTTAAAAACCTGCATGAAAACGTCTATATTTCTTTTAACATATCACCTACTGGGGGTTATGAAGACCTGAAGACTGAAGAGGAGAGCAGTCCAGGATCATTTCAGATACGTTTGCAGCCATAGCAATGATACCCTCATAAACCACAGCCCAGTGCCCAGATGTGGATGAAAAATGAAAGAGGGAGTTTCTTTAGCTTGAAAGCATTTCCTTATTATTGCTGGCGCTTCTCCCGAGTGTTAGGACACAGTTGCCACTCCCTGATGGAGGCTGCGACTGCACTTCAGGAAAGCTTGGGAGGGGTGTGCAAATTTCATTAAATTTCTTAATGTGCAAAAATGAAAAATGAAACATTAGTAAGCAAGCAGTCCCAAGAGAGGGCAGGGCCGTAGTTCAGTGGCTGGGTCCCGGGTTCAAAACCTGGCGCATCCAGGTAGCGCTGGGAATGTCCCATGCCTGGCACTCTGGAGAGCCACTGCCAGTCAGTGTGGCCAACACTGAGTTTGGATTTGGATTTGATATCCCACTTTATCACTACCCTAAGGCGTCTCAAAGTGGCTAACATTCTCCTTTCCCTTCCTCCCCCACAACAAACGCTCTGTGAGGTGAGTGGGGCTGAGAGACTTCAGAGAAGTGTGACTGGCCCAAGGTCACCCAGCAGCTGCATGTGGAGGAGCGGGGAAGCGAACTCGGTTCACCAGATTACGAGTCCACCACTCCTAACCACTACACCACATTGGCACTGAGTTAGATGGAACAAGGAAGCTTCCTTTGTCCTTCCTAAGCTGTGCATGGCTTCAGAAGCCATCTGATCAGCATGACCACTTCAGTGGTACAGTGCTTGTTTTACAATGCATGGGTCCCAGGGGTCTGGAGTCTCAGAAGGTCTCCCGGCTGACCATTGGTATTTAACTCCCAATGCACTATTTAGAGCAGGGGTCAGCAGACTTTTTCAGCAGCGGGCCGGTTCCCTGTCCCTTAGACCTTGTGGGGGGCCGGACTATATTTTGAAGGGGGGGAAAGAATGAATTCCTATGCCCCACAAATAACCCAGAGATGCATTTTAAATAAAAGGACACATGCTACTCATGTAAAAAACACGATGATGCCCGGACCGTTCGTGGGCCAGATTGAGAAGGCGATTGCGCTGGATCTGGCCCCCGGGCCTTAGTTTGCGCACCCATGATTTAGAGGGATGCGGATGGCGCTGTGGTCTAAGCCACAGAGCCTAGGGCTTGCCGATCAGAAGGTCGGCGGTTCGAATCCCCGTGACGGGGTGAGCTCCTGTTGCTCGGTCCCAGCTCCTGCCCACCTAGCAGTTCGAAAGCACGTCAAAGTGCAAGTAGATAAATAGGTACCGCTCTGGCAGGAAGGTAAATGGTGTTTCCATGCGCTGCTCTGGTTTGCCAGAAACGGCTTAGTCATGCTGGCCACATGACCCAGAAGCTTTATGCTGGCTCCCTTGGCCTATAGAGTGAGATGAGCACTGCAACCCCAGAGTTGGTCACGACTGGACCTAACAGTCAGGGTTACCTTTACCTTTTTTAACTATTTAGAATGTATAAAGGTGTTTCAAATGTTTAATGGAAATGCCCAGAACGCGAAGGGACATTTTATCATGCTTGATGGACATGTAAAAAGGAGGGGGAAAAGGATACAATTACATGGATGCAGTAGATTTTAAAGCTTAATATTCAGTTGAAGCCAAAACTCTTTATACAAGGCTTAATGGAGACACAACTGCAAAAGGACGATGGAAGTTCACTCCAATGTAAGATTACAGAAGCGAGATTGTTATATGCACAAAGATGGAAAGATACAGCCCTACCCACTATAGATGAATGGCTGATAAAACTATTGGTCTTGGCTGAGATGGCAAAGGTAATGTGTTTAATTAGAGGGAAAAAATCATTATTGACATTTACTCAGGACTGGAAACTTCTTATGGACTTTTTGCATGAAAGAGAAAATGAACTTGTAATATCTGGATTTGAAGATTGAAAAAGTACTGGACAGAATGAGCGAATAATATGTTTAGCTGAAGGACAGAGAACTAGAATTTTTTTTATATTTTTTTCTTTTCCCATGCTTTTCCTTTCTGCCTTTATATCTTCTTCTTCTTCCTCTTCCTCTTCCTCTTCTTCTTCATATTCTTCCTGCCTCTGTTCTTTTTTAGATATTTCAGTGTATTATATTTTTGTGATAGGTATGCATTTTTGTACAAGTATCAATAAAAATGCTATATATATAAAAGAAAGAGAAAGATCACCAGCTGAATCGCTGGAGAGCCACTGCCAATCAGCGTATAAACATTACTGAACTCAATGGACCAATGGGTAGATTGGATTTCACCATGCTCTTGTTTTTCATTTAGAAACAGTTACTAAGCTGCACACAAGTTATAAACAAGGGAATCCCAGCCCACAGACTTACAACCTAGAACAGGAACTACACAAAATGAAAAAGCAGTGGGGAAGTAGAGAAAGCACTACCTTCAAATCCCCGTACGATGACACAGACAAGGCACTGGGTTTTCCCCCAGTACAGGGTTATTGGCAAACACAAACAGTAGCCAGCAATTGGGACTGGCAAAAAAATAAATTTTGGGTCCCCTTGTGCTGTTTGGGTACGCAAGCTTGCTCTGAACTCCTTGGAAAGTTGGCAAGATACAGGCATGCTTGTAATAAAAATAAAAAGTGGCCACAAAGACCTCGCCCCCTTACCTTTCATAGCGTCCAATGGCGTTTTGTATCCAGGGCCGCACTCTCCGCATTTCGCTGCAAATTGAAATGGTTGAAAGATCAGCAGGTGACAGTTTTGCTGGTCCCAAAAGATGCCTTTCCTGGATATATTCCCAGGCTTTTTGATTAATAATAATAATAATAATAATAATAATAATAATAAATTATTATTATTTATTATTTATACCCTGCCCATCTGGCTGAGTCTCCCCAGCCACTCTGGGCGGCTCCCAATCAAGTGTTAATGTGAGTGAATGTCTTTAGTTTGCTTTCTTGGGACAGGGGAATGCAGGGAGTAAAGAATGACTCCCCATGCAGAATTCAACTTCCTGCACACCTTAACTTCTTTCTTTTAAAATTAGAATTAATAATAATAATAATAATAATTTATTACTTATGCCCCGCCCATCTGGCCGGGCCTCCCCTGAGGAGATTTCACCCCTCCCATATCCAAGAATCTGCTGGTGTTCTCTGCTGATTCTTCAGAGAGGAGGGGCGGTTTCTGCTCTCTACTTATTCAACCCCAGCCTCACATCAAAGAGAGAGAGAGACTGAGTGTTAGAGAGAGATCGTGTGTATAGATAAGGTTGCTGCTAAGAGCAGCTGCAGACACTCAGTGCAGTTCAGCATTTTCGTTTAGACCTCATTTAGCTCTGTACATTGGACGCGGGTGGCGCTGTGGGCTAAAGCCTCAGCGCCTAGGGCTTGCCGATCGAAAGGTCGGCGGTTCGAATCCCCGCGGCGGGGTGCGCTCCCGCTGCTCGGTCCCAGCGCCTGCCCACCTAGCAGTTCGAAAGCACCCCCGGGTGCAAGTAGATAAATAGGTACCGCTTACCAGCGGGAAGGTAAACGGCGTTCCGTGTGCGGCTCTGGCTCGCCAGAGCAGCGTTGTCACGCTGGCCACGTGACCCGGAAGTGTCTTCGGACAGCGCTGGCCCCCGGCCAATAGATGTGAGATGGGCGCACAAACCCCAGAGTCTGTCAAGACTGGCCCGTTCGGGCAAGGGTACCTTTACCTTTACTAGCTCTGTACATAGTTGTGTATTATAGTTGTAGATTGAATAAAAGAAGATATTCTACAGAGCTGCTCTCCGAGTCGTTTATGTTCTGCTCTACTCTGCTGTGCCACGACTGTCTTCTTGTTGGAGTGAATCTGGTGCTCACAACTCTAAGCTGTGAGTCCTGTTCCTGTGCAGAAGGTGGTCTCTGGAAGTGCTACCCAGCTCTCCTAGCCCAGTCGGGGCTGAAGTGGATGAGTCCAGTTAGTGGCACTGGCTCAAGGGCGATGCTGACATCCCCAGCCACTCTGGGTAGCTCCCAACAGAACATTAAACATACGATAAAACATCAAACATTAAAAACTTTCCTAAACAGGGCTGCCTTCCGATGTCTTTTAAAAGTCTGATAGTTGTTTATTTCCTTGACATCTGGTGGGAGGGCGTTCGACAGGGCAGGCGCCATAACCAAGAAGGCCCTCTGCCATGTGTGATAGGTATTCAAAGGGCCTTTGCTGCACGATACCAAATGTAAGAATTCACTGATAAATGTATCTACCGTATTTTTTGCTCTATAAGACTCACTTTTTCCCTCCTAAAAAGTAAGGGGGAATGTGTGTGCGTCTTATGGAGCGAATGCAGGCTGCGCAGCTATCCCAGAAGCCAGAACAGCAAGAGGGATTGCTGCTTTCGCTGCACAGCAATCCCTCTTGCTGTTCTGGCTTCTGAGATTCAGAATATTTCCCCCCCTGTTTTCCTCCTCCAAAAACTAGGTGCGTCTTGTGGTCTGCTGCGTCTTATAGAGCGAAAAATAGGGTATGTACTGGCTCACTGGGAAAACTTCAGAAATTCATGTAGACACGTGAGCTCAGCTACTCAGCAGCCCCTCTGCCTGAGTGATAATCCCTGGCATCCTGATACCTGAGTGCCAGACAGGTAGCCATTCCAGAAATAAGAAACCCAGATGAAGACAAGAGGTGTGATTAACTTGGCTGGGAAACAGGGAAATGTAAATATCTCTTTTGTTACACTTGATGGGTGTTTGGTGGAGGGCAAGGGGAACCATGGGGCAGGGTCCAGGATGCTCAGATTCCTGCCACCAGACCTCCCCTTTCGTGATGTAACCGTGATGTAGTTTTGGGGGGTGTAACATGGGGATTAGCAGCTAATAAAAGTTTGGGGGCTCTTTTGTTCGGGGCTTCCACCTTCTGGCAGGTGGGAGTCCTGTCGCGACAGTCTTCAATAAAGACCAAGCCTACAGGCTGCTGTTTTGCTCTGGTATTCCTGGCTGGTGTCCTTGTTTTTTGTCCAAGGGAGCCCTCAGGTTTCTCCGTTAACAGGCCTGACCTAGCGAGGTTCTTCTTGCTAGCTCTCTGCATGGCTACTCTGGAGAAAGATGCCAATGTAGGGCTGGGGGTTCACAGCTGGGGTAGATCCACACAGCAGTTCCACTTTTAAGGTTGGTTGAGATCCAAGAAATGGGTGTAAACAACATGAAGCTCTGGAATGGACAAACTTGGCACTGGAGTGAAAATGGAATTTTTGGCACCCGACAGCTACTTGTGCTAAAACACACGCCACACTCTAAATTGTATTTTTTAGGAGTGTCCTGTTAAGCCTCTTAGGCAGCTGCTGTCACGCAAGAGATCGGGCGCCGACCCAAAGAGCCTGACCCGGGGTCATTGCAAAACATCCTAGGCCAGCCTTCCCCAACGTGGTGCCCTCCGAACTCTATCAGCCCCAGCCAGTATGGACAATGGTCAGGGCAGGGGCTGTAGTTGAAGCAAAACAGTATCTGGAGATTAGGGTGGGGAAGCTATTCAAAGATAACATTTTCCAAAAATGTCCTGCCCCTGCTGCAGGACTCCTGCAAGCTGCAATCTGTCCTGGGAAAAGTTGCAAGGTGCGCCCATGTTTTAGTTCAGCGGCCAAACCTGTTGCTGTGTGACTTGACAGTGAACTCTAGAAGGCACTCAAATATTTTGTGTGTGTGTGTGTGTGTGTGTGTGTGTGTGTGTGTGTGTGTGTGAAGTGGATCCAGAGAAAAGCTTTTATCTTTCTCACCATAGCACTAGAATCTGGAGGTATTTAAGCAGAGGTGGCGCTGTGGGTTAAACCACAGAGCCTAGGACTTGCTGGTCAGAAGGTCGGCGGTTCGAATCCCCGCGACGGGGTGAGCTCCCGTTGCTCGGTCCCTGCTCCTGCCCACCTAGCAGTTTGAAAGCACGTCAAAGTGCAAGTAGATAAATAGGTACCACTCCGGCAGGAAGGTAAACGGCGTTTCCGTGCGCTGCTCTGGTTCGCCAGAAGCGGCTTAGTCATGCTGGCCACATGACCCGGAAGCTGTACGCCGGCTCCCTCGGCCAATAAAGCGAGATGAGTGCCGCAACCCCAGAGTCGGCCACGACTGGACCTAATGATCAGGGGTCCCTTTACCTTTACTTTAGTGAGGCCAGCATTGTGAGAATCTGCATTTACGATATGACATCTTTATTGTCATCGTCCCATACAGAACAATGAAACTGAAAAATCTACATAAGACATTCAAAAACCCCTAAAAATTCTGAAACCCCATTTTAAAATACAATATACTATAGAGACTCCTTATACTGCGTTTAAAACCAGAATTGCATTTGGGTAGAAACTGTTTCTCAGGCGGCTAGTCCTAGTCTTTATAACCCTATACTTTCTTCCAGAAGGCAGAAGCTGGAAGAGATCATTTCAGATCCTGCCCTAAATAGAGGTTTACACCAGAAGATTGCCAAGGTACTACCTGACTCCAGAAGTCTACAAAATTAACTTGCAGCAGATTCTGGACAGAAAAAGGATGGATATTTTTTTTCACCCAACACCAAATTAATGCATGGAATTTGTTGCAAAAAAAAAAAATACGGTGGGTAGCCACAAGTCTTGGTTAATGGCCACTGGTCACAGTTAAAACATGAGACTAAGAAGCGGATAAATGTGGCCTCTGCGTAAGCTGCCCATTGCTTTGGCCTTAGGTTTGCCAACATTTTGCTCCAAATTTCACAATGTGCTTTCCCTCTTGGGTTTCTTCAGGATCCATTTCAAAACTCCCTAGTGCAGTCAATGCTTTTTTATGATACATAAAAACCCTTAGAATGTGTTTGCTTCATCTCAGTTTATCGAGTTTTATGAGCTAGGGCATATCTATTGCAAAAAAACAGGCAGGCTTTTCTTTTCCTTTTTGGCTTATCTTTAAGTCTTTAAGGCTACAAGCCTACGCACATTTACCTGGAAGTAAGCCCTATTGAACTCAGTGGGGCTGAACTCAAAGTAGGCATGTCTTGAACTGTCCTGTAAAAGACGCTTTTTGAGTTGAATTTCCTGCAGCAAGCCAGTGGGGCTGGGATTTGGGCTCAACTGGAATTTGGGCTGAACAAGTCCCAAAGCAGTATATTTGATTTAATAAGTAACAGATTAAGCAAAAGAAGGCAAAGAGGAGACGACTGGTGTCAGATGGCCTTATCACAGCAATAAACTAAAGCAATATATCCAAATTGCAGGAATTCACTTTTCAGTTTGGAGATATTTTAATTGCCCATAAAATGACACAGCCCTCCAGTTGAACAGACTAAAGTGGAGTGGTTACTTTCCGTGCCTTGGAAACTATGATTCTATCAGTGCAGCTTAAAATGGTATTTGCCTTTTTTGCTGCAGTGTTACATGGCTGGCTCAGCTTGCGATTGATTAATCCCAAGATCATTTTCACATGTTCTGCTTCCAAGCCTGGCATCTCCCAGTGTATACTTGTTTGTTTGGTTTTTGCCTAAATGCATCTAAGGTAAAGGGACCCCTGACCATTAGGTCCAGTCGTGGCTGACTCTGGGGTTGCAGCGCTCATCTCGCTTTACTGGCCGAGAGAGCCGGCGTACAGCTTCCGGGTCATGTGGCCAGCATGACTAAGCCGCTTCTGGCGAACCTGAGCAGCGCATGGAAACGCTGTTTACCTTCCCGCCGGAGCGGTACCTATTTATCTACTTGCACTTTGACGTGCTTTTGAACTGCTAGGTGGGCAGGAGCAGGGACCAAGCAACGGGAGCTTACCCCGTCACGGGGATTCGAACCGCCGACCTTCTGATCGGCAAGTCCTAGGCTCTGTGGTTTAACCCACAGCACCACCCGCATCTCTTTTTAAATGCGTCTACCACTGCTGCATTTCCATTCTCTCAAAGTACAGTAATACCAGAATTTTATCCCAGCATTCACTACTCCTCTGAGTTTTGTGTCATCCACAGATTTGATAAAGATTCCCTTCACCCTTTCATCTAAGTCACTAACATTTTTTTTTAACAAGTACTGGGCCCAGGACAGCTGCGTGGCACTCCCAGGAAAACCTCCCTCCAGTTTGATGAAGAAGCACTGATGAGCATAGCCATCTAGCCCACATTTAGCCAGTCTGCTAAACAAAATATTATGGGGGTCTTTGTCAAATGCTTTGCTGAAGCAAAGATAAATTATGTCCACCGCATTCCCACAATACACGAATCAGGTTCTTGGTGGCATTTCCTACAATAACCTGATTTTTGAGAAGCGAGAGACAAGATTAATCAGCCAGGATTTATTCCTAAGAAATCCATGCTTGCTCCTACTCATAGCTGTCAAGTGTCCCTTATTTGGCAGGACAGTCCCTTATCCCAGCGCCATGTCCCGCTGCTGTCCCTTATTGATGATGTCCCTTAAATAAGCTACTGAAGGTAATGGGGCCCTTTCTATGTCCAGCTGTCCTTTGTCAACAACAAATTGTTGCTTTTTTGTGTGTTGAATATATGCCATATGGTAATTTATGGACCTAATAAGTATCTAGAGCCATTTGCACGCAACAAAATATGTATTTTATCAAAGTAATTGTTGGTCCCTTATTTTGGCTGCTGATCCCTTATTTTCGAGGCTGCTGGTCCCTTATTTTCAAATCTGTAAGTTGACAGCTATGCTCCTACTAATCAAGCATGAACAAACTGATCACTTTATAACCTGTTTTGCCATCTTTCTCAGTATCAAAAGGTCAGACTGGGGTTGGACAAGGTTATCTTTAAGGTCCCCTCCACCGTTGTGAGTCTGCAAATTGTTTATAGGCTTACTGTCTCACTTTTATTCACTTTTCAGATTGTTTGATTCTCTTTTGATATTGTTGTATACAATTTTATATCGTGTTGTTAGGTGTTTTAGGCTGGCTTTTGGGGAAGCAGGGCACAAACAGATCATGGTGCTTGACCGGTCTGCACTTTCCAGATCTTCCAGATTTTGTATTTGGACTTTCAAAAGGCCTGTCTCTCCATTCCAGTGGCACCTTGCGCAATTCATCTGCTGGCCCTAAAATCTCACTACTTATGCAGATTTGCCCATAGTTCTCTCTATGCAAGATAGAAGCAAAAAAGGAGAACACTCTGTTGAAAAACATTGAAACTTTATCTCCATGTAAACATGCACAGGACTGGGCAGGAGTTTCAAAGTGGAATTACTGCTCACAGGCTATGAAAAATACTAAAGCTCAATCCTAAACATACTTACTTGGGAGTAAGCCTCAGTAAAACCAAAACAAAAAAAAACGTATTTTTGAGGAAACATGTTTTATTTAACCTACATGTCTGTAGATGTGTGTACACACACACACACACATATTTATGTCAAATTTAAAATGTCATAAGTTCTGGTGGATCAATCTAGACCACAGTTTCCCACATTTGGGTTTCCCACTGTTTTTGTACTACAACTCCCACCATCCCTAGCTACAAGGACCAGTGGTCAGGGATGATGGGAACTGTAGTCCGAAAAACATCTGGAGACCCAGATTTGGGGGAACCTGCTAAATGATATGCTTGGGTCTCTTTCAAGCCTCTGATTCTGTATCTGTGAGGTTAGAATCCATAAGAGTAAACCTGCTGAATCCACAGCAATGACCAGAGGAGAATGACCGCTGGGAGGAGCGCAGAGAGAATAAACCCCACGATGCATCTGTAGCAGCAAAACTGGGCTCCTTCATCTGCCCCGGCTGCAATAAAACATGTCTCTCCTGTGTTGTTCTCTACAGCCACAGCAAGCACTGTAACTCTCCAACAGTTTGACTTCACCCCGACGACGGTGACTCTTCCACTAGATGCCAGCAAAACCTGCTGAACCAGTCAAATCAGTTCTTTTAAGGTAATCCCTAGCCTTTCAGCTAATGTCCTGTCATCAGCATATTAAATTAATGAGGTTGTGTATTTATAATAAAATACTGTACTTGGAGAGCGTATTTTCCTGGAAGCCCCATGGATTTCTATGAAATGTGCTCTCTCCAGACTGCCCCTACGGGGATAAAAGTTGCGCAGCGCACTTAGACGGGCACATTTCCCTCAAAGCAAACCTCTATTGGAGTTCCTCGAGGCTTTACTCCCAAGGAAACATGCATGAACTTGCAACCCAAACCAGAGACCGCATGGAAAGGTTACCAGCGCCCACAAGTTTGGCTGGTTAAGCTGCAAAAGAAAAGCAACAAACACACTTTCAACCCTCCAAGATGTAAACATGGAGGCGTGTGGGTTGTGTGTAGAGGATTGCAGAGCAAAAACCCGTAAAACCGGAGCATGTTCTCTGATTTTTATGTAGCTGGAAGCCACATAAGAATCAGAAGGAGGGCAAGCTCAGTTTTCCTACAGATCACACAGCTGGGTGAAAAGCAGAAAGAGGTGGTTATTCTCTTACCCATACTGGAGTCCTCTGCTTCTCCCTTTTTCCAGATTCTGAGGAATTCAGCAGCAAAAAAGGAGGCGCACAGACTCTGAGGTCTGCTCTGAAGGGCTATATATACCAGCTGAATGGGCGGAGAAGGGGAGTGTTGAGAGAAAGAAGCTGTTAGAGGAGGCAACTGGAAGGAGGAGAGGTTGAAGTGGGAGGAGGATTCAGGGTCAAAATCCAGTAGTTTCCCTCACTTTCAGTAAGCCACAAAGGACAGATTTGTTCCCTGGCTTGCATGGTGTTTATTTCCCACACACAGAGACGCAGTTCAGGATGAGATCCAACTCTAGTTTCAGAAGGCAGAAAAAAAAAACATCTTGGGTTCCTGGGCTGGAGAGGAAAGGAAGCAAGCAAGCGGAGTTTAGCAAAAACTCTTGGCTCGAGGTGGTGTTGCAAAATGCAGTCCGCCAGCCAGCGCATGCCTGAGCTGACAGGGCAAACTAACAGGCAAACGGGGCAGTTTTTTAAAATTAAAAAAAAAAAACCATTTTGCTTGCATGTCAGGTGCAAAGCAACCGCTGGCAGGCTCCGGAGGGGTTGCGAAAGCAGCCAAGTTGTGAGTTGTGCCAAGAAGCGCAACGGATGCCCAGTTCTGCCTCAATACAACATATGGTTGTGTGCCGCCCCAGGCTCCGAGCGGTGCAAGATTCCAGGGGTTCCCTGAACTCACAACAATACAGTGGTACCTCGGGTTACAGACGCTTCAGGTTACAGACTCTGCTAACCCAGAAATATTACCTCAGGATGCTGGACTGCATCTTAGGCGATCCCTCGTAGCCAAGTAAGATTGTCTTCCAATAAACACGGTTATACACACACACACACACACACACACACACACACATATACATACATACACAGTGGTACCTCGGGTTACAGACACTTCAGGTTGCATACGCTTCAGGTTACAGACTCTGCTAACCCAGAAATATTACCTCGGGTTAAGAACTTTGCTTCAGGATGAGAACAGAAATTGCATGGCGGCAGCAAGAGGCCCCATTAGCTTAAGTGGTGCTTCAGGTCAAGAACAGTTTCATGTTAAGAATGGACCTCCAGAACGAATTAAGTTCTTAACCCAAGGTAAGGTAAAGGTAAAGGGACCCCTGACCGTTAGGTCCAGTCATGGCCGAGTCTGGGGTTGCGGCGCTCATCTCGCTTTACTGGCCGAGGGAGCTGGCATGCAGCTTCCAGGTCATGTGGCCAGCATGACTAAGCCGCTTCTGGCGCACCAGAGCAGCGCATGGAAACGCTGTTTACCTTCCCGCTGGAGTGGTACCTATTTATCTACTTGCACTTTGACGTGCTTTCGAACTGCTAGGTTGGCAGGAGCAGGGACCGAGCAACAGGAGCTCACCCCGTCGCGGGGATTTGAACCACCGACCTTGTGATCGGCAAGTCCTAGGCTCAGTGGTTTAACCCACAGCGCCACCTGCGTCCCTATTAACCCGAGGTACCACTGTATAAATCTATGGTGTGCCCTTGAATACTGTGTACAGTTCTGGCTGCCTCACCTGAGGAAGAACATTGCAGAGTTGAGAAAAGGTTCTGAAAAAGGGAACCCAAAACCATCAAGGGAGCAGAGCAACTCCCCAGTGAGGGAAAGTGACAACTTGGGGTGGGGGGAGGACTTCTTAGTTTAGAGAAAAGGCAAGGAGGGGGCAGCATGATAGGTGTATATAAAAATTCTGCATGGCATGGGAAAAGTGAACGGGTGGTTTTTCTTCGGCTCTCAAAGCTCTAGACATCAAATGATTCTGAATATCAAGACAATTCAGAACAGACAGAAGGAAGAAATAATAATAGAAGGGCACGAAAGGTAGAAGTCGTAATTCTAGGAAGGACTTCTTCACACACCTCATGGTTAAACTTCACACACCTCATGGCCAGCCAAGCGAGGAAAGGGCTCAAGGATGATGCTGAGAGCCCCAGCGCCTCACCTGGCCAGGCTGGAAGGAAAGGGCTCAAGGATGATGCTCAGAGCCCCAGCACCTCACCTGGCCAGGCTGGAAGGAAAGGGCTCAAGGATGATGCTCAGAGCCCCAGCACCTCACCTGGCCAGGCTGGAAGGAAAGGGCTCAAGGATGATGCTCAGAGCCCCAGCACCTCACCTGGCCAGGCTGGAAGGAAAGGGCTCAAGGATGATGCTCAGAGCCCCAGCGCCTCACCTGGCCAGGCTGGAAGGAAAGGGCTCGAGGATGATGCTGAGAGCCCCAGCGCCTCACCTGGCCAGGCTGGAGGGAAAGGGCTCAAGGATGATGCTCAGAGCCCCAGCGCCTCACCTGGCCAGGCTGCCCAAGAGGGACGCACACCACTTCCGTCGCCCAGCTTGCGCAGAAGGGTGAAACACAAGGAAGAGAGGAGGAGCCTTGGGGTGCCGAAGTTCTTATGTTGGGGGAGAAGCCGGAAGGGGCCACTCCCAGATTCTGCAAGTGACTAAGACGGACATGAACTTGGTAGATCTGCACTGTAAATAGTAGGATGAGAACAGAAACCGTGCTCCAGCGGCAGCAGGAGGCTCCATTAGCTAAAGTGGTGCTTCAGGTTAAGAACAGTTTCAGGTTAAGAACAGACCTCTAGAACAAATTCAGTTCTTAACCCGAGGTACCACTGCATACACACACACACACACACACACACACACTTTTATTAATTTTTTAACATATCAGTTCCAACAGTCTTACAACATAACTTCTCCTCTTATACAATATTTTTAGACTTCAGTCAACACCTCTGATGATTCTTCGTTCTTTATCAATTATGCATTTCTTAACTTCATATTACCTTTAATTGTCCTTAACTAATAATTCTCCTCATTATCTTTCTTGCAATATTTTAAATAATTCACCTTACAAAACTTCTTGCAAACCTACTAGCGTAATCTGTTCATCACAGTCGCTTTTCAAATAGTTCGTAAATTTACTCCAGTCTTCTGAGAATCTCTGGTCCCACAGGTTTCAAATCCTTCCTGTTAATTTATCTAATTCTGCATAGTCCATCAATTTCATCCTCCATTCTTCTTTTGTCGGTAATTCTTTTTGTTCCAATAGTATTCTTGCCGCCGTCATAGCATATTAAAACAATCCTTTCTATTTATATAATCTCCTACAATGCCAAGTAAAAATGCTTCTGGTTTCTTAATAAATGTATATTTCAACATCTTTTTCATCTCATTATATATCATTTCCCAGAGGTTTTTCACTTTTTTACATTCCCACCACATGTGATAAAATGTTCCTTCTTTTTCTTTACATTTCCAACATTTATTACTAACTTTATACATTTTAGCTAATTTCACAGGAGTAATATACCACCTGTACATCATTTTCATCACATTTTCTTTTAAGGCATTGCATGCAGTCCTTTAATCCTTCTTTCCACAATTTTTCCCAATCTTTTAACTGTATATTATACCCAAAGTCTTTGGTCCACAAACACGGTCTTAACAGCGAGTCCGTAAGTGACTGTGGAGGCCAATTCTGGATCCACACGTCCTTCCACAGTGGGGACATTGGTTTCCGGGTGGGAGTTGATCACAGTGTGGATTTGCCAAGCGTGCCTCCCTCTTAGTCCATGTTTCTCCTGGACTACATAGGCCACCAGTAGCCTGACCTAGCTTGCCCTTCTTACGTTGACCAAAGGAAATCCTGTTAAATATGCCCATGACAAATGCTGTGCACATAACACAACTACAGTCCTGTAATTTGGTTATCTCTGGATTCGAGTGGCCGAGGAACAAATGTCCTCTAGGATTTCACAGCTGAAAGAAGGAATAATCTTATCCTTTTATTTGTCATGTCTTCTTCCATGCATCTCTCCATTTCTTATGTTAATTTTAAAAGGCAATAATATGTGATACACATTTTATTAATCTCTATCTCATTAACTGTCATCTTCTGAGGTCTTGTTTTCTATTCCATTTACAAAAACCTAAATGCTTTGTGGTGGTAAATGCTCATAAAAGTGAACTTATTTAATGACATTAGCAGCTCTGAATGCCCTTCTGAGATATTTTAAAAAGTGTGTCCATTTTTTACTTTAGATAATCAGAAATATTTGAAATCAATTTAAAAATGTATGTAAAAATTTGGAAATACTTACCGATTTTTCACTCTATAAGATGCACCAGACCACAAGACGCACCTAGTTTTTGGAGGAGGAAAACAAGAAAAAAAATATTTTGAATCTCAGAAGCCAGAACAGCAAGAGGGATCGCTGCGCAGCGAAAGCAGCAATCCCTTTTGCTGTTCTGGCTTCTGGGATAGCTGCACAGCCTGCATTCGCTCCATAAGACGCACACACATTTCCCCTTACTTTTTAGGAGGGAAAAAATGAGTCTTATAGAGCAAAAAATATGGTAATCACTCCATGTTTTATGGTTGTGGTGTGTGGGGTTTTTTTTGCAGTTTAAAGATTGGGAATAAATTGGACAACATACAGCACATAATAGAATTTGTTGTGGGGTTTAGGCTTAAATTTGGAAAACAATTTTAAAAATAATCTAGAAAATGCCAGAGTCCTCAAAAAGCAGGAAAGGTGAAACCGTGGGAACACATGGTGGATTCTAGGTGATCTGGGAACAGGGTCTTTGATTAAAGACTGAGAAAAGCTTGTAGAAGGGGATATACATTATAAATGCTTCTAATTTTACTGGCTTCGTTAATCCGTTGCTGATCTACTGCAGAAAGCTTATTTTGTATCACTATCAGAGTATGTGTTGAAGGCAAGCTCTTAGGAGAGATATGCCCTCCTGCAAGGCAGAAGAGATCATGTTTGCAATCTGTTGTTTTTATAATTAATTAAAGCATTCACATTCCACTTTTCGACTGAAAGTGGCTCCCAGGGTGACTTACAAAGATCGGAAATGAGACAGTCCTTGCTTTAAGCTTACCATTTGAAAGATACAATACAGGAAGAAAAGGCACTGGTAGAGAAGAAGAAAACAACCTCAGACACCAGTCCTTAGTCACAAAATTCTTATAACAATAGGTGGAATGGAAAAGATTCTAGGAAATGTATTGCTGCAAATCTCTCACCCAAACTAGCTGTGTTGCCCAGCCTCCCTCTACTAGTCTATATACTTACCGTATTTTTCGCTCTATAGGACGCACTTTTCCCCCTTCAAAAATGAAGGGAAAATGTGTGTGCGTCCTATGGAGCGAAGACACCATAGCCCCACGACCCTCTCCCGGCTGGAGAGGTGACGCACGGCTATGGCAGGAGCCACTCCGCTGCGCTTTTCCGCTGCTCCCTGACCTGCTCTTTGGGGCTGGTGGTGGGCTTCCCCCCACCAGCCCCAAAGAGCAGGTCGAAAGGAACCTGAAGCCTGGAGAGCGAGAGGGGTCAGTGCACACCGACCCCTCTCGCTCTCCAGGCTTCCAAGGTAGCCGCCTGAACGGCACCTTGTTTTAGAGTGGGAAAACAAGAGGGGGAAAGTTCTCCCCCTCTCTGCGCAGTGCCTCCTGCCGCTTCACTGAAGGGGCGCTGGGCAGAGAGGGGGGGGATTTTTTTTCTTGTTCTCCCCCCCTCTAAAACAAAGTGCGTCCTATTGTCCAGTGCGTCCTATGGTGCGAAAAATACGGTACATCATTATCACCATCATTATTATAGTCTATACACTATCATCGCCATCATTACTATTACTATTGTTGTTGTTGTCATCATCATCATCATCATCATCATCATCATCCAATTGATGCTGGGCATCTTTTCATACATCAGAAGCAGTTTATTGGATTAATCCAACCCAGGGGTCAGCAAACCTTTTCAGCAGGGGCCTGGTCTACTGTCCCTCAGACCTTGTGTGGGGCGGGACTTTATTTTGAAAAAAATAATGAACAAATTCCTATGCCCCACAAATAACCCAGAGATGCATTTTAAATAAAAAGACACATTCTACTCATGTAAAAACATGCTGATTCCTGGACCATCTGCGGGCCGGATTTAGAAGGCGATTGGGCCTGATCCAGCCCCCGGGCCTTAGTTTGCCTACCCATGATCTAACCAATTAAATTAACTGAATAAATCAACTGAAAAAGGCTGGTTTCTTGTTGGTATTTTGAAGACTAATGGTTTGGATCCAGATCATGTTAGTTACACTGTATCAATGGAACTTGAATGAACTGCAACAAACTTTTGGCACTGACTTCTATGGAACTTAACTGCAACTAACTTTAGTCTTGATGCAACCCTTTGTTGTTGTTTAGTCGTTTAGTCGTGTCCGATTCTTTGTGACCCCCTGGACCAGAGCACGCCAGGCACTCCTGTCTTCCACTGCCTCCCGCAGTTTGATCAAACTCATGCTGGTAGCTTCAAACACCATCCAACCATCTCATCCTCTGTCGTCCCCTTCTCCTTGTGCCCTCCATCTTTCCCAACATCAAGGTCTTTTCCAGGGAGTCTTCTCTTGCAACCCTATGACCCCATAATTAAATCTATCTGTGTGCCTCTATGAGGCACTGGTCATAATCCCATACATATTTGTACACCTTCAACCCCTCCCTAATGATTTCGGGAAGATCTACACCACACATTAAAAGCACACCTAACACACATTTAAAGGACGAGGGTGGCACTGTGGGTTAAACCACAGAGCCTAGGGCTTGCCGATCAGAAGGTCAGCGGTTCGAATCCCCAAAACGGGGTGAGCTCCCGTTGCTCGATCCCTGCTCCTGCCAACCTAGCAGTTCGAAAGCACATCAAAGTGCAAGTAGATAAATAGGTACCGCTCCAGCGGGAAGGTAAACGGCGTTTCCGTGCGCTGCTCTGGTTCACCAGAAGTGGATTAGTCATGCTGGCCACATGACCTGGAAGCTGTACGCCGGCTCCATCGGCCAATAAAGCGAGATGAGCGCCGCAACACCAGAGTCGGTCATGACTGGACCTAATGGTCAGGGGTCCCTTTACCTTTATCAACAAAAGAGTGGCCAAAATCCAGATAATGCAAGCAGGTAACCTGCCAGACAGGAGATAAACAACACACTCAGGATTCTGTTTTAGACAGCCCCCTGTGACGTATGTATGATGTTTCTGGGGGTTGTCTTGGACTCCAGGGTGGGCAATTCCAAAAGTCTATATAAGGGCGGAAACACCTTTGTTCTGGGTCCTCCTCCTTCTCCTGCGTGTGAGGGGAGCACCCTGTTGCAACAGTTCAATAAAGATCAGGCTTACTAGCTGCTTTGCTTCTCAATATTCTCTGGTTGGCCTCTGTTATTTTCTCCGACCGATGGAGAACTTGCAAAGGACTCTATAAGGGCTCTTGTGTACCCCATAAAGGAATAAGGGCAGATTTTGTTTACGACACTAGTTGATACCGTAGAAGAAAATTCCTGGCTTAAATGTTTCCGACAAATAACATCAACATTATCAAAATTATGTGAATGGGATTTATTTGCCTAGACTTCATGAACCTGAAAGATGTGTCATAATGCTTTAGTCATATGTGTGAATAAAAACATGACTTGTGTTTCATGTAATTAAGTTTAAAAACATTAATTATGACAGTATTATGCCTTAAAGTGGTAAGTGAACACACTACTTGTTATGCCCGCAGTGATCCCCAGCATCAAACAGAAATCATATGACTCACACATTCTCTTCCCTCTAAAAAAAAGAGAGTTCTGTCACTTTGTAAGTATTCCCAGACATTGCTCTTTCGTTCTGCCACTTTTCCCTCTAGATGCTGTTGGAGTCGGCTCCAGCTCCTTTAAGCCCCAACCAGTGTGGCCAGTGATCCTGGGTGATGGGAATCCAAAAACACCTGGAGGGTCACAAATTACCGTATTGGCCTGAATATAAGCCTCACTTTTCCCCCAAATTCCGACCGAGAAAAGTTAAAGCGTGGCCTATATTCATGACATTACAGTATGCAGCCAGGAGCGTGGGGCAAACAGCGCCAGGAGTGCGCAAAGCGGTGCCCGCCCCATGCGTAGTTCCCCCCATCCTCTCCCCCAAGGCCGGGAAGGGAGAGAGCGAGGAAGGGGAAAGGCCGCTGGCAACACAGCGCAGCTCCCACCCACCCCAGTATGCAGCCAGGAGCAGCGAGGAATGGAGTGGATTATTTTTGGATATTTTTTATTTTTTTCTCCCCCCCCCCCAATTTTAAAGGCGTGGCTTATATTTGGGTGCGGCTTATATTCGGGCCAATACGGTAGCTACCACTGCTCCGGAGCTTTGCGCTCCTGTTACTGTGAGTGTGGGTACACCATGACATTTTATTGTAGATCCCACACATTTGCTCCATTTGCAAGCTCAAGCTAATCAAGGGCTGACAGTCACCCAAAATAAGTCATGGCATGTTTTTTGCTGTAACCTACCCTGAGACCTTATGGTGAAAAATGGGGAAGAAATTCAATCAATCAATCAATCAATCAATCAATCAATCAAAGTGTCAGTCAGTCAGTCAGTTCCAGAGATCTTTCACTTTCAGCAGACATTGCATCATCAATGATGAGCAGGCAGCAGCACTAACTAAATACATTTATATTTCATGATGGCTGCAGTAATTTCATATGGCTGCAGTTTACAATTAGACAGCTTAAGGCTGTTACCTTCCCAACTAGAAGCTAATAGATCCATATGTTGAATAGGTAAATTGACTTTACTGGCCTCAGTCCAGTATATCTGAAGGAGTGTCTCCACCCCCATTGTTCTACACTGAGGTCCAGCGCCGAGGGCCTTCTGGCGGTTCCCTCCCTGCGAGAAGCAAAGTTACAGGGAACCAGACAGAGGGCCTTCTCAGTAGTGGCACCCGCCCTGTGGAACTCCTTCCCACCACATGTCAAAGAGAAAAACAACTACCAGACTTTTAGAAGACATCTGAAGGCAGCCCTGTTTAGGGAAGCTTTTAATGTTTGATGCATTACTGTATTTTAATATTTTGTTGGAAGCTGCCCAGAGTGGCTGGGGAAGCCTAGCCAGATGGGCGGGGTATAAATAATAAATTATTATTAGTAGTATTACTTTCAGTAAAGTGTATTTTATAGCTGAGACCACACTCCCCACTGATTTCAGACAGAGACAAACACAACTAACTGTGCTCTCTCTAGACCAGTAGGTGGCAAACCTGTGTCCTTCCAGATGTTGCTGAACTACAACTCACATCACCCTTGACTGTTGGCCATGCTTTTTGGGGCTGATGGGAGTTGGGAGTCCAATAATATATGGAGGACAATGTTAGCCAACCCAGGTCTATACTATGGTCTACTGTTTCATTTTAGATTTTAGTTATATGTTACTTTAACGTACTGTGAGGCATTTCCTCCCCCAGGAGCTTCACTTGGGCCCCTTTCCTATGACTTCTAAGTGTGTGTTTGTTTGTTTTTTAATCCACCAAGCTGTTAATTGACTTTATTGCTGGCACCCTATTCAATTATATCTTATGCTGTTGTTGTTATGTGTTTAGCCAATCATTTTAAGAATTTTATTGTAAGATGCATCAAGAGGGCTTCTCCTAAAAGTCAGGGCAAATAATAATAATAATAATAATAATAATAATAATAATAATAATATATTATTATTATTATTTATACTCCGCCCATCTGAGAGTATAAGCCCAGCCACTCTGGGCAGCTTCCAACAAAACACTAAAATACAGTAATGCATCAAACATTAAAAGTTTCCCTAAACAGGGCTGCCTTCAGATGTCTTCTAAATAAAAGGTGAAAGATCTATACGATCTGAAGAGAAACCAGAGTACAGTGGTGCCTCGCAAGACGAAAATAATCCGTTGCGCGAGTCTCTTTGTCTAGCGGTTTTTTCGTCTTGCGAAGCAACCCTTTTAGCGGCTTAGCGGATTAGCGCTATTAGCGGTTTAGCGGCTATTAAAGGCTTAGCAGATTAGCGGCTATTAAAGGCTTAGCGGCTAAAAGGCTATTAGCGGTTTAGCAGCTTAGAAAAAGGGGGGAAGCGGAAAAAAATCGGAACGCTCGCAAGACATTTTCGGCTTGCAAAGCAAGCCCATAGGGAAATTCGTCTTGCGAAGCAGCTCAAAAACGGAAAACCCTTTCGTCCAGTGGGTTTTCCGTCTTGCGAGGCATTCGTCTTGCGGGGCACCACTGTATATATGTCAGATGTCTTCTAAATAAATATAAATAAATATTACTACATCATCACCCTCATTATTATCACAACCAATAGCATGAAGAAGGTCTGCCAGGCCTGCGTGTTGAGCTCACTGCTTTATGGAAGTGAGTCATGGGCAAAGCACATTAACCCCGCCGTATGGGAATCCCTTGCAGGTGATTGCAGTGCCTGGAGACAGACAGACAGGTTGTGTAGCTGCAGCAGTGGCCAGAGGAGGAATGAGCACTGGGAGGAGGGCAGAGAGAAGAAACGCCATGGGGCACCTGCAGTCGCACAAATGGGCCCCTTCATCTGCCCTGTTGGCAATAAAACATCTCTCTCCCGCATTGGTCTCTACGGCCACAGCAGGCGCTGCAACTCTCCAACAGTTTGACTTGCCTCCAAAGGTCACTCTTGCATTGTCTCCCGAGACAGATGGATATCAGAAACAATATCACTTTCATAAATATTGTTATCTCACCTGAAGCATTCAGGAACAAAGGTTGTTGTTGTTGCTGCTGTTGTTAAACTAAATAAATCTGTTACCCACTATAGGATATATAAATTTGGGGAATCATTTCAATAGTCAAAGCCTTCAGCTATGGGTAGCTTATTTTAATTAATTAAATAAATTTAAAATTAATTAGCTAAAAAGATTTTTAAATTCCCGCCCCAGATGTCCTGTTACCGAAGGACAATTTGCAACTTAAGGCAATAAATAAATATAAATTAATTGTAAAATTCTGTTTGATATTATTTGATTCGGTGCGTTGTTAACAATGATTTTAATTGAAGCACATTACAGGATACTGTTTTCTCTGAATTATTTTTTAGTGGCCTGTTAGGCAGAACGTTTTTAAAATAAATTTATTATGTGTGTCTCAAGGGACATATTTTGCATAACTAGCACAATGCTATCATTTTTATGGATGTGGTATGAGAGACGGCTTAGGCGACACCATCTATTAAGAATCAAGACTGCCCCTTCATTTGAATTCATTTTGAATTCTGTTGGTGACAGGTTGGAAACTGGCTTTTGAACTAGTATGTTTTGAAGGAACCAATATTTACCTGTTCTGATGAATACTTACTGCCTCTCCTAAAGCTGCCAATAACTTCTTGCCGTTTTCATAAAGGGCTACGCATATTGCAATCAATATGATAAATGTCGTATTCCTGCTGCCAGCTGGCGTTACCTTTGGCTGCAGTTCAGGTCTTGGCAATGCAAAATCTTTATCAAAACGAGTTGTGTTTCTGATCCATCTAGTTTGAGGGGAAACCAAAGCAGAATTTCCAGATACAGTGTAACCTCTGCTTGAAACATGCTGGGAAGTTGTTGCTTTTAAATAAAACTTTGGGTATCCACTGGAATTTGCTGACTTGTTGACTTTGTGGCATTGCCCACTCGCTGTGGAAACATAATAAAACACCTTTACGGTACCCAGAGCTACAGAAATTTGTTGGCCCTTCATTCATAATTTCCAACTAGCAGAATCTGTTGTGGCAAAGTAATATTGCACTAGGGGACCATTAAGTCGTTATGAGACACGGGTGTTAAGCCAGCACACTTTGCCACCTACATATCCAGCTGTAATTAACTACTAGCTAAAGACCTTCAGCGTTAAAACGCTTAGTCAAGTAGGACGGAGCCTCTGGGCACTTGCTCAACGTATACAACAGGAACAACTGTGTTCAGTGTCTTGTCAACAAGACAGTGGAAATTATAGGTATTAATTCAGAGGAAGAATCCCAGGAGCCACAAACTATTTACAAAGGGATGTTCCTCATCTTGATTTCTACCATCAAGTCCTATCATTAAGCACAGTGATCCCAGTTCTAAGAAGACAGATTCTGGAAAAAGTCAACCAATTGTCAACTACAGTATTTCACTTATTATATATATTCTTACTGCAGCCAGTAGCAGAACTTGGGAGTCTCAAATTTCTGCCGCACCCTGCACAATGCCAAAATTCAGTGCCCCCCGCCTCTCACCTTCCATTCTACCTCATAGTTGAGGTGCCCCCAACGCTCCATGCCCAGGGCAACCGAACACATGGTGCTCCCCTAAGTCCACCTCTGTAGTAGCCAAGGGTGCCATTTTGATTTTCTGCCAAAGTCACTGGGAAGTCTTAGACCTCAGTTCATTTTGATGGCTTTAAAAGTTTGGGTCAATCCCAATGATGGAAGTAAACTAATGACTGATAATGTTTTTTAATCCACCAAAACCCCACATAATCCTTCATTATAGTCAAGGTTTATGTAGACATCAATTTTTTTGGCTTGATGTGACAGAGCATGGTTTTTTTCCTGATCACATTGTATCAAATGCTGTTCTCTTTGAGAGAGATGCTATTAGTGTCTTCTTTTTGACTTTAAGAACTTGTCTCCACCAGGCCATTTGGATATTTAACTTAACTTATTTTTTTCGGGGTGGGGTGCGTGTGGGCTGTTCAACACATGCTTTCTTTGGACCTGGTTTCAACCAGAATGATGATTTTATTGTGATCTGCAGATTTTTAGGCAATCCTGTTTTGAAAAGTTATGGATGTCAGCTGTCTTATAAGTTCTTTGAGTGCAAAGGCATTATTGGAACGTTACTAAATAATTATTAAATAAGTTACTAATTAATTAAATGTCCCAAAAGACAACTGATCATCTAGCGGGGAAAAGTAAGACTGCCCACATAATGGGTTGAAATCCATGGAGACTTCGGTGTGGTTGAGTAATCTCAAATGCTTCTAAAAAAACTATATGTATGCATAATTTAAATAATCAGTCTTCAAAATCCCAGTGGCGGGATTATTTCTGATGATTCGCTTCTTTTCAACACTTGTTTTCTTGATGGAATGGTGTGGCCTTCCATGCTTCTACTTGAGTGCCAATGAGTTCCCAACAGCGGAGCCAAACCAAACCTCCAGAACGTTTGCATCTGTTGGAAAAGAGGGGGGAAATTGAAAATAAAAATTAGTAACATAATTTAGCGCAAATGCATCAATAGCTGAATATTTGGCGTGATGCGCTAACACCACAATGTCTGCTTCCATGGGGAATGGCCAACCTTGATCCCCCTTGATCCCCCACCACCTGTTGTTCCCTTTCTAGCTTGAAAATACCTTTAAAAAAAGACACCCCCCCAAAAAAAAAAACCACTGGGAGGAACCAGAGGGGAGGGGGGAAAATCACCCAAAATAATTTATGCCTCAGACAAACTTCACCAGGTTGGGTTAGGGTGTGCCAGCCTGCCAGTGACGTCACTCCCCCAGCCAATCCGTCGGACGGAGGAAATGACGTCACCGTATCCCTCCGCCAGCCAGGACCCCTTTTTTTTTGTGTGTGTGTTGTTCCTTCAGTATCAACCCGCAACCATATTTTTTTTATTTATTTTTTTCCAACGGGTGGGGAAAAAAAATAAAAATAAACCGGGAGATTTGAGGGAGGGAGGGAGGGAGGGAGGGGTGTGCGCGTAGAAGCTCATGCTAGGCCGCTCTTCTCCTCCGAGGAGGGGTGCGCGTGTCCCTTTAAGAGTGTGGACGCGCCAAGCCTCCCAGGCTTTTGAGGAGGGAGACGGGAGGCGCAGAAACAGCGGCGGCGGCGGCGGCGGCAGCCGCGGCGGCCAGAGCCTGGAAGGTGAGTTGGCGCCATTCCGTTATGTGAGGGGAGAGGCGGACGCGACGGAAGGCACGACCCGGGGGAGGGGGGAGGGGGGAGGGGAGGGAAGAAGGTGTGTGTGTGTGTGTGTGTGTGGTGTGTGTGAGGGGAGCGCGCGTGCGCCATGGCGTCGGCGGCGCGCGGGCGGGCGCCAGCCAACGGAACGCAGGTGGCGGTTGGAGACCGTTGGAAACCGGTTCGAACCGCCCGGCTCTCCTTTTTTTTTTTTTACCCCCTCCTCACACCGGCCCGCTTTTTTAAGGCATATTTTACCTCAGCCGCGTATTGCGGGGGGGGGGGGGCGGGCAGAGGCAGCGAGGGAGAAAGTGCGCGCGCGCCGCACACAAAGCGAGACGTTCCGTGGGGGAGGGGGGGGGAAGGCGAGAGCCGGCGATTGGTGGGATGCGGGGAGAGGGCGGGGCCTCGCTCTTCGAGGGGGGAGGAAGGGGGCGGGGCTTCTCTCCTTTCCCCGCCCGCTAGGCGGCGGCATACCTCGGTCGAGGGCCGGCCTTGTTACTTTCCCCCATCCTTGGCTGTGAGGGGAAGGCGCGGAGTGATCCCGGACTATTTCGTCCGGAGGGGCGGGACGAGAAAGAGAGGGGGGAAAACGGAGTGAGGCGGCCGCGGCTCCCTCCGCCCACTCCCAATCTCCTTTTTCGCCCCCCAAACAGAACCCGTTTCTTCCTTAACCCCCCCCCCCCCAAAGTCTCTCTTGAGGTACTAAGTAAAAGCATAAATACACGCTAAAATCAGAATAAGCCTATGGACTCCATGTATCTACACACCATCCCCCCCCCCCACATATATAGTACAAATTTATTAATATATTAATCTCATGCACCCATCCTTCCCAAGCTGCAACTCAGTTGCTGGGTGGGCGGCCATGTTGGGCAAAGGGATTATTTTTCTTCTCCCCCCCCCACCCAAAGCATGAGATGTTGTGCTTTCTAAGGTGGTTTTTAAATTCATATTGGGAGGAATGATGATATTTTTGTTGGGGTCCTCTTTGAGTGGGAAGTAGCTGGTTTTGAATTTCCCTCACTTTGAGGGTGGGTGGGTGGGGGAAAGAGTAAGGGAGATGCTCCGCTTCAGAAATCGCTTCCCTCCCCAAAACATACATAATTATAATAGAATATAAGAATATGTTCGCTTGGGGGGGGGCTTTTAACATTCTGACAACCCCCTCCATTCCCCCCCCATCAGAATTAAGAAAGCAAGCTTCATCCCTTGACCTGACTTTGTTGTCATGTCAACCACCTCGAGGCAACACAGCTCCTTTTATTCTGCATTAAATAGAATTCCGCATTTGCCGTTGCCGATGGGAGTTCTGTGAGAGTTGCGGGGGGGGGGGACCCACCCTTTCCATACTAATTCACACCGAGGGCTGTTTTTGTTCACTGCCAAAGTCTTCTTGTGCAGGGAGTTTGCGGCCATGTGACAGTCGCGGCCGGGGCTTCCCCCTTCCCCTGTGCTTACGATCAGCTGTTGAGCTAGGAGCTACAGGTGAGCTTCCCATTAATTTTTCTTCTGTGCATTATAACGTAATGATCGTCCGCGCAATGTAGGTAGGAAAGCCACCGTTTCCCGACTCTGCATCTGTGCAGCAAGGAGGCTGCTGGGTTGACACCTTTATGGCTTCAGGGATATGTCACATTTGTATACAGCGGCCTGGTTTAATAAATGGCATGAGCACGGGAGATTAGGATATCAGTGGCTACAAGGCATGGTGGCTGTGTTCTCCACTGTCAGAAGCAGTATACCATATGCTGGGAAGTGGGAAGAGTGCTGTTGTTTAATTTCATTGTACACAGGTTGTGCAATGACAATAAAGGTACAGTGGACGCTCGGTTTGCAAACGTGATCCGTGCGGGATGCACGTTCGCAACCCGCAGCGGTGTGTCTGCGCACGCACGGGTTGCGATATAGCGCTTCTGCACATGCGCGACTGCCGAAACCCGGAAGTAACCCGTTCCAGTACTTCCAGGTTTTGGCAGGTGCATAACCCCAAAAAACGCAACCTGAAGTGGCTGTAACCCGAGGTATGACTGTATTATTACTGTGCCCAGGTCCAGCAGGTGGGCTTTCCAGAGGCATCCGGTTGACCCCTGCATGAATAGCATGCTGGGCTAGACAGGCCTTTGCAGGGCCCTTACGCGCTTAAACTATGGCTTATTAAACCATGGCTTAGCATTGCATGCAAAGGCCAGCTGCTTAACTGTGGTTTGTTTACTGCCCAACAGGCAGTGATCTGAAACCCTGGTTTGTTGTTGGCTTGAAAAACTTGGTTTGCTTTAACCACATCTTGGGTATTATGCGTTAATTTTCTGTTCACAACAACCCTGTAAAGAGATAAAGACTGAGAGTAGCCCAACATCACCCAGTGGGATTTTAACATCCTTTGAAGGGTGACCAACCATTCACTTTCTTCAGTTCTATCTATCTATCTATCTATCTATCTATCTTATCTATCCATTCTATCTGAAAATACAAGCAGTAAGTCCTGTTTATCTTCCTTAATCTATGCTAAATACACCCCGTATCTTCAGACTTTTCTCAGACTATCTCCCTATTTTCCAACTTCTTTGGGGTGCCCAAGAGATGCTTCACTGGTCCAAAATAGACCAGTTCCATTGCTTCCAGAATCTTGGCTGTGATATTTCATTGATGCAACATTCTTCTGTATCATAGCAACCTATTGTTGGCTTATCTCATGTCCACTTTGTCGAACTGTAATTCCTGAATCTTCCTTTTGAAGTGTGAGTAGCTAGTGAGTTTTGCCCCATCATAAAGTTAATGTAGTCAGTAACCTTCTGTGTAACACTTAACTTCTACTTCCATTCAATTGCATCTTGATTTCTCCTTCGTTTCAGATCATTTTGAATTTTTCCTCAGAAATGGTTGCACGTCCTCCTACTTTTGTCTCATTTTCATAAGCATATATGTCAGGGGTGGGGAACCTCAAGCAGAAGAGGTGAAAGTGGCCCTCCAGTCCTCTCTCTCTGGCCCTCATAACCCTTTTTGAGAGTATACACCCTGCTTCCTAGGCAACACCCCTCAGTAGCCCTGCTTTACACCCCCAGTGCTTTTGCCTGGCTGGAATATGTTGTTGAAGTCTGATAATGCCTCTTCTGGATAATGCTGTTCTGGATAGAGGATACAGAATGCTGTGTGTGTGCAGAAACTAACTTAACGTATATAGGTGAAATTGTTATTAGTTGCTCCTCTCATTTTACCCGCTGGCCCTGCCCACTGCAGACATGTCACCTTCAAAAGCTTGCCTGAAAATGAATGTGCATCTCAAGCTGAAAAAGTCTCTACCCCTAGTTTATGTAATTAATGTGGATTTTGAATAGTGTGTGACCCTAGGTCTGACCTCTGCAGAATCCTGTTCCATTCAAGGCTGCAGTCTGACTGAATTTCTCTGTAAACATGCATGTAATTGAACAATGTGTAGTATCTTGTCAGTTCCTTTAAGACTAACCTTTGAGTGTGTGTTTTAAACCAGTTCTGCTGTCTGTCAGGTGACTGTTTCTTCTACCCACCTTTTCCCAGGAGTTCTCCCAGGTGCCATGCTTCTTGTTGAATCAGACTCTCCTGCTAGGAAAATGGACCTTTTGAGTTGGAAAGCTTCTCTTCTCTTAACAGTACTTTGAGGAAGTCGTAGACTCTTTGGCCTGAAAAATGCGTCACGAGAAATTGGATCTGGGACTGGTTTGTTGCATTCCAGAACCATCCAGCCTTAACCCCTCTGGCCAGTATGACATTATTAACATATCCTTTAAAAAAAAAAATAATGTGTTGATGAAAATGTGAGGAGAGGAACTGCAGCTCAGTGGTAGAGCAGCTGCTTTGCATGCAGGAGATATTGGGTTCAATCCCCAGCATCTCCACCTAGGGCTGTGAAGAACTCCTGCCTAAAATCTTGGGAGAACTGCTTCCAGTCAGTGCAGATAATACTGTCTGACTCAGTAGGGCAGCTTCCTATGCCCCTCTTCAAATCAGCCGATCATTCAGAATCACGAGGACTGGAATCTTGCTTTGTTTTTGAGGCAAGGACCACAGCTCTGTTTTAGAGGTAAAACAGAGTAAAAGGTCCCGGGTTCAACTCCCTGCACTTCCATGAGAGCCACTGCCAGTCAGTGTGGACAGTACTGAGCTAGGATCTGATTCAATATAAGGCAGCTTTCTGTGCCATGTTGTTGGTGTTGCTTAGTCGTTTAGTCGTGTCCGACTCTTTGTGACCCCCTGGACCAGAGCACACCAGGCACTCCTGTCTTCCACTGCCTCCCACAGTTTGGTCAAACTCATGCTGGTAGCTTCGAGAACACTGTCCCACCATCTCGTCCTCTGTCGTCCCCTTCTCCTTGTGCCTGCAATCTTTCCCAGTATCAGGGTCTTTTCCAGGGAGTCTTCTCTTCTCATGAGGTGGCCAAAGTCTTGGAGCCTCAGCTTCACGATCCCTTCCAGCAAGCACTCAGGGCTGATTTCTTTAAGAATGGATAGGTTTGATCTTGCAGTCCATGGGACTCTCAAGAATCTCCTCCAGCACCATAATTCAAAAGCATCAATTCTTCAGCGATCAGCCTTCTTTACGGTCCAGCTTTCACTTCCATACATCACTACTGGGAAAACCATGTACACCTTCAATATTCCAAGTTGCTGCTGGAGTAAGGGGAGAAATCTTACATGTTCCTAGGTGCCATTTGTAATTGTTGGAACCACACCCTGGGACCTGCTGGTGAAGAGTGGGCAATAAATTTAACAATCAGTTAATTGATTTTGGGAGCACTATAACCAAATTTGTCAGTGATGTGCAGCCTGGAAATTCCACACACACACATTGGCCAATCCCAGGAAAATACCTTCCTTTCTCCTTTTTCTGCTAAAAATAAGCTCCCCCTTTAACCACCCTGTAGCTTCAAACAGCTGAGTCCTGTGGCGTCTTAAAACACTGTCACTTCAGAGGACCACAGGCCACTTGGTCAGATTTGGAAAAGTGGTCTCTAGCCCAAGAAACCTTATAGCATGAGAAACGTGATAATCTTTCAGGAGCCACTGGATCCTTGGTTTTTTATTCTTACAAAATGTGGCCAGCCCTCTGGAATTGTAAGCCTAATTCTGTTTCAGGGGTGGGTAACCTGTGGCTCGCCAGATGTTACTGAAGTACAGTTCCCACTGTCTCTGATTATTGGCCATGATGGTTAGGGCTGATGGAAGTTTGAGCCAGACAACATCTGGAGGGGCCAAAGTTTTCCCAGCCCTGGTCTAATTAATTGTTGGATTTCTACTAGTGGGCTAGAGTGCACAACTGTGACATCACTATCTTTCTTTTCTTCTTGGAATTTTTTTTAAGAGAAGGGGAAAGATTGAAAAAAGGCAGGAAGTAGAAAAGCGGGGGGGGGGGGAGCAACAACAACAACAATAATAATAAGTGTGTGCAGGGGTTTTTTATGAAGTAGATTGGTCCTATGTTGTGTGTTAGGGTTAAAGGTCTGAAAGGTTTGGTGACTGCTGTAATGCAGGTGTCTGTGGGCCCTCCAGGTATCTCTAGACTCAAGTTCCCATCCTCCCTGACCATTGGCTGGCCATGCTAGGTGGGGACTGATGGAGTCCAACAACTCAGCTTTATACACCTTTGCTGTAAACAAATTCCTTCTATCCACTGTTCTCAGGCTGCCTTGCAGCATCTAGGGTTTTTACACACTTTGTATCTTTTACATACTGCTTTTCTGTCAAAATATCCACAGCCGTTCAACTCTGTGGTTATGGCCGTGATACCCCTTGATAACAACCGTCAGTAAACAAGCCACGCACTGTGTTTCACCCAGGCATAATCTGTTTTCATCATCCTGACTCTTAATACAGTGGTGCCTCGCAAGACGAAATTAATTTGTTCTGCGAGTTTTTTCGTCTAGCGAATTTTTCGTCTTGTAAAGCACGGTGTCGGAAAAGTTTTGGAAAAGCTTCAAAAATTGCCAAAAACCTCAAAAAAGGCTACCACACCGCGTTCTATGAGTTGCTCCTCGAAGTCAAGTCGCAACTGTATTAAGGGTGTTAAGAAAAAGGAAACAAACTTGCAAAAAACGCAAGACGTTTTGTCTTGCGAAGCAAGCCCATAGGGAAATTCGTCTTGCGAAGCAGCTCAAAAACCGCAAAACCCTTTCGTCTAGCGAGTTTTTCGTCTTGCGAGGCATTCGTCTTGCGGGGCACCACTGTATGCTAAAAGCAGATTGGCACTATGTGCTCCTGGTTGGAAGAGGAAGACCAGTTTCCTAGACAGACTGGCTGGCTGGCTGGCTGGCTGCTCCTGAGTTGCTTCTTATTGGAGCATGGTCCCTGTGCATCCTCCCCCCCCCCATTCTTCTGTTACTGTTGATCAAGTGTGTATCCTTGCCAACCTGCGTGGGTGTTGTGAGGTCTCGGTTAAATACTGGCTGTTGAGTGCACTGGGTTTCTGAGAGAGGTGACACCATAGCAATCTCTGGGTATTTACTTGCTGGTAGCATTGTCAATGTGCATGATGCTTTATGATGTACAAGAGGTCCAGTGTGATATTTAACGTGGGAGATAGTGTTGGCTCCAGGTTTCAGACAACCTCCTCTCCACCATCATCAACATCTCCTTCGCTTCCTCTTCATGGCAACAGAGCTGCTTGCTTGACAAGCAGAGAACGAACAGGATACCTGAGAGTGTCATTTCTGATCCACTTTCTCACCACTAACACTTTCTGGACCAGAGTGAAGAGGCTGATAAACAAGCAAGGAGGTTGCAATAGTGGAGAGGAGGAGGAGTAGGTCTTGCGGGGAGGTGCTGTTGCTATTCACACACACACACGCACGCTCCACCAGTGTGGGCCCCCAGCAAATTCCCAACCTTTCCAACCACTGGGGCCAACCCCGGTGGAAGAGGCAACAGAAGGAGGAGAAGAGTAACCACAGGAAGAATATGCATTTCTTTCTAGATAAAAGGCGAGGTGCCTGTCCCAAGGGGACTTATATTTTAAAATTAGTCAAATGGGAAGTGTGTGTGTGTGTGTGTGTGTGTGTGTGTATGTGTATGTGTGGTAGCAAGGAGTGGAATAATATGTGTTTATTCCAGTTGCAATCATTACAATGTAATTTTACACAGGCTTTTTAAATAGCCACACATCTGATCGCCCATGGTGAAGGAAATTCTCCTCCATGTGAACCTTGCTTTTTTAAAAAAAGTTCAGGACCAAACCAATAAGCTAAATATGAGTATGATGGTTCTAACCTCTCATTTTCCTCAGCAATTTTTCAGCCATTCTTTTTCCGTGTGTGTGTGTGTGTGTGTGTGTGTGTGTGTGCACGGAGCATTGTAACACTTGGGGACTTTTCTTATATTACGTGGGCTTATTAACTCTGATCATCTTGTATGACGTACTAACAGTGGCGCACAGGGTTTGATGCTGCTGGTTGGGGAAAAAAATGGGAACGCAGTTAATGAGCTTCACCTAATAGTGTTGATGTGAAAGGAGCAAGGGAGCATTGGTCAGCATTAGATGCTTCAGGGATACACCCCCCCCCATGACAGTTGTCAGGTGAACTGAGTCAGCCTTTGTGTCCTTCCTCATTCAGGGCCATAGCGCCCGCCTATATTAGAGTGGGATTAAGAACACATTAAGAGTCTGCTGGATCAGGCCAGTAGCCCATTTAGTCCAGGATCCCGTTCTCACAGTAGCCAACCAGATGCCTGTGGGAAACCTGGAAGAGGGATCTGAGCTCAATAACCCTCTCCCCCTCTGTGGTTTTCTAGCAACTGGTGTTTGGAAGCATTACTGCCTCCAGCTGTTGAGGCAAAGCATAGCCACCATGACTAGTATCCATTGATAGCCTACTCAATGGATTTGTCCAGTCCACTTTGATCAACACTCCACGGCCTCCCTCCTTCAAGGGGTATAGATGAGCAGAAACCTCACCAATGTGCTATCCTCTGTTTTGAACTATAATTTCCATCACCCACAGCCATCCAGATCTGGAGGTTTTCAGATTAGTGAAGGCTTGGTTAGTGGGTACATCCATCATATCCTTTGTATGTGGGTTATAATACTGTAATTATAATATTGAGTATGAGTGCTTTATGTATGAGTGGTTGGTTGAGGTAGTGAAGGAGTGTGGTGGTTACATGGAAGGTGAGTGGACCAAGTGAGTGGGTGTAATGACAATGTGTCTTAGCTGGTTGAAATATTACGTTGTGCTGCCTTGTAGTGCTCCCCTATTTCATTTACGTGAGTATTGTGTTTATGTATGGATATTGTTTATATATTTGTTTTAGAAATCACTTGATGGAAGATTTTATTGTACTTACTTACTGTTCTCATATCTATCCATTGTACGGTAAATTGCTTTGAGATCTCAGACAACAACCAGTCTGTATATGTAAATAATAAACACTGTTTTCATTTTTCATGGCACTCAGTTTGAAAATAATGGAATGATTCCTTTCCTTGTTGTAAGAAAATTTAAAACTGGTTTGGCTGCTTAAGTTAAGGAAGTGGTCTGCATTTATTATTATTATTTGTGCCAGGTTGTTAATCAATTACGTACACTAAGTACAGTAACTTAATTACTTACTGCCCACAAAGGTCTGTTTTAATAGAACAAACCACTAATATGTTCGAATCTGGTTTAGAAGGGGAAAAAAGATACCTTGTGATATATTTAGCACATTCTGGGTCCATGTTTGTGAACGAGCATCTGCTTGTGCGGTGGCAGAAAGCAAAATGTTAGCATTATTTATCACTTGGATTAAATAATTGGATTGAATCAGGGAAGCCTTAGGGTCTCAAAATTATGTACAGCAAAGGCTTTGGGAGGAAGACTGAAGGGAAGAAATGGGGAAGATTTCTACTTAGTTGAACTGGTGTGTGGAAGTGGTACAAATTTGTGCTTGAGGCTGGACACAGTGGGCTGCTTAGAATTTGCCTCTTCGCAGTTCTTGAAGATTTCTGGAGGTTTAAAATAATGTGCTGGGGTTGTAGGTAGACCAGTGAATCTTGATCCCAGGCTATGTTTGTTCTCAAATCTTCAAAGATGTTGATGCAGACAACCAAGAGAATTATCAGAATTCAATGGGACATCCCAACCAAGCAAAAAGATTCAAGTAGGCTATGAAGTAAGGCTGGTGGAGGTGTGTGGCCTGGAGAGAATATTGAGGGTTGGACAGAGAGGCTTGGAGAGCTGTATTTGGTTTCCAGGCCTGTGGCTCCCTGCCTTTGATCAATGTGGACCCAAGGGGTTTGAAAACAGCAGTATCGCTTGAGCAGCACCCAGCTTTCTGCTCAGAGCAGACCCGCTGAAATGAATGGACCTCAGTTGGATGCAAACCCCGGTAACAAAGGACCCACGGAGGCTGTGAGGAAAAGAGGATGAGTCATGATGGGAAGTCAAAGGGAGTTGGCTTCAGTAGGTGACCAAGAAGTTGATGGCAAATAGCACAATGGACAGAGAGTAAAAGTTTCATGAGGTAGGAAATGGAATCATCCACAAGAAGGTGGAATTTAAGCCAAGAGGTGTTATCTGAAGAGTTGAAAGGCAGGAGGCCGAATGGCAAAAGTCTCTGTATTCACTTTTAGTTGCTTGCTACAACATCTTTCCAACCAAAGCAGCATCTGCAATGGTGACTTCCATGCCAGTTTTGAGCTGGTTAAAAGCACATAGGAATAATAAAATGAATCATGCAAACTAACACAACCAGCTAAAATGGAAACAGTCCATTCAAATTCTCTTGCACGTTGCTTAGAGATGACTGTGATTAAACGGTATGCAAATTGTTGAAATAATATAGCAATAGAGTAGTAGACACATTGAAATTAATTGTTGTTGTTTAGTCGTTGAGTCGTGTCCGACTCTTCGTGACCCCCTGGACCAGAGCACGCCAGGCCCTCCTGTCTTCCACTGCCTCCCGCCGTTTGGTCAGACTCATGTTTGTAGCTTCGAGAACACTGTCCAACCAAAAAAATCCCAACTAATCTGTTAACTGTTTACAGCATTGTGAAATTTTGCTTCAAACAAGCAAAATACAATTGCAGTGAATCGTTTATAACTTTGAACCATCTCAGCAAGCTTTGAATGCAGAGAGAGTTCACGGGGTGGTTCTTCTTTGCCACTTTCTCTCTCTACCAATGAGAATACCTTTTTGGATGTGGCACCTCGGCTGGTTCATTCCATATCAAGTGATCCAACTTTTTTACCTTGTCATCCAATTTTCTTAATATTTTGTACACTTGTTGAATGATCAAAACAAAGTTTAAATCTAAAATTTTAGCTTTTTATCTCATCCCATTTGTGAGTTATGAGGGTTTGGATTTTTTTTTAAAAAAGACAATTTTGGCTTTGTTGGAGTACACAAAAATCTTAAAAGCTCAACCCAGCATTGAGATACGTCAAAACTAAAACACCAATTTCTTCAGAACTTCATGGGCTTTAATATAATATGTCAAAAGATGGACTTACTTTAAATTTTAGATTTAAGTTACAAAATTTAAAAAGTGATCAAAAATTAATGATTAAGCTTTTTCAAAAAATATTGTATTGATTATTTAATATTTCTAAGATCTACCTCAGCATCTTAAAAAGTAGAGATATCACCTTGCCAACAAAGGTCCGTATAGTAAAAGCTATGGTTTTCCCAGTAGTGATGTAAGGAAGTGAAAGCTGGACCATAAAGAAAGCTGATCGCCGAAGAATTGATGCTTTTGAATTATGGTGCTGGAGGAGACTCTTGAGAATCCCATGGACTGCAAGAAGATCGAACCTATCCATTCTTAAGGAAACCAGCCCTGAGTGCTCACTGGAAGGACAGTTCCTGAAGCTGAGGCTCCAATATTTTGGCCACCTCAGGAGAAGAGAAGACTCCCTGGAAAAGACCCTGATGTTGGGAAAGATTGAGGGCACAAGGAGAAGGGGACGACAGAGGACGAGATGGTTGGATAGTGTTCTCGAAGCTATGAACATGAGTTTGACCAAACTGCAGGAGGCAGTGGAAGACAGAAGTGCCTGGCGTGCTCTGGTCCATGGGGTCACGAAGAGTCGGACACGACTAAACAACAACAACAAGATCTACCTGCAAAATTTCATCTTGGGCTCTTAATGGGATCACATTGGAAAAAACATTCTGTACATACATGTCTGCCTTACTGGGTTCTATTTAGGATAAATGGGTCTTCTTGGAGTAAAATATAACTGAAGAAACAAGACTTCAAACTATAATATCAGTTACTCCAGGCATTTCTTTAGAAAGTTATGCAATTAAAAGGTATCTGAAAAGCTAGTCAGGCTTTTCTTTTAAAAACATGTTCCAAAGTAGAGTGATGGCTTGCTGTCGCGTTATAGAATTGCTTTAAAAGAATTATTGTTAGTAGTTCATTTCATGAACATTACAACAAAATGCATATCAAACTAAATTATGGTGTGTGTGTGTGTGTGTGTGTGTGTGTGTGTGTGTGTGGAAACCTTACACATGAAACGGGTCTGAAAACATTTATTCTTCCATTATTTATACTTCACACCAAACGCTTTTCAAGAGCATTTGTTGCACACAACGTTTCATTTTTTGTCAAAGTGTAAGTGCGGCCAGTTGCAGTTCTTGGTTGACCCTTGTTGGAACTTGTACTCACCCTACCTTAAGAGCATCCCGGCTAGATGGGTAAACAGATGGTGATACTGGTCCTGGCGGGTTAAAGAAGGTCACGGTTCCTTCTTCACTTTCAGTAGTCTCAATAGTCCACTGACAGCACATAGGTCATCCACCATGTTTTATTGTATTCACAGGTCACATACCCAGTTATCTCAGCCATAACCAGAGATTTTGTACCTCCTTCAGTGTCGAACTTCTCACTCTCACTGCTAAAGGAGTACACCTCGGTCACAATTTCTGTTGAACTGGATGTAGATGGGAATAAGCCGTAAAATCCTTGTGTTTCTTTGATCACCTTCACTCTTTCAAGGCGTCGTTTTAGGAACATTTCTTCTTTTCTGTACTCCTCATTTGTTGAAAATAAGAACTAGATAGAAGGAATGTTATCTTGGCACCAGCTGAAGCAGGGTAGGCAATCTAAGGCCTGGGGGCCGGATGTGGCCCAATCGCCTTCTAAATCCGGCCCGTGGACGGTCCGGGAATCAGTGTGTTTTTACACGAGTAGAATGTGCCCCTTTATTTAAAATGCACCTCTGGGTTATTTGTAGGGGCTGCCTGGTGTTCTTACATGAGTAGAATGTGTCCTTTTATTTAAAATGCATCTCTGGGTTATTTGTGAGGCATAGGAATTTGTTCATATTCCCCCCCCCCCAAAAAAAAAATATAGTCCGGCCCACATGGTCTGAAGGACGGTGGACTGGCCCATGGCTGAAAAAGGTTGCTGACCCCTGAGTTAAAGAGTTCCCGCAGTGTCTTAATTTGGTTTGATGGGTATTTTGTTGTAATATTCATGAAATGAAGTACTAATAATAATTCTTTCAAAGCTATATAAATGTGATAGTATGTATCACAGCCAACTTACGGTTACAGTTTAAATGACTGAAGCAAAACAAAGTAACAGCAAGTATTTTAAAAACAACACAAAGCCAGTTTTTAAACTTTCAGTTTAGCAGTTGTTCTAAATAGGCATTGGGCCAATTCCTCAAACACATTCAGCATCATGGCTTTGTGGAAGGTCTGACAATATTTCCTCTTTACTTTAGTTATTAAATAATATTTATAATCTGTCCTCTCATCTGTTCTCTGGTGGGGCACAGATAAAAACAAACAAATAATAAACAACATGCTGAAATATACCATTGAACAATAGAGCAGGTTAAAACAGCCATCAGCTTTACAAAACTTGACATGCCTCGGTGAAATGATAATGCTCTTGGAACTGGCTCTACCTGTAAGGGAAGGGCTGTCCCCATTTGGGAAGCCACCACGTTGAAGGCCCCGCCATGCACTACCACATAGCCACGTTCCCCCAGCGGTGGAATACAGAGAAGAGATCCTTCCGACAATCTCAGTACACAGGCAGGGCTGGTATTTGACCAGCCTTAGGCAGGTGTTGAACACTTCCCAGCATGATCAAGAATTGGGGGCCGCTAGAATGCATAAGGCATTCTGAAACCACTACTGTCAGAGGCATGGTGCCTGTCAGTTGCTGGAAACGGGGTGTGGAGGGAAGAGTGTCCTTGTGCTCATGTCCACCTTATGCGGACTTCTTATTTGCATCTGATTGGCCACTGAGATGATCCATCAGGACTCTTCTTACATTCATTGAACGTGGAGAGAGTTTCCAGAGGGAAGGAAGTTTGAGAACCGTTCCATTGGACCGATAGCATATGTTTTCCTGGCTTAGGTCTCAGTTCTTCATTTCCCCACAAAAGACAGATTGACATTTTTTTTCCCTCTCCCCCACCCTCAGGATGGCGGACACAGACCTATTTATGGAATGTGAGGAGGAGGAGCTGGAGCCGTGGCAGAAAATCAGCGATGTGATCGAGGACTCTGTGGTTGAAGATTACAATTCGGTTGACAAAACCGCAACAGGTAACGACCCTCTTCCTTTCCTTCTTTAAAAAAGCAAAACTCATGTAAGACGATACACAAATTCTACATTACGTTGCTTGGCAGTTTTCATTTCGGGTGGTATGCCATCCATACCCAGTTTAAATAATTCATCTGCCTTCCAATCTGATGTACTGCAGCATTCATTTTCCAAATGCTTTTTTTAAAAAAAGAAATATTGCTTTTGTGTCTCACCATTTTCACAATGCATGAATCGAGCCTTTATGTATGTCACTTCCAGGTGGGCATGGAACAAGAGTTTCCTGGAATTTGACAATTAATTCATAAGAGAAACATGGGCAGCTGCCATATACCCAGACAGCATTGATCTGTATAACTCTGACTCCACGCTGACTCTAGTTGCTCTGCAGGGGTTCAGACAAGACATTCCCAGCCCTACCTGGCAATGCCAGGGGGTGGGGTTGAACCTTGGACATTCTGCATGCAAAGCAGATGTTCTGCCACTGAGCTGTGGTCCTTCCAGAATTATCCTTATTACAGTGGTACCTCTGGATATGAATGGGATCCGTTCCAGAGCCCCATTCGCATACAGAAGCAAATGTAACTAGTGACGACACGTCTGCGCATGCGCGTGTCGCTTTGCACATACGCGTGACGTCATTTTGAGCGTCTGCGCATGCGCAAGTGGCAAAACCCAGAAGTAATGCGCTCCGTTACTTCCGGGTTGCTGTGGAGCACAACTCGGAACACGCTCAACATGAAGCATATTCAACCCGAGGTATGACTGTACTAGCAAAAGGCTTGTCAACTCTTAGCGGAGCAGAGAGTTCCAGTACTCTTCTCCAGCCATACTTCCTGGCAAGTAATCTCCCTGGCTTTTCACTAAACGTTAGCAGTTCTATTAATTTCAACAGTGATGTGGTTTTTAGGGTTTGGGGAGTTATCATCTTTCTTCTGCTGACAGATTTTAATGTTGTTTATGGGAACCCTTTTTGCACAGCTTTGTAAAATGGCCGTTGATATTCCTATGCGGTTGTATTTATGGATTTTTAAATTGTATTTCCTATTTTGTATCTTGTAAGTCACCTTAAAAGACTTTGGTGGGAGTAATGCACACAGTTAATAAATAATAATCATAGCCAGGTGCCCTTGAGAAGCCCACAAGCAACACCTGTATGTGACAGCACCTCTCCCCATTTATAACTTGGCATTCAAAGACATCCTGTCTCCCAGCAGTGGAAGGTAGTTGTACAAAGCTGTTGTGGTTAGCGGGCCTTTGATAGCATTATTCTTCCATGAATCTGGCCAGTCCCCTTTTAAAGCTGTCTTAAGTTGGTGGCCATCACCCCTTCTTGTGGTTGTGAACTCCACAGTTAAACTGTGCACTGTTTGAAGAAGTCGTTCCTTTTGTCTGACCTTAATCTCCCCCAGTTCAGCTTGCTTGGATAGCCCTGAGTTTCAGTATTATGAGATAGCAAGAAAAACATACCCTTGTCCACTTTCTCCACAGCATGTATTGTTTTATGCAGTTCTATCACGTCTCTTATTCACCCCTTTTCCCAACTTAAAGCGCCTTAAATGTTGTAACCTTTCCTGGAAAGAGAGTTGGTCCAGTATTGCACACATAGTCCTGGTTATTTTGCTTGCCCTCTACAATATCCTTTTTGAGGTGTGGTAACTAACTAGAACTGTTTCCCAATGTGGTTCCACTGTAGAGTTGTATAAGAATGCTATGATATTGGTAGTTTTATCTTCAACCCCTTTACCAATGGAATTCAGTCTCTGTTCTTTAGTCTTACATGCAAAGACACAGGGGGGAAAACCCCATTATTTCTTCCCTAGCTATTAATATCCTTGTGGGTGTGACAGATTGGCACATTTAATAGCTTGTCTTCTTGTCTGGCTGTTCTGATTTGCTCCTTCCCTGCCTTCTGGCTGATATAAAGAATAGCTTCAATTTGAGATTGGTATGTGAGACTTGGGTCTTAGATTCTGAGAAGCAGCTGGTGAGATGTTCGATCTTTTTCTGAGCTATATGATTGCAGGTACATAAGAACAACCCTGCTGGATCAGGCCAATGGCCTGTTCTCACGGTGCCTAACTGGATTCCGGTGGGAAACCTGTAAGCAAGACTCAAACACAAGAGTCTTTTCCTCTCCTGTGGCTTCCAGGAACTGGTATTCAAGAAGCGTTGCTGGTTCTGTCTGTGGAGGCAGAGCCTAGCCATTCTGGCTGGTAACCATTGATGTCCTTGTCCTTCAAGAATTTGTCCAGACCTCTCTTAAAGCCATCCATCTTGGTGGCTATCATTGCCTCCTGTGGGAGCGAGTTCCATAGTCTATGCACTGCATGAAGAAATACTTTCTTTTATCTATCCTGAGAGGGACGCGGGTGGCGCTGTCGGTTAAACCACAGAGCCTAGGACTTGCTGATCAGAAGGTCGGCGGTTCGAATCCCCGCGATGGGGTGAGCTCCCGTTGCTCGATCCCTGCTCCTGCCAACCTAGCAGTTCGAAAGCACGTCAAAGTGCAAGTAGATAAATAGGTACCGTTCCAGCAGGAAGGTAAATGGCGTTTCCGTGCGCTGCTCTGGTTCGCCAGAAGCGGCTTAGTCATTCTGGCCTCATGACCCGGAAGCTGTACGCCGGCTCCCTCGGCCAATAAAGCGAGATGAGCGCCGCAACCCCAGTCGGTCACGACTGGACCTCATGGTCAGGGGTCCCTTTACCTTTACCTTCTATCTGTCCTGAGCCTTCCAGTGTTCAACTTCATTGGATATCCCCAAGTTCTAAGGTTATGAGAGACAGAGAGAGAAGCTATTCTCTAAACCTTTGGGCCCATCTAGCTCAGTATCATTTACACTGACTAAATAAAAAAAATTCCTTCCTGTAGCACCTTAAAGACCAACTAAGTTAGTTCTTGGTATAAGCTTTCGTGTGCATGCACACTTCTTCAGATACACAGCGCCGCAACCCCAGTCGGTCTGTGTATCTGAAGAAGTGTGCATGCACACGAAAGCTTATACCAAGAACTAACTTAGTTGGTCTTTAAGGTGCTACAGGAAGGAATTTTTTTTATTTTGACTATGGCAGACCAACACGGCTACCCATCTGTAATTTACACTGACTGTTTCAGTTCTCCAGAGTTTCAGACAATATGTCTTTCCCAGCCTTACCTGAACGTGCCGAAGTTTGAATCTAGGACTTTCTGCATGCAAAGCAGATGACTCACCACCAAGCTGTGGACATTCCCTTAAAAATAATAGCAATATTCCAATCCCCATGGTTCTGGAGAGGTCAATAGGAAGCTGCCCTATACCATACCATACCATTTGTCCATCTAGTATTATCTACGCCAACTCCAGACTTTCAGGTAGGGACATTCCCAGCCTGCTTCTACACAGGAAACCAAATATGTCCCTGCATGTAGAAAGCTATCACCTTTCACCCTCAGCCATGACATGCTAATTTTCTCTGCGCTGGGATTATTGGTTTGTTTACTTTCAGTGGAGGCTCACTCTTCATGCTGAAGGTGGGGGTTCATTCATCTGTTTGGATTCTCCTCTAATAAAGAAGGAATCCTTGCATATAGACAACTAGTGTAGTAGAGTGAGATAAGGCTCCATCATATACTGATTTTCTGTCTGCAGGGATTTTTATTTTATTTTCAGTAAGCAAATTTATTTATTTATGTATTTATTTATTTTTGGTATGGAGGACCATTCCATCCTGTTAGTTCCCTTCCAGTGCTGCTGCACTGGATTTCAGATCCAGAGCCTTTCATTGTTAGCAGATACTTATTTTTCCCCACAAAATTTATGTACTGCTTCATTGTAAGAAAGAGCAAAAAATCTCAAAGTGGTTTACAGAAATAATAAGATAATAATAATAATTAATAATTTTTATTTATACCCCGCCCTCCCCAGCCAAGCCCAGGCTCAGGGCAGCTAACAAGCAATAATAAAAACAAGTTGAATGAATACAACTTAAAAACAAGATTAAAATACAACAATTAAAATATTGAAACATTAAAATATTAAAATGCAGCCTCATCACAATGAAATTATCAGTAAGAATAGTTAAAGGGAACTGTTTAAAACATTAAAACAATAATTAAAATCAATGATGAGCTAAATACCAGATGTCTAGATAGACTTTGCCTAAACAAAAATGGTTTTTTTAGCAGGTGCCGAAAGGAATAGAGTGAAGGTGCCTTCCTGGTGTCAGTCAGTCACTAAGTGTTTCTGCACAAGGAGCTAAGCCATGTGGATGTCCTCTCTGTCCATACCTGCAGGCAGTAAACCATTTTGAATTTCCTTCCCGGCAGTTTCGGTGAGCGTGCAGCCAGTTGCCACCCCAATGCCGATCGTCGCTCACGCATCCATTGGTGGCGGCCTCACAACCTCCACATCTGTCAGCGGCAGTGGAGGACCCAACAGCGACAGCACAAAGAAGACACTAGTGACGCTTTTTGCTAACAACAGCGGTAAGGGGAGAGGCTTTGGATGGGAGGATCTTGGTTTGGGGGCAAGTGTTAGGATCTGCAGGCCACACACTTCAGATATCCCACTCACCCTAATACTTTGCCAAGGAAAATGGGATTCTGTGGCCAGTACCAATCCTGCCAATTAAGTAAATGACCCACTTTCACATTTGCCACATTCATGCTTTGATGCCACTTTAAGAAGTTGTATTTTCCCTCAAATAATATTGGGAATCCCAGTGTATATGCAGTAGATAATTTGCTCCATCCTGCTGGAGCGCCATTTTGCATCTGACTCCACCACCAGTCCTCCAAGCCACTGTTTGGCCCTGAAGTGACAAAGCTAATCTGAAGTTGGAAGTTGTAGGGCAGGTGACAATGATGATTTTGCCCACTTGTCCTTCTCTTTTGTCCAGCTGGGACTCCTCTAGTTCAGCAAGGCGGGCAGCCTCTGATCCTCACGCAGAACCCAGGCTCTGGCCTCAGCACAGTGATGACCCAACCAGTCCTCCGGCCGGTGCAGGTCATGCAGAACGCCAACCATGTGACCAATTCCCCGGTGACCAGTCAGCCCATCTTCATCACGACTCAGGTGAGGGAGGGGCAGCACCTCTTCTACCTCTCGATACCAGTTGCTGGGGGGGGCAGTCAACAGGGTATGCTCCCCCCCCCCTTCTTGCCCAGCCTATGGATTTTCCAAAGGCATCTCATTGGCTCTTGCAGGAAGTACAGGGTGGCCGCAAAGTAGGTATACAGTTGAATCAGTGGAATTCACCACAACAGATTATATGGGTACACATCACTGACACACAACAAAGTGGCAGTTAAATTTCAGGCTGGCAGTTGGAAAGAATAGTGGAGTCAGATAAAAGGATTATTATACTGTTATTGTGAATGATGACGGCGAACTTGAGTCATGCACAAAGAAAGTGGATTCTAAAGGAGTATACTTTTGGACCACTCTGTATGTTGCCACATTGAGGATCCGACAGAGCTCTTCTTCTGCTGATAACTCTTTATGAGTACCTGGCACATTCCTGGTTTGTTTTTGTGCAGATGTGTAGTTCATTTATTTCTTTTTCACATTTGGAGCTGGTGGATGGTACCATTGGCCTGTCACTGTGTTCTGTGCTAGACTTTGACTGGGCCAGCAGGGTGACACCTTGATCAATGAGCTGACTGAAATGTTAAGAGAATCCACTCATCCCCAGAGCTGTGTACACTTTTTACTCAATGTTATAATAATTCAGAAACCTCTATAATACGGTGCCAGTCTGCACAATTCTATGTCAAAAAATTCTGCACAATTAATTTATTTGTACAATTTGTATTCCATTTAACTGCTAAAAACATTTGTGTTTAGACAAGCCTACTCAGGTCCCTTAGTTCCTGTGGAATTGCAGCATGCAGCAGTCCTCATTGTCTGCTCCCAGGCCTGCTGTTCAGATAAGCCTGCTAAAGCCACTTCTTTTTGCTTGCACGTTGCAGGGTTTCCCCGTGCGAAACGTCCGGCCTGTGCAGAACGCGATGAACCAGGTTGGGATTGTCCTGAATGTACAGCAAGGCCAGACAGTGCGGCCCATTACCCTTGTCCCAGGTAAAGCAGAGGCTGGAACTGTGAAAGTGAGGAGGGGTCAGGCTGCTGGGCCCGTAGGTGTCAAAAGGGAAGAAAAGAGGCCCAGGAAATTTCCCTCCAGCACCAGAGTATGGGCTGCAGAGGCAGGGCTATGCGAAAAGCTTCACGTTTTTGCTGCCACCTTCAGTGGGAGGGGCTTCCGTAGTCCCAGCCCCGCCTCCTTTGAAGGTACAGAGCTCCTATGCACCTGTGTCTCTTTAGCCAAAGAAAGTGTGATGAATATATTACCTTCATATATTTATAATCCTAGAGGTTCGCTTATCTAGCATCTTTCTGCCTCATATGGGTTTACAAAAAATGCAGCGCGAGGGCAGGCTTATCAAAGGCGGGACAAAAAGTACAGGAGTAGAAAGAGGGTAGCAGGAGGTGGAGGGAGAGTGGGGGCCACACCAGGTCTCAGCCACAAAACCAGTTTGCACTGCATGGTAAACCAGGATTCATGGCTGACCGAAGTCATGGCTTAAAGTCTGCAGGGGTTTTTTCCTGCGTACCTCTGTTAAAAGCAAGAGAAAAGAGAGAGCGCATTTTCCATGATGGGGGTAGGGAAGACTGCCTTCTTATGGATTATGGGTGGGGAACATCTGTGGCCCTCCAAATGTTGCTGGACTCCCAGCCCCTCATCCCTGCCCAATGGCCGTTCTAATTGCTGGGGCTGCTGGGAGTTTTGGTCCAGCAGCAATTAGAGGACCACAGGCGATCTCCCGCCACCCCTGGTTTCAGCCTGTGCAGTTTGTGTCATACAGACATTAAAAATAAGAACATTAAAATCCGTTTTTAAATCTTATCAAACATCAACAGCCCAATATGTAATTGAAATAATATTTCTGCCAATAGGAGCAAGTTGTTTTAAACTGTTTTTAATATTGTGTTTTAGTGTTGTAACCTGCCCTTGCTTGGACCTTAGGGTGAAGGGCAGGTAATAAATGTCTTCCAAGCTTAGTATTTCCTAGATTCCTATTGCAATGATCTACAAAGTATGGCCACCTCTTGACCAGTGTCTGTAACTTTTAATTGGATTGAGGATGATGTGTTTGCAGGATACATGTATTTAGTAAAAAAAAAAAAAACCACACAAAACAAAAACCCTGGTTAATCGCAGTGAGAAATTGAGAGACTTTCCTGTTCCATCTGTATGGAGATGGCTCTAAAGTGCCTTGAGTTAGCATAAATGGGCAAGTTGACTGATTTGCCCCATAAGTGGAAGGGCACTTCCTTATAACAGCAGTAATAATTTTTCCAGGAGAGTCTCCTGGAACTGATTAGAATTTCTAGAATTAATGGAAATGAACAAGCTGACTGATTTGATCCATCGGAGGAATGGAACCTCCTTAGTAAGTTTTGTTTTAGGAGAGTCTCGAGGACCGACAGGACGGTAACTGTGCCCTCCTTTCCTTTGCAGCCCCAGGCACCCAGTTTGTGAAGCCTGCAGTCGGCGTCCCTCAGGTTTTCTCCCAAATGGCCCAGGTGAGACCTGGTCCGGCCATGCCGGTCCGGCCGTCTTCCAACACGTTCACGACGGTCATTCCAGCCACGCTTACCATCCGGAGCACAGTACCGCAGTCCCAGGCGCAGCCGCAAAGTAAGTCCTCTCCCAGCACCTCCTCCACCACCACCACTCCTACTCCAGCACAGCCAACCGCACTGGGACAGTTAACTGTACAGCAGCCAGGGCAGTCCACTCAAGCTACTAACCCCAAATTAGGTAAGACTTCCCATGGAGAGGGAAACTAAAAATGAAAGAAAAAGGAAAATGGTATTACTTTGGTCCTCATTTGTCTGGAGGAGCTGGGAAACATTGCGGCCCCCGGGTTTTGCTGCGGCCCCTTCATTATGTGGGGCTCATGGCACAGCAAATGCTCTGTGTTTGTCCATCTGATTGGGAGGTGGGCTAAGGAAAAACACTTCCGCTCTACTCCAGGGAAGGGCAAAATGTGAAAGTAAGCAAATATAAGAAAAACAGCTTGTGTCGATTAACGATTGATTTTAACCAGTGCATTACAAGACTATTTGTTAATTACATTTTTTAAAAAATTATTTAAAGCATCTATGCATTTACTCTTCAGTTGGAACAGGTGACAATTTTTTTTAAAAAATGCCACAATCCCTGCCTCTCAGGTTTACAGCCTGAAAAGGCATGGCACAAAAGGAAAAAGGGATGGGGAGGGAAGAAGAAAACCTTCTGCTGAAGAACTCAGGGATAGCACATACATGATCCCACTGCCACCATTTCATCCCTCACACAAGAAACCTGTGAGATCGTTCAGGCTGAGAAAAGATGGGCCCAAGGTCACCCAGTAAGCAGGGATTTGAACCTGGGGCACCCAGCCCAGTAGCTCCTGCTTATTAACATTGTCCCTGCAACATCCCTGTTAATAACACCTCGCTTCCATATATACAAAAGGTATTTAAGTGAATCCATCCAAAGGCCGATGACCAATGGGCTCCAATGTTCTCCAGTTGCTTATTACTATTCCTTAGATGTCAAGTCAAAGGAGGGAAATAAAGTGATATTAAAATCCAGTCTACTAGAGGGAAGGGATAGACCACTGCTTTCCTGTCACTGCCATTTCCAGCAGGCTTACAGGATACGTCTCTCACTCTTGCAAGCCTTTATCTGTCTTTCATTCCAAGAAACTTAGGATGCTGCTTTATATCAAGTCAGACCTTTGCTCCGTCTGTCTCAGAATTGTCTACCCTGACTGGCAGCAGATGGGAGTCCTTTCCCCAGCTCAGCCTGGGGTTGAACCTGGGACCGTCTGCATACAAAGCAGATGCTCTGTCTACCGATTCATCTCTTTTGAAAGGGTGTGTGTGTGTGGAAGGAATGCACTTCCTGCATTTTGTTACCAAAATGCAGAAATTGCTTGGGTCTATATTTCCAAAGGGAATATAGTTAATGTTTTTCTATTAACTGCTTTGTCTGCCCTGTAACATACCTTGAAAGCTTGCCAGCCCTCTCCTGCTTTCTCCATCTAACAATAATAATAAAAACATTCTGCTCCATCTCCCTGTTCTTCTACTTAAAAACGCTTGTTTCCCTGACAGTGAGCATTGCAAGTTTCGTGACGGTGAAAAGGCCCGGGGTGACGGGGGAGAACAGCAACGAGGTGGCAAAGCTGGTGAACACCTTGAACACGGTCCCTTCCCTCGGCCAGAGCTCGGGCCCCATTGTGGTCTCCAACAACAGCCCGGCCCATGTCCCCCAGAGAGCAGGCATCTCGGAGTCTTCGTCGCAGAAAGGTAAGCTCTGCCAGCAGCCTGGGCTTGGGCAGGTTCCGACTGTAACTTGGTCCCAAACCACAGCATCAAGCTTCACTTCCGCCCATTGCACAGAAAACTGGAATTCCTTAGTGATGGAGGATGGTACTACGTGGGTGACTCCTCCCACTCACTCTGGGGGTGGTGCCATGCAAATATGCCCTCCCAATTCCATTCCTATGTGCATGAAACAGATGGGGTGCACTATGGGAGAATTGACAGCACAGCCTGGATAGCTCTGTCCTCCATTGTTACATAGGGTGGGAAGGGAGATCCAGGGGAAAGGAAAGGAAAAATGTGGCCAGCCCAAGCGAGAAGTCCAAAAAGGTAGTTGCAGGGCTTCTGGATGCTAGCCATAACCTTTTCTCCTTTTTTCTTCCTATTACAGTCAGCTCCTCCCCCATCCCCGCCTTCGACCTGCAGGACAGCGGGCGGAAAGTCTGTCCCCGGTGCAATGCCCAGTTTAGAGTCACTGAAGCTTTAAGAGGTCATATGTGTGTAAGTAATTCCCGAATTATGAGATCAAGGCCATTTCAGCGTCACACCCTGCTGGCAGCCGTGAATAGAGTCAAAGGACCATGGTGTCTGCCCAGAGCAGAAGCTCAGGTCGATGGCTGTTGCTAAAAAACTGGGAGTTCAGGGAGTGGGGCGGTGGTGATGTCACCCTGCAAAGTTGATTCAGGCAGTGAAATTCAGGACTGAAAGGCGAAAGGACCTTTGTTTAAGCAAATCCACAGTTAGAGACAGGGATGCTTCCGAATACTAGTTGCTGGAACGGACGGGAGTGTGCTCTTGTGCTCAGATCCCTCTCACAGGTTTCCCAGAGTCATCTGGTAGGCCACTGTGAGAACAGGATGCTGGGCTGGCCTGATCCAGTAGCTCTCGTCTTACATTCATATATTAACCTTAACTCGAGGACCTCCTCCTTCTTTCCTCAGTACTGCTGCCCTGAAATGGTGGAGTTCCTGAAGAAAGGGAAGCCCCTGGAGTCTGAACCAAATATCCAAGCCCCCAAGCCCCCTTCCCCGGAGAAAGCAGCCGCCGTCGCGTCGCCCCCCTCCTCCACCCCCATCCCCGCCCTCTCGCCGCCAGCCAAAGTCTCTGAGCACAGCGACGGCACGGGCGACGGGGCGCAGAGCAAGCTGATAATGCTGGTGGACGACTTCTACTACGGCCGGGACGGCGGGAAGGTGAACCAGCTGCTCAACTTCCCCAAGGTGCCAACGTCCTTCCGCTGCCCGCACTGCACCAAGAGGCTCAAAAACAACATCCGGTAAACGGCGATGGGTGAAGCGTTGTCAGGGAGGGGAGGAAGAAAGGGCTGTGGCAAAGCCAGCAGCAGGAGGAGGAGGTGTGGCCCTCAGGAAGATGCTGGGGGGGGGGCTGGGCTTTTGCAGTCCAACATCAGCTGGAGAGCCACAGACTTCCCCACTCTGGTCTTAAAGAGAGCCAGCCCACTTTAAAGAGGTTTATCTGTTGTGTTTGGCCGCTAGCCTTGATGGCCATGCTCTGTCTCCACAGACAGAGCCAGTCATGTTTCTGGATTCCAGTTGCTGGGAACTGCAGGAGGGAATAAGTCTCTTCTGCTCGGGTCCCGTTTGAGGATCTGCAAAGGCCAAAGGGGACCCATCTCCATCCAGCATCCCCTTTCCCACAATGGCCAGCCAGAGTGCCTCTTCCGGGAAGCCCATGTGCAGGACACTAGCCCAATGCCAACACTCCCCAACAACCAATATTCAGAGAGGCGCACTTTGCACTCGGAGCTGATGCCTGCAGTGAGCAGCAAGGGGAAACAGGCAGGAAGAGATTTCTCTCTCCCCCCCCCGCCACCCTGAAGTAACCACAGAAACGTCTGCTCCTTTCCCCCACGCCTCCAGGTTTATGAACCACATGAAGCACCACGTCGAGCTGGATCAGCAGAACGGTGAGGTGGACGTCCACACCATCTGCCAGCATTGTTACCGGCAGTTTTCTACGCCCTTCCAGCTCCAGTGCCACTTGGAGAATGTACACAGCCCCTACGAATCGACCAGTAAGCTCTGCCCCAAAGTGTCTCCCCCTGTCTGTCCGTCCCCCCATGAAGGGTCTCCACGATGGTCACAGCCTGCACTGGAAAAAAGGCTTCCTTCAGAGGTTCCCTTTTCCTTTGGTGCAGAGGAGGACTGTCCGCTCTGCTCACCACAGACAGGGCAGGAAACAATGGCATTATTTACAGGGCGTCCATTTGACTTTGCAGAGTACCAGGGGCTGCTCCCTGCCCCAAGGGGGTTGCAGGAGGCGATAGGGGAAAGGGGAAGGATTTGCGTTTTTGAGCTTCATGTAATTAAGCATAGTTGCAGTTGGGTCCAGGAGAATGGGAAACTAAACCTAAATATAAATTATTTTGCAGGCACATTTCTGCATTGCCTGATTTTGTTTCATGACCAACAGAGACCCTTAATGGGGTGTGGGGATGGTTATCTGAGGTTCAAGCCAGACTTTGTTCCCGGGCCAGGCCCTGCAAGCTTTCTGCAGTTTGGGGTGGCATCTGAATCCTCCTGGCGTCCTCCTTTTTGACAGACTCCCTCTTGCGTTACAGCAAAATGCAAGATCTGTGAATGGGCTTTCGAGAGCGAGCCCATGTTCCTGCAGCACATGAAGGACACTCACAAGCCAGGGGAGATGCCCTATGTTTGCCAGGTATGGAGAACACCCCCCCCCCCCAAAAAAAAAACCCAGTTGGCTTCAACAAACTGAGAATCCACACTGGGTCTGGCCAGCCTGCTCTCCCCTTTGTCAGCTACAATGTAGTAGGAATGGAACTGAATACCAGTTTCTGATGTATGGGAGTTTCTGTGCAGGGGGAGAAAGTGATATGGGAGAGCCATGGCCTTTGCCCACTCCTTATTTATTTATATACCCCTTGATTTTTATTTATTTTTTAATTTTTAAAAGCGCCTCAAAGTTGTTTACGAAAATAATTATGAGCTTCCTACATTAAGCCATTGCTGAAGGCAAAATGCCAGACAAGAAAGGTCCGATCCTTCTCTTGAGAGTTCACAGCCTCCAGCTACCCATGCTGGAATCTGGAGGGCTTGTATCAGATAGTTGCTTTACTTATTGCTCCCCTGATTTTAATGCTTATCACTTCTTTCCAGAAACATACTGTAACATACGAGAAATCTGTGACTGCTCGTTTCAGCATTGCTGTTGTTGTTGTTTTTTACTGTACTGTAATTTGCAAAAGAAAAAAAAAGTCTATCCATGCTTCTGTGCTCGTGGCTCCTTCCAGGTCTGCCAGTACCGCTCGTCACTCTACTCCGAAGTAGACAGCCACTTCCGAATGGTCCACGAGGACACGCGGCACCTCCTCTGCCCTTACTGCCTCAAGGTCTTCAAGAACGGCAACGCCTTCCAGCAGCATTTCATGAGGCACCAGGTAAATTGGTCTTGCAGGTGAAGCACTCACCTGGTTCCCTTGGTGACTGGGAATGGCATGCAGGCCGCCACCCTCCTCCTCAGCTCAACCCCTGAGGCCATAGAGGTCTCCGAAGCATTTCCCAGAGGTGCCTTGCGGCTCAGTATCTGGTGTCAGCTTCCCTTTTAAAGGGTAGTGGGAGAATGTAACAGAAAGTAAAAACCAGGACTAAAAATTCTAAAGGGGGTGGGGGTGGGGAAGATGCAGGGATATAGAAATAATTATTGATTTCCCACCCTTATTGTTATTTTTATCTTGAAGCCTACCTGTGCATTAGAATGAGGCAGGAGAGTCCTGAGGGTAGTGGTTAGAACAGGAGTCAGCAAACTTTTTCAGCAGGGGGCCAGTCCACTGTCCCTCAGACCTTGTGGGGGCCAGACTATATTTTTTTGGGGGGGGGAGATGAACGAATTCCTATGCCCCACAAATAACCCAGAGATTCATTTTAAATAAAAGGACACATTATACTCATGTAAAAACACGCTGATTCCTGGACCTTCTGCGGGCCGGATTTAGAAGGCAATTGGGCCAGATCCGGCCCCGGGCCTTAGGTTGCCCACCCATGGGTTAGAATGTCAACCTAGGACTTGGAAGAGACCAGGGTTCAAATCCCTGCTTGGTCACATGGCGCTCCCTGTGGGTGACCTTGGGCCAGTCACTGCCTCTTAGCCTAACCTACCGCACAGGATTGTTGTGGGTATATAATGGTGGGTAAGAACACCAGCCAAGTGGTGACCACACTGGCGATGACAGCAACATCTGGAGGGGCCGCGGGTTCCCCACCCTCCCTTTACGACAAAAGCCACTGTCTGCTGTTGCTGCGTCCTCCACATGCAGCTGCTGGGTGACCTTGGGCCAGTCACACTTCTCTGAAGTCTCTCAGCCCCACTCACCCCACAGAGTGTTTGTTGTGGGGGAGGAAGGGAAAGGAGAATGTGAGCCACTTTGAGACTCCTTCGGGTAGTGATAAAGCAGGATATCAAATCCAAACTACTACTACTACTACTACTACTCTTCTTCTTCTTCTTCTTCTTCTTCTTCTTCTTCTTCTTCTTCTTCTTCTTCTTCTTCTTCTCCTTCCATGCCACTCCAATTCCCCCCGCAGAAGAAGAGCATCTATCACTGCAACAAGTGCCGGCTGCAGTTCCTCTTTGCCAAGGACAAGATTGAGCACAAGCTGCAGCACCACAAAACCTTCCGCAAGCCCAAGCAGCTGGAGGGGCTAAAACCAGGCACCAAGGTATGGAAAGGGACACGAGGGGGGGGGGCAGAAGCACCCACCCCTCTCTTTTAATTCAAGCCAGGCCTCGGGGACAGACAGGCAGTCCTCACTGCACCATCTAGCAGGCAGACATTACCAAGGTTCCCTGTCTATGTGGCTCCCCACGCCACTTTCTTTTTTAAGGCACAAAGTGACACGCAGGCTGGTTGACATGTTTGTGGACCAGAAACGTGCGTGGACTTGTTTGCATAGTTTCCCTGGGCTCTCCATCTTCCTGTTGTGGGTAGAGCTCTGGACTTCAGGATTCGGCAGGATTCAAATTCTTTCCCCCTCCCACGCCCACCCCATCATCCATGAAGCTGACTAGATGTGATCCTGGCCTGGCTTATAGCCTAGCCTACCTCACAGGGCAGTTGTGAGGATAACATGGGGAGGAGATGTCTGTAGGCCACCTTGAAAGGTGGGATATAAATATAAGAAATGAATAAAATACATTTCCAGCTAGTTCCTCTGTCCCCGTCTTTAATGCTGATTGATTTCTGGCTTCCCCTCAGCTGGTGAGGAAGGTTACTTGGGAGTGGGTAACCCCTCCCACTTTCCCCAGGGGTGGGGCTATGCAAATGAGGTGCAGGAATCATTTGGAGATTTTTTCCTTTTTGAAACCCCATCTGTATCTGTATAGCGCTCGAGTGTTTTCATTGCAGTCTCTCTCGTCCTCTGCGCCACAGGTCACCATCAGGGCCTCCCGAGGGCAGCCGCGGACGGTGCCCTTGTCTGCCAACGACATGCCCCCAGGCCTCCTCCAAGACACCACCTTGCTCTCAGCCTCGGCGGACCCCCAGCCCAACTTCCTGTGCCCACCTTACCAGAGGAACATCCAGAAGAAAGCCGTCAGGAAGATGTCAGAGCTCATTACTAAATTTCCCACTAAAATATCCCTTAGAAATAATAACAGTCTGTGGCGGGGGGACGGGGGACAGGACTGTACAGTTCAGTGGTTCAGATTCTGTAGCTTCCTCTTTACATTTGACAGCTGATGCTGTCCAGGCTTGCCGGAGGGAGTTTTGGGAGCCGTATTTGGCCCTTCGGCCTGAGGTTCCTCCCAACCCCTGGTATAGATGCTTCCCTGCACTTTCCCAGCCAGGGGAGCAAGGAGTAAGCCTTCTCTGCTGTGAGCTGAACACCTGGCTAGTTGTGGCACTCCAGCTACAAAATCCAAATCCTGCAGTTTGACTTGGGTACACAATGACCCAAACGTCCTTTACAGAATTGCTCATTTAATTTGGCGGTGTTTTGGCTTTTTTTATTATTAAACAATGCAACAGGACTCCATTTTCAAGGTTTTTCTCTTAACGCAAGTGTCTGGTCCTTATGGCTTAAGGCGATACAGGACAGCAAGCCAGGAAGGAGTCCACAGCTGCGGCACTAGCCTGCCGCTTCATCAACCGTGGTCCAAAGCCTCCTGCAACCCTCTTAGCAAAACCCACATCCTTTGTTGGAACCCAGCCCCTGACCGGCCGCCCCCTTTCTCTCTGCAGGAGCGTCCTTGGCCGGCAAACGTGTCTCGAGTGCAGCTTCGAAATCCCGGATTTCCCAAACCACTTCCCCACCTACGTCCACTGCTCGCTATGCCGTTACAGCACCTGCTGCTCCCGCGCCTATGCCAACCACATGATCAAGTAAGTCAGGCCAAGCGCTTTTCTCTTCCTCCTGCTCTGATCTTTTGGTGCAGCAACTAACTCTTCCCTTCCGGCTGAAGTGGGGGGGGGGGGCAAGAGTGTGCCTGCCCTTCTCTTTCTGGGACCTGTGCACTCGCTTTTGCTGGGCCGAAGTGTTTGCTGGGCCCGGTTAAGGAAGTGGGTGGCTTGTGGGAGTCCCTAAGAATTGCTCTCTTTCCTCATTTGTGTGTGTCTGCTTGCTCTCTTTTTACCAGCAACCACGTTCCTCGCAAGAGTCCGAAGTACTTGGCCTTGTTCAAAAACTACACTGCTTGGTAAGGCAGAAATTTCCCTGGAACAATAATTTCCTTTCTTTACCTGCTAGCTAGCACCTTTTTTATGTTCTGGTGTGCTGTTCGTCTACACCGTGGCCCTAAACCTGCCTTAATAATCCTTCTCTCACACCTAATATTTGTACCTCTCTGGCCCAGTTGGGGGTGGTCAAGCCAAGAATGCCTTCTCAGCCTCTTCAGCAACCTCCAGTTCCCAGAATTCCTTGCAGGGTGGCTGGAGCTATGACAATTAAACCGAGAGGGATTTGGTTCATGTGCAAGGTTAACCCCGCTATGTTAAAGAAAGCGATGGCAATGACAATGAGGACTTTGCTTGTGGTTTGTTTGGAGAGAAGCAAACCATGAATCAGTAAGCCTCTGCTGGAGGGCCTCAGGTTGGGAAACGCTGGTTTAGACCATTTTAAGTCTGTGAGCTGAACTGGTGTTCTGACTTGTATTTTTGTAGTGTAGATTTGCCTCATGAGCTTTCCTGTGTGTGATTTATCTAATCGCTTTTGTGCTGATCGCAAATGGCAGTTCCTGGGTCTGGAGTACAAATGCTGCAGAACCTCAGCTCAAAATGCTTGACTCCAGCCTTAGTGGAGAGAGCACTTTGGGGGGTTGGCTTTTCAAACATTGAATTAATAACTTTTTAAACCAGCCCTGCAAGGTCTGTGGTTGTTTTAAAAACCTTGTTTTCTGACATGCTTCATCAGTGAGGCTTAGACGGTTTTCGTGTGTGTGTGTGTGTGTGTGTGTGTGTGTGTAATGAATGTGTTGGAATTCTTGGCACTTATAACAAGATCGCCAAAGAATCACATCAAGGGGCTTCAAGTTCCCCACCCTGATGTGATTTATCTTCTGAGCAGCTAAATCAAGATGTGCATTGCTAGGGAAGAGGGGGTGTTGTTCTTGTTGTTTGTCTACAAGGGAAGATGTTTGGGAATCAAATACGCTTGCTGGTGGCAAGATCCTACCACAAGGGATGACCTTCCATCTTTCCATTTCTGCCTCACAGCGGAGTGCGATTGGCTTGCTCGGCTTGTCTCTTTGCCACATCGGAAGGCGACGCGATGGCCAAGCACCTTGTCTTCAATCCCTCGCACGAATTCAGCAACGTACTCCTACGAGGTGAGGGCTGGAGGGGGCAGGTGGAAATTGGATGATGCAGCACGGCTCCTCCCAACTCCTCCATTCCCAGCATTTGCTCATTCAAACAGAGTTCCTCGGCAAAAAGAATCAGCACTACCACGTGTGTCTTATAACCTAGGAAACTGCCCTATACTTGTCCATCTCAGTATTGCCCACACTGAGTAGTAGCAGCTTCCCATGGTTTCGAACTGAGACTCTCTTCTGAGAGAGAGAGAGGCATTTTCTCTCTGTTTTATTGCAAGCCTGTTTGAACACTTCACTCTTGCCCTTGCTGCAGTTCTACTTCCTCTCCCGGCCCCACCATTCCCACTGCCTCGATACTTCCAGCCTTTTTGCTCTTCCTTTCCCAACCAGCTCAGAAACTGCGATAGAAGTCCTTGGGGGCAGCTGCCTAGGAGACTCTGGGTTCAAAGAGCAATGGATCTGGGTTTAATTCTCAGAACGTGTCCACAGAACTTGTCCTTGAGACACACACATTGGGGTATCAACAAGGGATCAGGAAATAAAGGGAAGGCAATGGTGTCGCCCACTAGATAAGTACAAAAAGGTCCAGGACTCTTCCAGGAAGATCACCAGGCCACAGCGGCGCTTAACTGAGGGGCAAGACAGATTTGCAGGCTTGAACAGGAGGGTGCCCTCAGGAGAGCAAGGCCAGTTTCAGGAAGGCAGAATAGGCAGGGAGAGGACGAGGTAGCTAGTCTGGTGCGTAAGGGAGCCAAGGAGGGGCAAAGCATAGCATGGTGTCTGTGAGCTGCTTGCAGTTGGTTCTCTGTCGCCTTCCTAAGAGGCATTTATATGCTGATGGAAAAGGGTAGTGATGGATTGCTGTGCAGACTCAGGGTATGGCTAATAGTTCCCAGAACGCCCCTGCATTTTCCTCTGCCCCTGTGCTGTGAGTCCACCTGTTGCCAGTGACCCAGTCCCTTTTATGTGTCCCTTGTTAACAAGCCGCCTGGTGCAAGCTCAGCCTCTCAATACTTTTATTTCCTCTTTTTTCTAACAGGTTCCACCTGGAGTTCGCATTCAAGGTAAATTTCCCCCAATTTTCCTCCCATCTGGTCAGATTCTCTTCTTCTGCCCCTCATCCCGTGTGTGAGGGGGTTTTCTCTTTCTTTTACTGCAAAACTGGCCCTGTTACAAGTGCCACATCATACCCATTCCACATTTATGAGAAATCTTTTATTGTAGCAGCACCCACACTCTGAGACTCCCTGTGCATTGACAGGGAAGTTGACTTCACTGTACTCTTCTTGCTTCCTGCTAAAAACATTTTTGTTCAGCCCCCCCAGACGTGCAGAATGTAGATACATGTTTTAATCTGCTTTTAGTTAATTGCTGTGATTTTTCTCTTTTGAATCATCTTGAGAGTTGTTTTGTATGGTTTTTACTAATAATTTTATTTCTTTATTCTCTTTGTAAACTGCTTTTGAGATCCCCCCCCCTTAAGCGGTGTGTAAACTTGATGAGATAAAGAAAGAAATAAAAATACTCAAGGATCTTCCCTGTCTTTCTTTTTTCCTCCCACCCTTCAGGCCTGCCCAGCCATTTGACAGAGATGTGAAGGCCCCCAGCTCCACCTACCCGCCAATCAAAGCTGCTACCGTGAACACAGCCTCGCCTCTGCCTGAGGACGAGAAAGAGAAGGAGGCGCCTGAAACCGGCAACAGACCCCCTGTCGTCGCTTCAACTCCGGCTCCCGCCACTCTCCAGGAGGACGAAGACGAGTGCTTGAACGTGGAAGATGAGGACGAGCAGCCGCCGGCGAAGGAAGCGCCTGAGCCGGCGAGCCGAAAGGAGCAGCTCTCGGTGAAGAAGCTACGGGTGGTCCTCTTCGCTCTGTGCTGCAACACCGAGCAGGCGGCGGAGCACTTCAAGAACCCCCCGCGGCGGATCCGGCGCTGGCTTCGGCGGTTCCAGGCTTTCCAGGAGGAGAATGTGGCCTCCCTGTCAGAGGGGAAGTACCTGAGCTTTGAGGCGGAGGAGAAACTGGCAGAGTGGGTGCTCACCCAGCGGGAGCAGCAGCTGCCAGTCAACGAGGAGACCCTCTTCCAGAAGGCCACGAAGATCGGGCGGTCCTTGGAAGGCGGCTTCAAGATCTCCTACGAGTGGGCCGTCCGCTTCATGCTCCGGCACAACCTCAGCACACACAACCGCCGGGCGGTGGCCCACCCTCTGCCCAAGGACGTCGAGGGCAGTGCCAGCTGCTTCATTGAGTTCGTGCAGCGGCAGATCCACACCCAGGATCTGCCTCTATCCATGATCGCCGCCATCGACGAGATCTCCCTCTTCCTGGATGTGGAAGTGCTCTGCAGCGACGACCGGAAGGAGAACGCCTTGCAGACGGTGGGGACGGGGGAGCCCTGGTGCGACGTGGTCCTGGCCATCTTGGCTGACGGGAGCGTGCTGCCCACCCTCGTCTTCTACCGGGGCCGGGTGGAGCAGGCCGCCAACGTCCCGGAGACGATTGTCCTGGAGGTGAAGGAGGGCGGCTACAGCGACGACGAGATCATGGAGTCTTGGTCCTCCACGGTGTGGCACAAGCACATAAAGAGCCAGAACAGCAAAGGCATGCTGGTCCTGGATTGCCACCGGACGCACCTCTCGGAAGAGGTCCTCTCCGTGCTGAGCTCCTCCAACACGCTGCCGGCCGTCGTCCCCGCCGGCTGCAGCTCCAAAAACCAGCCGCTGGACGTTTGCATCAAAAGGACCGTGAAAAACTTCTTGCACAAAAAGTGGAAGGAGCAGGCCAAGGAGATGGCCGACTCCACGTGCGACTCGGACATCCTCCTCCAGCTGGTCTTGTGCTGGCTGGCCGAGGCGCTCGAGGTCATCAGCGACTGCCCCGAACTGGTCCAGCAGTCCTTCCTGGTGGCCAGTGTGCTGCCGGGCCCCGATGGCACGGCCAACACGCCCACCCGCAACGCCGACATGCAGGAGGAGCTCATTGCCTCGCTGGAGGAGCAGCTGAAGCTCAACAACGAGCCCCAGGAGGAAGAGGAGGAGGAGGAAGAGGCAGAGCTGCAGGACGGGGCATCGGTCGCGCCAGCCGAGGAATCCGCCAACCCTGAGGTCCTCCACCAGCTCTTTGAAGGGGAGAGCGAGACAGAATCGTTCTACGGCTTTGAGGATGCTGACTTGGATCTGATGGAAGTCTGAGTGCTTTCCCGCTTGATCCAGAGAAAGAGTTCTTTTCCTCTCTCTTTTATATATATATAGATATATATAGATATATATATAAAAGAAAATCAATGTTGGATGAGACCATTTTCACTTCCCTGTGGATCTGTGGGTACAAGAGATTAGTAGGTGAACACGCAGACTAATAGCCATTTTATGCTGTCTGTTCATTTCTTTAAAAAGAAAAAAATGTGCTTAATTTGTTTTTGTTTTTTCTTAAATCACTGTGTTGCTATTTTCTGAAGATACATTGTGGGTGAATTATTTTTTGCTTTTCATTTTCTTTACCTCACTGTATTATAGTTTCTGGGTTGTGTTTGTTTTATACTGTGCAAAAAATGGTTTTTAATTAAGCCACATCATCAATGTGACCTTTTTTCTTTTGAAAAAACCAAGGAACACCAATATGTAGCTAAAGAATGAAAATCTCTACACCCCACCCCCACTTTTTTAAAAATTTGTCATAACACAGACCTCCCCTACCCTTCCCCATTTTAACACTTGGATCCAGAAATGTTGATTTCTAGGTGATAACATCTTTTCTTTCTTTTAAGGTATGAATGTTTCCTTTAACACATTGAACGTTCTATAGCCGCCCTTTGAAAAATTGAGGTTTCCTTATTAACAAAGAGGACAGCAATTAAAGGCCGACACCGTTGTTTAGGGACAGGAAAGGGGTTGATCCGGCCTCTTGGTCACCAGCAAATGGATCTTTATAGACATAGAAGTGCCATGCTTTGGGTTGACCAGTGATCCACTTTGGTCGAGAGTTACCTGGACTTCCAGGCAGCTGCCGCAACTTCCTCACTTCCTCGTCCGTTGGCTAAACTACTGGGCACCTGCTCCTTCAGATTCCTAACAAGAGTATAAACTGTGGAAGCTTCAAGCCTTTTGACAACTCCGTTCAGGTTGGCAACATCCTTTCTGGTTGGTTGGCTCGTTGGTTGCAAGCTAATCCTCTCCTGGACCATTGACTTTAAACCTTCTAGAAACTTATCGATAGCTACAGAATCCTGCTTTCTCTGACGGCGCCAAGACACACTACGTACCCCGAATTTGCTACTTCGGTTGAACCCAGCTGCACACTCAAGAAAACAAGGGAGAACTTGTTTTTATTTTTCACTGCCAGCGTAAAAAACAGAGACAAAAAAAGACAAAAAGAGAGATGTTTTTTCTACTGTTTGCATGTTTGAGAGTTTTTTAAAAATCGTAACGTATTATGGTCTGAACAATGAAAAGCATTTTGACATGACGAAAGAACGTGGGAGCCTCCTCCCTCCCCCGCCCTTCATGCCACTTCTGGTTTTACTTTTTTCCGTTGAAGTTTTAAGACTCTCCTCTGTGGCCGACGCCTTCCCTCCCTTTCCCCGAAGCCCCCAATATGCCCACCCCGCTCCCCACCCCAGTGACTCAAGGGAAGAAGGAAACAGGGTGGGCTGACCTGTAAATGATTAATCTCTAAAATGTACATACGTGGAACATTTAATAAAGCCAGGGAAATGGATTTATAAACGCTGTGTTTTTATTATGGAGAATGACAGCTGGATGGGGCAGGTTGAAGTTTTGTGCGCATTGTAAATTAACAGGAGCTTCAGGCAGGCTGCCCAATACACCTGGTGTCCTCCATCCAGGTGTTTTCATCTTCCATCAGCCCAAGGCAGCACAGCTGTATGATGCTGAGGTTAGCGGGAGGGTATGGATGCTGATGGAGTCTAAAGTAGCTGTGGGTGCAGCAAAAGGGGGCACTCGGCTGCATTTTCAGTTGTGGGGTCCAGAGGAACGTTATTTGGGCCAGATCCCCAAAGAGAGTCTTGTCTCTTCTGTACATTTGGAATACTGTGTACAGTTCTGGTTGCCACATCTCAAAAAGGATATTGGCAGAGTCAGAAGAGGCTCGGAAAAGGTCCACCAAGAGGTGACCTTGTAGACAAGCATAAAATGAGCATGATCTGGAGCAACTGGATAGTTTTTTCCTCCCTGTTATACACTAGATTCCCTTTCTTCCTTCCTTGGATGCACAGATTACCACCCCAGCCCCTCCACAGAGTGGATCGTGCCATCCCACCATCTTTTCCCTTCCCCGTCCAAGGGGCTCATCTTCCTCCCCATCGCCACCCCAACCATTTTAGCTGACTCTTCCCCTCTTGCTTTTCCTTCTCTGCAGACACTGCAGTGTCCCCTTCTCCCACCCTCCCCTCAAGATGGTAAGCAGCTCTCAAACTTGGTGCCGGGGTGCTTTGAATATTAGATAGTCAACATGGCGCTTATTCAGATGTTTTGAATGCCTCTCAGTGGCCCCATGTGTTGGTAGTTGTACTGGCTGCTCCTGAGCTTATCAGGGGTTTAAGAATGAGATTGGTAACAGCAAGGGTGGCAAACTCTGAGCCTGTATCTATCTGCCTGTCAAATTGCAGAAAGTGGGCTTCCAATCTCTGCCACTTTTTTCTTCTCATCTACTACGCAAGCAAAGTGTCCATGTGCATTCTCTGGATCTGTGTTGGCACTGAACCACACAGGCCCAAACAGCACCATTTATTAGCATAGCTGTCAACTTTTCCTTTTGTTAAAGGGAAATTCCCTTATTCCGAATAGGATTCCTCGCAAGAAAAGGGAAAAGTCGACAGCTATGTTCATTAGTGATTACGTTAATTTCCCCCTAAAGGACGGACCCATTCACACAGTCACTAAACACATGACTGATATGCCACATTCAGTTTAGCCCTCAGCCCCAGAGTCTGACCAATTCCCCCTACATCAAATAATACATTCCCCTGGTGGTAGAAAATCAGTGCCAAGAAAGGCTGGACTGCAGGCTTCTTCCTTGATGTGTCAGCTTTCTACAATGCAGTGAATTTTCTGGGATCTTTCAGTAGATGGAGAAGCATTTTTTTAAAAATGCACCTCCCACTCTCTTTAATTTTAAGTGTCGTCCCATCCCCCGACACACACAAACAGCCTCACCACAAGATTAGTCTGACAAGCTCAGAAAGGGGAGAAGCCAGCAATGCTTTAAGATGACGCAGGATCAGGAATGCCCGATTCAGGTCGACAGGAAGCTTATAGCAGAGAAAACTGGAAAGTTACAGTGAAAGTATAAGAATCATGACATGTACATACAGGCAAAGAGTCTAAACCTCATTTATTCTGTTTACAAAAAAAGAAAACGTGGTCTGAGGAGCTGCCGAAACATTAGGCATCAAACAGCATTGCAAGGGATTTGGGATTATCTCTTGACGGGAACAGAGACTGCCCACGAGCTCTTGAGCTTCATTCAAAGCCACTGCAGAGAGAGGAGGAAATGGGGGGAAATTAGGTTGGCAGTACCCAAATTAGCAGGAGATAAGAGCTGCACGATATCTAGAAATGGTTACAGAACAGGAAATCATTTTAAGACAAAATGAAGCACAGTATTTAGGGCATGAATATGGAATTACTACAGCCTTTGGGCCCAGGGATACGAGATACATTTAACCATGTTCAGAATGTCGCTATGAGAAGGTTTGGTAAGTGGTCGCAGAGGTGTGCGTGCCTCTTGCTAGGAGCCAGTCATTCCCTCTAAAACCTGCATATTCCTTTCAAGGTTCATATATAAACACCCAAAACCTAGCTAATCTGGAGGGTATGAGGCTGGGGGACCTTTTATACATCGAAGACCACATACCCTTGTGGGGAGCTTTAGGTGTGCCATGGATAAGATGTTCACTGCCCAGTAGGCTAGAGGCCAAGCAAAGGTCAAGGTTGTTTCTACACATCCTTCTATAGGTATCATTGCAGTTCAGGGATGGCTTTTGGCCAGGAAAACACACTTGAGGGCACAGGCAAGAAGTTAAGAAGAAACTTGGCCCAATGACCCATCTAGCCAAGTGTCTGGTCTCACAGATCATGGCTGGTAGTGGATGTAGCATGCTGAAGAGGTGTAACCTGGGAGGAGCTCTAAAGGGGCTAGATGGCTCCCTGGGCAAGAAAAGGAAAATCTAGTGGCCTTTTCGGCTCCTGTTCCCAAAGGGACCGTGTGAGGTGAGCCGAGCCAAGAAAATGGGAGCAGAACAAAGAGTTCTAGGATAACCTGAAAGATGTTATTTATTTGGTTTATTTCCCCATCTTTCATGCTAAGGTCCCAAGGCAGACGATGCCAATTTAAAAACACATGACTCAAACACAGTCCAAAACATGACAATCCCAAAAATAGAGAGACCCTAAAAATGCGCTCGCAAGTGTGGTGAAGAGGCAAGTCTTGAGCCGAAATCTGCATAGCTGGCCTCGCCTCTGGGAAGCGGGTTCCATAACTTAGGGGAACAAAGGAACCCCCTTTTGTAAGCCGCTACTAACCCCAAAACTTCTGAGGGAGGTGGAGCTTCCATGAGGGCCCTCTCTGATGTTCTTGGCAGCCGAGGGGGTTTCTCTGAGGGTGTCCAGACAGTGCAGGGTCCAAAAATGCCACCTTCCCAAAGGTCATGTAGGTAGCTTGGGAGTTTCCCTGTACTGTGCCAGCCGCAAACTGCTTCAATGGAAACCCCATCCAAAGGGAGCTGTGCTTACCTGACCAGGTGTGCTATTTCCCAGTTGGTCTCGGAGGAGATGGGCCCTTCTACTTCCACGCCTTTCTCTGTCACCGTCGTGAGCTCGTACTGAGAGAAAGAAGAGTGATAGGTTAGACCAGGGGTCTGCAACCCACGGCTCCGGAGCCGCATGTGGCTCTTTTACACCTTTGCCGCGGCTCCGGGGCGGATACTAGCGAGGGGAGGGGGTGCATTGTGCGCCCCGACACTCGCCACTGTGGCGGGCGCTGTACTGGCTGTGACGTCGCATGGGGGCGGTGTGTGCGTTAGTCACGCACCGTCCCAACGTCACCTTCCCGCCCGCCCGCCCACTACATTGTAAGGGGCATGTACGCTGGTCACTGCATTGAAAGGGGGCATGTACGCTGGTCACTGTTTTGAAGGGGAGTGAAGAACACACACACACAAAAAGGTAACTTTTTTATTTCTATGAGGAGTAATTCTGAGGGATCAAACAAAGAAATAATAAAAAAATGACAAAAAAGTTATTTTTATAATGATGAGTTTTGCAGCTCCCAGGTTTTTTTTCTTCGGAAACGGGTCCAAGTGGCTCTTTTTGTCTTAAAGGTTGCAGACCCCTGGGTCAGACCCTCTTGCCAGACACATTTGCCTTAAACAGGGCCTCCTGAGGCTGTCTACCAGCATCAGTTGTGACCTTTGGCCAGGGCTGGTTCCACCCTTCCATGGTTCTAAAGCCACGATGTACAGTGGGAGACTTACCCTGTTGAACGAGCGGGCGTCTCTGTAGTAGAGGATTTTCATGCAGCGTTCAAGGAGGCGTCTGGCCTCCTGCTTAGACAGGACGGGCTTATTTTCCAAGGCTTCCCTCATCAGTGGCTGTGATAGAGCGGGAGAAATAAAACGGTCAGCTGTGCGGCCGCAAGCAGTGGGAACTGAGAAGGCCAGAAGAGTCCTGCCCATGGCTCATCGGGCCCCCTGGTCTCACAGTGGCCAACCAAAAGCGGCTGGGCACAGACCGGATCTTTGGCACCTCTTAGCATGAGACGTGTGCCGCCTCCGCCTGAGACACTTACCTGCGCCACGTAAGAACCGTATCCCGTCGCCAGAGAAGCGGCTTCATACGCCACACCGAGCATGTCAACATAACCTAGGAAACTGAGAGGGGAGGAGGCTTTAGTAATAATAATAATAATAATAATAATAATAATAATAATAATAATAATAATAATATTTATTTATACCCCACCCTCCCCAGCCAAGACGGGGCTCAGGGCGGCTAACACCAGGTATAAAAACAATGGATTACAATACAACTTAAAAACAAGATTAAGTACAACATTAAAATGCAGCCTCATTTCAGTAGAAACTCAAAAACTTTTTGGGGATGAAAACGTCAAATCTTCACCAAGGCCAACTATCCAGACTGCTCCTACGTGGGCCAGAAAAAAGCCAGGGAAGTCCCCAAATAGGAGTTCCATCACAGAAAGAGAAAGGAAAAAGGAAAGAGGGGGAGGGGAATCAAGTTGATTCCAAGCCAAAGGCCAGGTGGAACAACTCTGTCTTACAGGCCCTGCAGAAAGAAATCAGATCCCGCAGGGCCCTGGTCTCATGAGACAGAGCGTTCCACCAGGCCGGAGCCACTGTTGAAAAGGCCCTGCCTCTGGTTGAGGCTAATCTGACTTCCTTAGGGCCCGGGACCTCTAGGGTGTTGCTATTTATGGACCTTAAGGTCATCCGCGGGGCATATGTATTGAGATATCAATAAATAAGTAAATAAACAAAACCAAAAAAAGGAAAATCGGAAGAGCCCTCTAGCTGGAGCAGGCCAAGCACCCACGTAGACCAGCACCCTCTTGTCACAGCGGCCACCCAATTGCCTAAGTGGGAAAACGACAAGCAGGACTCTGTCACAAGAGCCTTCTCCCCTCCTGCAGTTTCCAGCAACTGGTGTTCGGAAGCATGGCTGCTTCTGGCAGGGAGGCAAGAGCAGAGCCAACATGAGTAAGGGAAAGGTAAAGGGACCCCTGACCATTAGGTCCAGTCGTGGCCGACTCTGGGATTGCGGCGCTCATCTCGCTTTACTGGCCAAGGGAGCCGGCGTACAGCTTCCGGGTCATGTGGCCAGCATGACTAAGCCGCTTCTGGCGAACCAGAGCAGCGCACGGAAACACCGTTTACCTTCCCGCCAGAGTGGTACCTATTTATCTACTTGTACTTTGACGTGCTTTTGAACTGCTAGATTGGCAGGAGTAGGGACCGAGCAACGGGAGCTCACCCCGTCGCGGGGATTCGAACCGCCAACCTTCTGATCGGCAAGTCCTAGGCTCAGTGGTTTAACCCACAGCGCCACCTGCGTCCCAGCCAACATGAGTAGTAGCCACTGAAAGCTTCATCTTCCATGATGAACCCTCTCCACATAAAAAGGCAGGCAGGCAGGCAGGGCACTTTAGCCAGAAGTCTCATCCCATCCCATCTGAATGCTGATTCCAACAGCGCTCCCAACCTTTCCGCCCATCGGACCCCAGGATGACTTACCTTTCTCCGTTGCTGAAGCCGCCTATCACCACGGTGTTCCAGAGGGGGTTCATCTTGGACCGGCGGCTGTACATGGCTCGAGTGAGCCAGGAGTGAATGGCCTTGGGGCTGTAGCTGTGGCCGTCTCCCAGGAGCTCCTCGTCGATCCTGCAGGGCGGAAGCCAGATTAGATGCAGCACCTAGTGCTCTACAGCAAAGAGTGGGGAACCTCAGGCTTGGGGCTGAATAGGGAACCCCCCATTTTGACGCCTGAATCCAGCAATAACCCAGACACACAGTCACAGACTACATAAGGGCCAACTAAGGAACCAGGCTAAGTTCATGTCGGCACACTATGCCAATCATTTGGGACTCCTTTCTCGGTCTGCAGTCACCCAGAAAGTCTTCCAAGCTCTTCTTTCTTGGTTCAGCTCATCTATTGGTGAATACCCATGCGGGAACAAACACCTCACCCATTCCTGTTCTACTTAAAGTATTTGCTAAAGAATTAACATTACAGTGGTACTTCTAGTTACGAACTTAATTCGTTCCGGAGGTCCGTTTTTAACCTGAAACTGTTCTTAACTAGAGACGTGCTTTCGCTAATGGGGCCTCTTGCTGCTGCTGCGCCACTGGCACACGATTTCCATTCTCATCCTGGGGCAAAGTTCTAGGTAATCGAGGTAACTCTTCCAGTTTAGAGGAGTTTGCAACCTGAAGCGTTTGTAACTCGAGGTACCACTGTACAACTTATGCAACTACCGGTCTAAGAAAAACAAAGTAAAACTGTATACACGGAATCATTCCATCTCTCTGCTCTTCAATCATCCGGACAGAGTAACAGCCACTATCAGAGAACGTCTAATATAGAAGTCTATTGCTAAGGAAACCCGGCTGCTGGGAGGCAAAACTATGCAAGAATCATTTTAAGCCTATTTTTAGATTACACTAACAGTTCAGGGCTCGGCGTTGGCTGCTGGATATCGGAGGGACACAGAGCCTGACAGACAGAAGCCCCCAGAATAACCTCCCGGACCCCCAGGGCCAGAGCTGGGACTCTCATAGGTGCCTCTGTCAGCCCAGCAGTGTAGGAGGTGCACCAGGAGGCAGGCTATGGGACAGAGGAGGAGGAGGAGTGTCTGTCTTCAGGTTTCTTCTTTAAGGTTCTACATTTCTCCAGGAGAGGGCAGAGCCTGGAGGAGGTGAATTGGAGACAGAGGCTTAAAAGGCCTCCATCTGCTCTTGTTGGGAGAAACTGCTCCCTGCCGTTGGTTTGGAGAACTTCAGACTTACACCATCTGCTCAATGACTTGCTTGAGGTACTGGAAGTCAGCATAGTCGCCCGAAGCCCCCAGCACGGTGCTGTCGTTGACCTTCATGATCCTGGAGATGTTGCGGAAGCGGGCGAGCGACCCATAGGAGCCCAGCATGTCGGCCGCAATCATCACCCCTCCGTTGAACTTCACCCCCAGGACTGAGGTGCCTGTCACCATGGGGCTCCTTTGAGGGGAACAAGAAGCATCAGAGGGTCGGTTTGCAGCTCCCCCTTCTCTGGGGGGAATAACTTGAGTTGGAAGAAATGGCAAAGCAGCCCCACATCTCCTGCTGTGGTTGAGTGCCTCTTCCTACTTGACTCCTTATTGGAGGAAAGGGCTGTAGATCAGTGGTATCTGATAGGCATGTAGAAGTTCCCAGGTTTAATTCCTGGCATCCTCAGACAGGGCTGGGAATGTCCCCTGCCTGAAACCCTGGAGAGCTGCTGCCAGTCAGTGTGGACAGCACTGAACTAAATGGACTGACTTGGTATAAGTCAGCCTCCTGCGCTAGCATTTTGTGCTCTCTCCCTTTGAGGCAGTCAAATCTAACCCCACAAAATGCTGCTTGTTCACACAAAACCTATTTCCCACTCTGCCCCCACCGCCCTGGGACAGACACACCACCCCAGGCTGAGCTAACAAGTCCCTCCTAACAAATAATACCAAACTGATGTAGATGATGTTGTAAGAGGGTATTATTTTCTATTAGGCTCCTTAGCTGCTTATTACCTGAAAGTCTCCAAGTGACTAACAACACATGTAACTCACAATAAAGGTAAAGGGACCCCTGACCATTAGGTCCAGTCGTGGCTGATTCTGGGGTTGTGGCGCTCATCTCACTTTATTGGCCGAGGGAGCCAGCGTACAGCTTCCAGGTCATGTGGCCAGCATGACTAAGCCGCTTCTGGCGAACCAGAGCAGCACACAGAAACGCAGTTTACCTTCCCGCCGGAGTGGTACCTATTTATCTACTTGCACTTTGACGCGCTTTCAAACTGCTAGGTTGGCAGGAGCTGGGACTGAGCAACGGGAGCTCCCCCCGTCGCAGGGATTCGAACTGCCGATCTTCTGATCAGCAAGCCCTAGGCTCAGTGGTTTAACCCACAGCGCCACCCGCGTCCCACCAGGTCACAATACCTATACCTAAAACCTTCATAAATAAAACTCACCTGTACCTAAAACCTTCATAAACAGCTGCAGCATATCTCTATACCCTCATCCCCGCCAGATCAGGATATGGTCTGTGAATTTGGTCCATTTATTTAGATGCTGATGGGCTAAATGGGGAAATCGGGATATAATTGGAAACTTGTTCATTGCTTGGGGGGGTGTGCTGGGAGTTGGTGTCCAGCAACATCCGGATGGGGCCACAGAGTCCCCCACCTCTGAAATAAATAAATGCCCATTTAAACAAGATATAATTTGTCTAATTTAGCCATTCTTCCCCCCCAACCCTCCCTCCTGCCCACCCCTACCCAGAGACGTCAGCAACCTGGTGTGACGTCAGCAAGGTGACATCACAGGCGCATTTTCTCTCCCCCCTTTGAGGCCTAACTGGGGGCGCTCAGCCTCCCCCCCCCCCACAGCCCCCTTACAGAGTCCTGGTGACGCCCTCGGCCTGGACCCCGGGTGCGTTTCCCGGGCAGGGCGGTGAGTAAAGCGCCCCCGGAGCGGGACCACCGGCCCAAAACGGCGGCAGCGAGAAGGGCGCCGGAACCTCCATCTTTCCCCGAAGAGCCGCAGCTTAGTCACTGAGCAGGAAGCGGAGCCGGCATTCTGCGCATGCGCGGCGCTCGGGGATTCGTTTTTTGTCCTCGGCGGCGAACCGTACAGGAGTCCGAAGACCGTGAGGAGCCGCCATGTTGTGTGTGGCGGAACTGAAGCATCTCTTTCACTTTTTAAAAAAGGTAATATATCATACGTCCTGGCAAGCGCAGAACGCAGAGAGCTACGAAAGTACTTTTTAATATTGGGAAGTTGTGGTGCGAAGGGAGCCGCAGGGGCGGTATAATTTAAGAGGGCATTTTTCCCGCCCCCCCGGTGTCGCCATCTTGAGTGTTGCTCAAAACTTAGCTAGAGCCCGTAGAGTAGACAAAGCAGGCCTAGAGTGACAAACGCCGTCGCAGGCTTTATGAGCACTTCCGCTATCTCCAAGGGAACTAGTTTCCCGGACTTCCATCATAGAGATGCGAACGGCTAGAGCAACGACTGCTGTCTACGCTCACATTTTGCCGGAAGTTTCAGCTAAACGTGTCGCTCTAGCCTTTTGAAACCTCTATGGTCTAAGCTGAGCACGAGTTTGTGAAGCTTTCTTTCCTCGAGGGGGCGCTCTTTCCCTGTTACTTTGAATGGAGAAGCGCCATCTTGAGTGTGGCATCAGTTAACGCCACACCTCTTTTACCCATTACTGTAGTATTTAAGTGTATATTCTGCTGTTGTTGTTGTTGTTGTTTAGTCGTTTAGTCGTGTCCGACTCTTTGTGACCCCATGGCCCAGAGCACGCCAGGCACTTCTGTCTTCCACTGCCTCCCGCAGTTTGGTCAAACTCATGCTGACAGCTTCGAGAACACTGTCCCACCATCTCGTCCTCTGTCGTCCCCTTCTCCTTGTGCCCTCCATCTTTCCCAACATCAGGGTCTTTTCCAGGGAGTCTTCTCTTCTCCTGAGGTGGCCAAAGTCTTGGAGTCTCAGCTTCACGATCTGTCCTTCCAGTGAGCGCTCAGGGCTGGTTTCCTTCAGAATGGAGAGCTTGGATCTTCTTGCAGTCCATGGGACTCTCAAGAGTCTTCTCCAGCACCATAATTCAAAAGCATCAATTCTTCGGCGATCAGCCTTCTTTATGGTCCAGCTCTCACTTCCATACATCACTACTGGGAAAACCATGGCTTTTACTATACGGACCTTTGTTGGCAAGCTGATGTCTCTGCTTTTTAAGATGTTGTCTAGGCTTGCCATCGCCTTTCTCCCAAGGAGCAGGCGTCTTTTAATTTCGTGACTGCTGTCACCATCTGCACTGATCATGGAGCCCAAGAAAGTAAAATCTCTCACTGCCTCCATTTCTTCCCCATCTATTTGCCAGGAGGTGATGGGCCCAGTGGCCATGATCTTCGTTTTTTTGATGTTGAGCTTCAGACCATATTTTGCGCTCTCCTCTTTCACCCTCATTAAAAGGTTCTTTAATTCCTCTTCACTTTCTGCCATCAAGGTTGTGTCATCTGCATATCTGAGGTTGTTGATATTTCTTCCGGCAATCTTAATTCCGGCTTGGGATTCATCCAGCCCAGCCTTTCGCATGATGAATTCTGCATATAAGTTAAATAAGCAGGGAGACAATATACAGCCTTGCCGTACTCCTTTCCCATGTATATTCTGTAATTATTATTATTCCAAGAATTTGCTCATGTAATAGTAATGAATATATACATACTCTCTTTCTCTCTCTCTAATATTGTATGTGTTATGTACTGAGTTGAATAGGATCCAAACTGCAGCAGTCTGATTGGTCCTAGAACAAGAGGATCCAAACTGCAGCAGTCTGATTGGTCCTAGAACAAGAGGTTCCAAACTGCAGCAGTCTGATTGGTCCTAGAACAAGAGGATCCAAAATGCAGCAGTCTGATTGGTCCTAGAACAAGAGGATCCAAAATGCAGCAGTCTGATTGGTCCTAGAACAAGAGGATCCAAAATGCAGCAGTCTGATTGGTCCTAGAACAAGAGGATCCAAAATGCAGCAGTCTGATTGGTCCTAGAACAATGCAGCAGTATGATTGGTTGGCAGGTGCCACCCAATCCAGCTCCAGATAGAAGTGAATCCACAACCTGATTGGCCTACAGAAGAATTCCGGAATTAGCCAATCACGTGCGACCCATTGTGTAAATAATGTATATAAAGCAAATACTTTGAGGGAACATTCATTCATTCCTCCTCACCACTATGAGCTGAATAAAGAGCGTGAAATCCACTATCGACTCTGAGTATATTTCAGTATGTCATTCCTTGCATTATGCGCCTTTTTATTTATTAGAAGACAAATACAGTGGTACCTCGGGTTACATACGCTTCAGGTTACAGACTCTGCTAACCCAGAAATAGCACCTCGGGTTAGGAACTTTGCTTCAGGGTGAGAACAGAAATCGTGCTCCGGTGGCACGGCAGCAGCACGAGGCCCCATTAGCTAAAGTGGTGCTTCAGGTTAAGAACAGTTTCAGGTTAAGAACGGACCTCCGGAACGAATTAAGTTCTTACCCCGAGGTACCACTGTATGTTTTAAGAACGTAAGGAAAGGTTCTTTATGTATGTCACTACTGTGGCCCCAAAATGGAAAACGAGCGAGGGCCCAACTAAAGAAGAATGGCAACTTAAACTGATGGAATATGTGCAGCTTGCGGACCTAACATAGAATAAGAAAACAAGAAGAACACACAATTAAAGAAGATTGGAAAATGTTTATTGAATACAGTATATGGGGGAATTGTGTACACTTGAAAACGTTGGCAACATTAAGATAAATTCAACAGTGTAAATAAGTTTTGACGGATGTGATAAGGGAATACTGAATGGTTTAGTTTACATAAAATATGCAGGGATTTATGTTATGCAAAATGGACCATGGAAAGAGAAGAAGGGAAGTCAATGATATTTTAAATGAATTTTCTAAATTGTAAAACAGAAAATTTAATAAAAATATTGCGGACGACTCTGGGGTTGCGGCACTCATCTCGCCTTATTGGCCGAGGGAGCCGGTGTACAGCTTCCGGGTCATGTGGCCAGCAGGACTAAGCCGCTTCTGGCGAACCAGAGCAGCGCACGGAAACGCCGTTTACCTTCCCGCCGGAGCGGTACCTCTTTATCTACTTGCACATTGAAGTGCTTTTGAACTGTTAGGTTGGCAGGAGCAGGGACCAAGCAACGGGAGCTCACCCTGTCCATCGTGGGGATTCGAACCGCCGACCTTCTGATCGGCAAGTCCTAGGCTGTGTGGTTTAGACCCTATATATAGATATATATAGTCCAGTTGGAGCAGGCCACTGATCCACCTAGTCTGACTTCCTGTTCACACCATGGCCAAATGCCCCTAATAACCTAGTAATCAAGGTAGACTGCTTTTGAACCTGGAGGTTCCATGGGAACATCAGACAAGCCCTCTAGCTAGATCAGGCCACAGGCCCAAGTACCGGTAGTTCAGAATCCTCTTCTGCAGTGGGCATAGAGATACCTCAGTGGGAAACCCTCAGGATTCAACCACAACAGCCCTCTCCCCTCCTGTATTTTCCTTCAGGTTGGTAAAAAAGTAAAGGACCCCTGGACGGTTAAGTCCAGTCAAAGGCAACTATGGGGTTGCAACGCTCATCTCGCTTTCAGGCTGAGGGAGCTGGCGTTTGTCCACAGACAGTTTTCTGGGTCATGTGGCCAGCAGGACTACACCACTACTGGCGCACGGAGGACCATGATGAGTGCCAGAGTGCACGGAAATGCCATTTACCTTCCCGCCGCAGTGCTACCTATTTATCTACTTGCACTGGTGTACTTTCAGATTGCTAGGTTGGCAGAAGCTGGGACAGAGCAACGGGAGCTCACCCCGTCACAGGGATTCAAACCGCCGACCTTCTGATCAGCAAGCCCTAGGCTCAGTGGTTTAGACCACAGCGCCGCCCGCATCCTGTTTTCCTTCAACTGATATTCAGACGCATTCCTGCCTCTGATTGCAGAGGCAGAGTACTGCCATCACGGCTAGTCATCACTGATAACTTGATCCTCCAGGAATTCGTCTAATCCTCTTTCAAACCACCCAAGTTGGTAGCCATCACCGCATCCTGGACTGAGGAGGAAGGCATACTAATATTTTGCTTGCCCTTTAAAATAATATTTTCCAACCCTACAATATCCTTTAAATGGAGAGGTGCCCAGAACTATAGGAACAGAAGATTGATTTAGGGGGTGGCGGCTATATTGGGTAAAGACATTTGCCGAGGGATTAGAGGCAATGCCAGGATTATTGGGAAGAGCAGACATTTCTCGTAAATTGCGACGTAATTGTAAACGGGAAATTAAAATGTGTCTTGCAGTGGAGTTAAGTGCAAGCTTAACTCTGTCAAAACCAATACAGCCAACTTCAGTCAAATAGAAAGCATATTTGTAAGTCAGGAGCATCAATAAGAAAAATATTTTTATTTCTTTTTTTCAGAAATCTAATGTGGGACAAAACATGTGTTCCTCCTTGTTGCTGCCCACACTTTGCCTCTGCTGGGCTCCCCTCTCTCCCCACACACTGAAAATGAAGTCTCTTCAAATCTCTCCTAGATATGGGAGACTTCCTTTCCTTTTTTAGCCTTTAAAGATAAGAGGTGAATTGTCTTGATGCTTCTATCTGCTTATCCCTCTTTTGGAATGTGAGTGGAATGAAACCATCTTGATTTTTTTTTTAAGCATTCCAAATATGCGAAATATACAGTACTTTACTGTAATAAAGAAATGAGGAATAACTTTCTCCTAGTAAAGATGATTGTATACAACTAAGCTATACTTATTGGAATGAAAAGACCCATGTTAGTAACACCCTTTGTTTTTAATGGGGTCTGCTACTCTGAGGAGGACAAACACTGGGTTCAATCTGGAATATTTAAATTGGGTTTTTTGTGTTGCAGAATAAGTGCTTTTCTCCATTTCATCATACTAGAACCGCAAGGTGTTCCAAATGAGATTCAGGACAAAGAAGAAGATGTCTTGTTTCAAAATTTTTACTCTTTCTAAATTGTTGTGTCTAATGTAGATTACCTCTATCTTTATACGTTTTGCACCATTTTTCTCTTTCTTTAAACCTGCAAAGATTCGAGGTCTTAGAACAAAGGAAGGAAGTCAATATGTGTATATGTACGTAATGATTAGAATGATGATAGGGTTTTATTTGTAGATGTGTGTTTGTTTTTGTTTTTTGTTTTTCTTCTTGTATTTTTTCTTATTTGTACTGCTTTATTTTGGATACAATGTTTGTAATTTTTGCTGTAATTTCGCATTGAAAATAAAAGTTTAAAAAAGAAAAAAAAGATGTCTTGTTTCACAGGCAAAGTCTGGAATTTGCTTACAGATGCATTTTAAATGGCTTTAAAACGGGGGATTAGATAAGTAAACTCACAGAGGATAAGGCTATCAATAGCTGCAAATCAATGGTTGCTTTATTATTAACTCCAGTGTCAGAAGGATGTTCCTGAATACCAGTTGGCTGGGGAATGTGAGTGACAGGGTGTTGTTGCGCTCATGTTCTCTTTGCAAGTTTCCCCTTGGGGCTGCTGTGAGAACAGGACCCTAGACTAGATGGGCCCCCTTTGGCCTGACCCAGCTGCAGCGTTCTGTGATGTCCTTGTGGAACCCCAGGTCCAGAGGCAGTCTACCTGGGATGGGGCAACTGTGCCCCTGAAGGACCAGGTGTGCAGCCTGGGAGTCATTCTGGACTCACCGCTCTCCATGGAGGCGCAGGTCAAATCTGTGTCCAGGGCAGCTGTCTACCAGCTCCATCTGGTACGCAGGATGAGACCCTCCCTGCCCGCGGACTGTCTTGCCAGAATGGCGCATGCTCTAGTTATCTCTTGCTTGGACTACTGCCATGCGCTCTATGTGGGGCTACCTTTGAAGGTGACTTGGAAACTACAACTAATCCAGAATGCGGCAGCTAGACTGGTGACTGGGAGTGGCCGCCGGGACCACATAACACTGGTCTTGAAAGACCTACATTGGCTCCCAGAACGTTTCTGAGCACAATTCAAAGTGTTGGTGCTGACCTTGAAAGCCCTAAAGGGCCTCAGTCCAGTATACCTGAAGGAGCGTCTCCACCCCCATCGTTCTGCCCGGACACTGAGGGCCTTCTGGCGGTTCCCTCATTGCGAGAAGCCAAGTTACAGGGAACCAGACAGAGGGCCTTCTCGGTAGTGGCACCTGCCCTGTGGAACACCCTCCCATCAAATGTCAAAGAGATAAACAACTACCTAACATTTAGAAGACATCTGAAGGCAGCCCTGTTCAGGGAAGTTTTTAATGTGTGACATTTTAGAGTATTTTTAATCTTTGTTGGAAGCCGCCCAGAGTGGCTGGGGAAACCCAGCCAGATGAGCGAGGTATAAATAATAAATTATTATTATTATTATTATTATTATTATTATTATTATTATTATTATTATTATTATTCCCAGCATCTCAGGGGTATTTGGTCACTGTGAGAAGAGGATGATGAACTACATGAGCCTGTTCCTGTTTCTAGTCCTTTCTGCAACATTTAATACGTGGCCTAGTTTTAAGGAGCGTTCACACCTGAGAAATAACCATAGCAGAATAATACACCTGTAAACTGAACCGTGGAGGAAGCCACGCTAGCAAGATTGTATCTCCACCCCGCCTATTTCCCACCTGCTTTTCATTTCACATTTTACAACGCCCATAAAGGTGGCCAGGACACATTCCTTATCTGCAGTTGTGACTTTGTCCTTCCTAGCCCAGCAGGTGGGTAGGGCCTTGTGGAAGCAACTGAAGGAACCTGAATCTAACATTTTGTTTCACTTTCCTCTATTGACAGGATATAATTAACTTCCCCTTCTACCTTGCACCCCCTGGTCTTTATTATTATTATTATTTTTTAAAAAGGCCAACAGTGGTATTGCAAATATCATGCTTATGGAGACCAATTCATCTTTCTTCCTGGCTATTAATCAGACAAAAGACTTACATATTTTCTTTAATAGGCACCAGCGAGCCGAATCTGCTTGCTCGCTAGGTTTTTGGATGGCTCTTAGCCAACCACCTCGGCTAAAGCCTGGAAACAGCTTGTCTCTTGGAAGGCATCCAAAGAGAGAAAAAGAGGTACAGATTTCTGCAGCTGGCTCCAACAGCAGGCTGTTTTCCTGGAGGGGGGAACTGGCAAAAGTGCGTCAGGAAAAGAGCTTTGCTGGATCCAGCAAGCCTATTTTCGCTGGGGCTAATCAGATTTCCACAGGCAAGAGCCCTCCATCATCAGAACAGAAAACAGCATCCCGGATCAGGCCCATCTAAGTCCCCCATCCTTTTCTAGCAGTGGCCAGCCTGCAATCAGGACGAATAGTACTTTTTGCACACCTGTGATACCCCTGGGTCTGTTTGCTCCTTGCTGTTGAACTTAGAGGCACTCGTAAGCAAGAAGGCAGTGCGATAAGAATTTAAAGTCTTAAATATGTAATAAATGTTCATAAATGTACCAACCAAGAACGTACATACATCAGCACAAGGAAGACTGACCTGAAACCATTTTTGGTTCCCAAACTGACCAAAATGTTTTTTTCCTGCAAGGTCAAAGGAAAATGGAAAAGCCTCCCCATTGCCTTTTCCTTCACAAATCCTTTCTTAAGGATATGTCTGTGTTTGAATATGGTGAGCCCGTGACCTGGCTCAGGAACTAAATACCGTATTTTTCGCTGTATAACATGCACCCGACCATAACATGCATGTAGTTTTTAGAGGAGGAAAATCCGTAGGCATGTCACCCGTAGGCATTCCCTCCATAACACACACAGACATTTCCCTTTACTTTTTAGGAGGAAGAAAGTGAGTGTTATGGTGCAAAAAATACGGTATTTATCATTATGCCTGTGTTTGAATAGGGTGAGCCTGTGGCCTGGCTCAGGAACTAAGTATTTATCATTACAAAAGACTAGCCAGGCTCCCCAGGATATCCAATCAAGTGAGCATTAACAGGTAACCTGTCAGACGAGATCAACAACTGCACTCAGATTTCTGCTGTAGACCGCCTTTTCTGTGATGTAGGTATGTGGGGGTGGCGGTCTTGGGTTACACCCCTTCTGTGATGTATGTTGTATGGAGGGGTGGTCTTGAGCTCCAGGGCAGGGAATTTAAAATGTCTATATATAAGGGCAGGCACACCTTTGTTGTGGGTCCTCCTCCTTTCCCGTGTGCGAGGGGAGCACCCTGTTGCAACAGTTTAATAAAGATCAGGCTTACTAGCTGCTTTGCTTCTCAATATTCTCTGGTTTGCCTCTGTTATTTTCTCCTACCAATAGGGAACCTACGTAAGGACTCTGTACGGGCCCTTGGATACCCCATAAAGGAAAAAGGGCAGATTATTTTGTTTACAGGGACGCGGATGGCGCTGTGGGTAAAACCTCAGTGCCTAGGACTTGCCGATCGTATGGTCGGCGGTTCGAATCCCCGCGGCGGGGTGAGCTCCCGTCTTTCGGTCCCAGCTCCTGCCCACCTAGCAGTTCGAAAGCACCCCTAAGTGCAAGTAGATAAATAGGTACCGCTTTATAGCGGGAAGGTAACGGCGTTTCCGTGTGCTGCGCTGGTGCTGGCTTGCCAGCTGCAGCTTCGTCACGCTGGCCACGTGACCCGGAAGTGTCTTCGGACGGCGCCGGCTCACGGCCTCTAGAGCACGCAACCCTAGAGTCGGACACGACTGGCCCGTACGGGCAGGGGTACCTTTACCTTTATTTTGTTTACAGCAGCAGAGGACTCTCCACTGTTGGAAGCAGGTACCTCTGAACATGACACGCTGGAAACCGCAGAAGGGGAGAGTTGCTGATGCGCTCAGCTTTTGCGAGTGAGCTTCTCACAGGGGCACTCAGGGGCATGCGGTGAACTTTTTCAAAGGGAGACAGTTAGGACCAGAGGCGCCAGCTTGCAAATGTGATGTCACACATTTGAGCATTGCTCCTCCCTCCCTAGAAGGGATGCGGGTGGCGCTGTGGGTTAAATCACTGAGCCTAGGACTTGCCGATCAGAAGGTTGGCAGTTTGAATCCCGCAACGGGGAGAGCTCCTGTCGCTCGGTCCCTGCTCCTGCCAACCTAGCAGTTCGAAAGCACATCAAAGTGCAAGTAGATAAATAGGTACCGCTCCAGCGGGAAGGTAAACGGCGTTTCCGTGCGCTGCTCTGGTTCGCCAGAAGCGGCTTAGTCCTGCTGGCCACATGACCCGGAAGCTGTACGCTGGCTCCCTCGGCCAGTAAAGCAAGATGAGCGGCGCAACCCCAGAGTCATCCGCGACTGGACCTAACGGTCAGGGGTCCCTTTACCTTTTACCTCCCTCCCTAAGCTGGGTAGAAGCTTCCTGGGCTTTGGGAAGGAGGCACCAGGGAAACATTTAGGAGACTATTCTAGTTCCCCAGTGCACTGACCGCACGCCAATGGGGACATCAATTTGGCCACTGTTAGAACAGGATGGTGGACAGCTTATATAATAATAATAATAATAATAATAATAATAATAATAATAATTTATTATTTATACCCTGCCCATCTGACTGGGTTTCCACTCTGGGTGGTTTCCAACAAAATATTAAAGTACGTACAGTAATGCATCAAATATTAAAAGCTTCCCTAAACAGGGCTGCCTTCAGATGTCTTCTAAAAGTCTAGTAGTTGTTCTTCTCTTGACATCTGATGGGAGGGCGTTGCACAAGGCGGGTGCCACTACTGAGAAGGCCCTCTGCCTGGTTCCCTGTCACTTGGCTTCTCGCAGGGAGGGAACCGCCAGAAGGACTTCGGCACTGGACCTCAGTGTCCAGGCAGAAAGATGGGGGTGGAGACGCTCCTTTCTGCCTGATCCCACAGGGCTCTTCAAATTCCCCTCTGCGCAGGAAAAAAGATTGCAGCGGACCCTTCAAAATGCCGTCACTGCACAGGGAAGTGGGGAAAGCATAATGCAGCGTTGTTCTTATTTTGCTGATTCCTGCCCTCCCTCGGGGTCTCTCCGGTTGAACTTTCCCTGCTTCCAATTAGAGGATTGGCCTTCGCCATCCCAAGAAAAAGCTGGCAGTGTCGCACGGAGGCGTTCTCATGAGTGATGGCGCCAAACATTTGTGGTTGGTCCGTTTCCGTCCCCCCTGCACTCCCCCCCGGCCGTCTTACACAGGCAGAAAAGAAAGTGACAGTGCGGTGATATGATTAAGGTTAACGAGCTGCTGATTACCCAGCGCAGAGCATAATTTGGGTGACAAGGTTTCTGGAATGATGCGCTGCAGCAAATCGCTTGTGGGGCTGTGGAAGAATGGGAGCTGGCTGGCTTCCACCCTTTACCCTCCAGGATCGTGGTTCCAAACTGGTGTGGTTTGGTACAGGATTCCCACAGCCTGAAGGGGGAAAAGTTCGATCATGTACGATTGCTGCAGGGAGAGGTTGTCAATACAGGATTGTTTTGACCTTAAAAGTGCAGGTCCTATATTTTCTGTTCCTTGTTTATTTGTTTGTTTTGCAGCACAAGAAAATCTTTAACAACTTTTTTTTTTTTAAAGCCAGTTGAACAGGGTGGCGTATCCGAAGAAGAGATTAACATTCCACACTCCGGCAATTCACATACAGTTTGTAAATTAAATTAATTGCACTTGCAACGGTGCTGTGGTCTAAACCACTGAGCCTATTGGGCTTGCCGATTGGAAGGTCGGCAGTCCAGCCAACCTTGCAGCTCGAAAGCACACCAGTGTGAGTAGATAATTAGATACCAATGCGGCGGGAAGGTAAATGGCATTTCTGTGCACTCTGGCACTCGTCACGGTGTCCTGTTGCGCCAGAAGTGATTTAGTCATGTTGGCCCCATGACCCAGAAAAGCTTTCTGTGGACAAACGCCGGCTCCCCCAGCCTGAAGCAAGATCAGCACCGCACCCATTAGTCGAATTTGACTGGACTTAACTGTCCTTTACCTTTACCTTTTACCTGCTTCCACGATGGTTTTGTTCTGTCTTCACTTTCAGAGGGAGTATTCCTTTGAATACCAGTTGCTGGGAACTGCAAGTGGCGAGAACATTATTGCTCTCAGGTCCGGTTTGCAGGTTTCAATCTACTTGGCTACTCCAAGAGAAGGATAACAGAATCGTAGAATTGTCCTAAGGGTCATCCAGTCCAACCCTCTGCAGTGCAGGAATCGCGGCTAAATAATCTCTGACAGATGGCCATCTAACCTCTGCTTTAAAAACTCTAGATGGACCTTTGTCTTGATCCGGCAGGACTTTTCTCATGTTCTTGGCGTGTAAGTGTATTGTATGTAATAGGATTTTCAACTGCAACAATTATCAGGTGTCTTGAAAGAGCCAGCAGTTCACGGAACTGTTGTTGTTGTTGTTCAGTTGTTTAGTCGTGTCCGCCTCTTCGTGACCCCCTGGACCAGAGCACACCAGGCACTCCTGTCTTCCACTGCCTCCCACAGTTTGGTCAAACTCAATCTGGTAGCTTCGAGAACACTGTCCAACCATCTTGTCCTCCGTCATCCCCTTCTCCTTGTGCCCTCCATCTTCCCCAACATCAGGGTCTTTTCCAGGGAGTCTTCTCTTCTCCTGAGGTGGTCAAAGTCTTGGAGCCTCAGCTTCAGGATCTGTCCTTCCAGTGAGCACTCAGGGCTGATTTCCTTCAGAATGGAGAGGTTTGATCTTCTTGCAGTCCATGGGACTCTCCATGGGACTCGCTGAACTACTGGATTGTAAAAGCTGCGCAGTCCACACTGTTGAGGGAGTTTTGGACTTCGGTTTCACTAGGGTGGAAGAATCATGTTGGTATTTCCTTCTGATCTGATCTGATCTGATCTACAGAGCTCTTGAGACACCTGATTAGGAAACGGACCTGCTATTTGCTTTGGTTTATGTACAAGCAAACAGAAGGCCTGAGGACTCTCCCTCCCCATCAGACATTGACGTTTAAGCTCCTGGATTTTCTTCTGACTCTTGCCAGTCGCCTCCACAGAGGGAGCAGTCCACACCGTCCAAGGTTTAAGTGTTCCCAGCAGACTGCTTAAGATGGTGTTGCCGCTGCTAAGATTTCTTAATATACCCTTTTTTTGGTGCTGCCTTTTAAAACCGTGCAGGGCCAATGACTGCAGAGTAAATGAATGCAACTGGTGCAGCCACTGTTGGGATGATCAAAGAACCACATTCCCTACTTCCATCTGTTGTGGGAGCCAGGTTCAAACTTCCCGACTGCTGCTCCGGAGAGAGAGAACAGGCTCCCCTACCGCAGCGGCAGACAATAAACACTTGTTCTTAATTTGTTCTCTCCGGCGAGGGGTCTGGCAAATTAGTTAGGGCCAAAGGAGAGGGATGCGTCGTTCTGCAGCGAGCCGTCCGGTTTCCGAGGAGTTGTGTGTATGCAAGGCCCAGGGCAGAAAAGCAGAGCAGGCTTCTCCACCACCGTGAAAACACAGGCTGGTCCAGAGCGAGTCATACCTGTTCTTTGCCCACCTCCGCCCTGTCGATCCGGCTGTTCTTTTCCGCCATTCTCCGCTGCTGCCTGGTGCGGAGGAAGGGACCCTTCGGGGGAACGCTTGGCAGTGGCGGCAGGTGATAAAATGGTCAGCGCAAGGGAAGGAGACAGGCCCGACAGGAGCCCAAGGTGAGAGGTGGCGTGCCGTCTTTGCATTGCCGCCCGGAAGGGGAATCGGTGAGGTGAGCTCTGCATCCAGGTGTCAGGAGCGGTAATGCTCAAGCCAGACTGTGCAAAGCTTCTTCACGGCTGTGCCAGCATCACCAACGGTGTAGAAACTGAAGGGAATGTGACGGGTCCAAATCAGGTGATCCAAATGTTCCCTGCTATTGAGCATGATCTTCTTATGCCCATGTTGAGAGGCAAGTGACCATGGTGACCGGCATTTGTTCTGCTGGCCGCAAAGGGTTGCATGGTGACTCTTGCCAAACTTACCTGCGGCAGACTAGTTTCTGGACTGAGCTGGAAGCACAACTTCACTTTTACAGTTACAGATAGGTAGCCGTGTTGGTCTGCCTTAGTCAAAATAAAAAAATTCCTTCCAGTAGCACCTTAAAGACCAACTAAGTTAGTTCTTGGTATGAGCTTTCGTGTGCATGCACACTTCTTCTTACACACACTTTGCACATATTTTAGAGCTAGTAAGAGTAGGCACTTCCCACGGTTAACGAGAGCATCTCCTGTATTTGTGGGCATGATGATGATAACAACAAAAACAACAATAACATGTATGCATACTCCGCCCATCTGGCTGGATTTTCCCAGCCACTCTGGGCGGCTTCCAACAAAAGATTAAAAATACATTAAAACATCAGACATTAATAATAATAATAATAAATACATTATTTGTATCCCGCCCATCTGTCTAGGTTTCCCTAGCCACTCTGGGCGGCTTCCAACAAAGATTAAAAATACATCAAAACATCAGACATTAAAAGCTTCCCTAAACAGGGCTGCCTTCAGATGTCTTCTAAAAGTCTGGTAGTTGTTCTTCTCTTTGACATCTGGTGGGAGGGCGTTCCACAGGGCAGGTGCCACCACCGAGAAGGCCCTCTGCCTGGTTCTCTGTATCTTCGCTTCTCACAGAGAGGGAACCGCCAGAAGGCGCTCGGAGCTGGACCTCCTTATTTGAAGGAAGCAGAGCAGGGGCTCAGAACAGGAACTCTCACAGAGATGCAACAGGAGTTTTCTCCTCTGACGGTGGCTAAAGGTGCCTTGCGCCACAATGGGGAATAATGGACTGCTCTAATTGCACCTGGCACATAACAGTGCAAAATTAGGTGTCGCTGGTTTGGTAGGCAGGGAGGCTGGAGAAGAAAATGAGAGGCAGTGGATCCCTTCCTTCGTAGTGCTGCTGTTACTCCAGGTAGGACACAGTAGAGGGCTTTACAGGAATAGGAGACACAAAAGAGGTGGAAGTTAAATCTCTTGACTAGACCAGTTTAGGTCCATGCCGTACTTTGGGAGCAGGAAAGCTTTCGAGCTACACAGAACCCTTTTGCAAGGCAGAGCTGAGCAGCCTGCAGCAATCTGAGATGGACCTACAGCCAGTTGCTGCCTTTGAACTTGTCTAGGAAAACAAGAATAAAAGGTTAGCAGCAAATAATGAAATGATGATAGACTGCTGAGCCTGATAGACAGAGTCTTGAACCTGGGTTGCAAAGACCTGCGTTCAAATCCTTACTCCCGTTATTAAACGAATGAGAAAAGCCCTGGGCAAATCGCTGTCTCTTAGCTTAGCCACCCTTGCAGGGCTGTTTTGAAGCCAAACTAGACTGGCACCATATGTTTGCTGCCCTGAGCTGTTTATTATGAACTGTGAGCAGTGAATAATAAAGATTGCACTTTTATATACTGTATATATCTAAAAAACAACCCCTGAAATTAATGACTGGTTGAGCCAGAAAGTGTCAGGAAGAATCTTAAATCTGGTTGCAGTTTAGCGAGGAGAATTGCCCGGGCGGCCGTAGCTGGAGACGTCTCTTTAAACTTTGGATTTCCCCATCAAGGATCTAATCTGATCTCTCCGGCGCCCTCAGATGTGGCTCACGGCAATGTTTTCTGAACTTCTGGGCTCACTACCCAAAATCAAATCGACATGCTATCCGAAAGGGGTCAGCCACGGCCATGTCTGAAGCGTGTTTGTTTGTTTGCAAGAGGGTTGTGGAGTTCATACATTGATCGCGAGCGGAAAAGGCTTCGTCTTCGATGGCCTCATCCCTCTTGGGGAAGAATCTCCCTCGCCAGTGCCAGCTGTCCTGAGATACTCTTTGCCCGGACTGAAGAAGTTCGGCTCGAGAACTTTTCCTGCAGTCACCGATGCCATAGCTGCCAAGCGTCCCTTATTTGGCGGGGCAGCCCCTTATCCCAGCGCCATGTCCCGCTGTTGTCCCTTATTGATGATGTTCCTTAAATAAGCTACTGAAGGTAATGGGGCCCTTTCTATGTCCAGCTGTCCTTTGTCAACAACAAATTGTTGCTGTTTTTTTGTGTTGAATATATGCTATATTGTAATTTATGGACCTAATAGGTATCTAGAGCCATTTGCACGCAACAAAATATGTATTTTATCAAAGTAATTGTTGATCCCTTATTTTGGCTGCTGATCCCTTATTTTCGAGGCTGCTGGTCCTTTATTTTCAAATCTGTAAGTTGACAGCTATGGCCGATGCAGGCATTTTTAAACAGGGGGTCAGGAACTGGCGTCCCCCAAGTCAAACCCAGCTTAATTAAGACAAAATGTCATTCTGGCCTCATGGAGAGCCACCAAGAGTCAAGGAAAGGGGGATATGAGAGAACTGAGCGGGGTTCTTCCAACCCTTCAGTTTTTGACAGGCTGGTCATTCAACAAGAGTTGCTGCTGACACATGTCAATCTCCCAGCTGTGGGGATTTGGCAAGGCGTCAATTTTGACCCAGGCAGCGGCCCAGCCAGTTTGTGAGGCCAAGATCCAGCCTTGGAATATGCAAAACAAAAATAAGAGTTCCATGGAGCATGTCCAGAGTGCTTTCTCCTCCCTCACCCACTGTAGCGTTGATAGTGTGTCGTTGCAAAATGACAAACGGGTCGTGCGTCACCCTGAAGACCTTTATTAAGCCTCACAATTTTGACTTTTTTAAAAATAAAGAATGTGTTTTTAAAATGGATTATATATATACATGTTGTTGTTTAGTTGTTTAGTCGTGTCCGCCTCTTTGTGACCCCCTGGACCAGAGCACGCCAGGCACTCCTGTCTTCCACTGCCTCCCGCAGTTGTGTCAAACTCATGCTGGTAGCTTCGAGAAAACCATCCAACCATCTCGTCCTCTGTTGTCCCCTTCTCCTTGTGCCCTCCATCTTTCCCAACATCAGGGTCTTTCCCAGGGAGTCTTCTCTTCTCCTGAGGTGGCCAAAGTCTTGGAGCCTCAGCTTCAGGATCTGTCCTTCCAGTGAGCACTCAGGGCTGATTTCCTTCAGAATGGAGAGGTTGGATCTTCTTGCAGTCCATGGGACTCTCAAGAGTCTCCTCCAGCACCAGAATTCAAAAGCATCAATTCTTCGGCGATCAGCCTTCTTTATGGTCCAGCTCTCACTTCCATACATCACTACTGGGAATACCATAGCTTTAACTATACGGACCTTTGCTGGCAAACTGATGTCTCTGCTTTTTAAGATGCATATATACATATATGTACATACACACACACACACACATATATATGCATATGTGTGTATACACACACACACACACACGTATACATACATATATACATGTATATACACAAATATATGTATATATACATATATGTACATGTTTGCTTTCGTAGATTTTCACGGGTACAGGAATGCAGGTTTTGGTGTCTTCGGGTGTCTTCCCGTGTAAGAGTCGGGGTGTCTGGGCGACGTTTCGACGAGGTCTCACTCGTCATCTTCAGGCTGGTGCTTTCGGCTTCTTGTTACTGGAACAGAGCAGAATCTGGTGTTTGAGTTCCTATAAATACTGTTGAGGGGTGTGGTGTATAGCCTCCAACGTTCTAGGCAGAGAGGAAGTTCCTAGATTAGTGTGCCTTTTCTTCTTTTGTTCCTTAATTACTTGAGGGATATCTTGAGTGATTTCATGAGTGATATTCTGAATACCACTGGGTGGGTCATTAAGTGTAGATTAGTTGCTAAAGCTTTCGTGTCTTGACCTCTTGAGCTTGTGAAGAGTTTTTCTGAGAAGATGGCTGTGCTGCATTTAGTTGTGCTCTGGCTTGGCTTCGTGTATAGGGGCGAGCTGTGATTTTGTGCCTTGTGCCAGCCAGATCTGTGTAGGGATTGCAGGGGGGTGCAGCATCCGGAGGTGCCACTATAGTTTGGCTACTGGATGGAGTCTGTAATATGTCTGTGGAGAGGGTCTGGGTTTGGGTCTGGTGTGGTTGATTGGTGACGGCGTTCTGTGTGCCTCTGGTTCTGGTGTCGGTTTTTGTGGGGAGGGCTAATTTCCAGATGTCTGGCAGGCGGGACGTGTCGTCACGCTTGTTCATGTTGTGAGGGTGTTTCTCTATCTCGATGGCTTCCATGATTATTCTCTTGTGGTGATGTTCCATGTTAAAGAGCAATTTGGAATCTGCAAAATTAATTTCGTGTCCTGTTTCTTTCATGTGTTGGAAAAGAGAGGAAGTTTTTTCTTCTTTTTTGACGGCATTCTTGTGTTCTGCGATACGTGCATTTATTCGTCTGTTTGTTTGTCCAATGTACGTGGCTGGGCAGACTTTGCAGGGTATTTCATAGACCCCTTGGTTTTCCAGCTGGATTTTGTCTTTTGGGTTTCTGAGGATATTGGCTATTTTTTGGTTGGTGCAGAAGGCTGTTTTGATATTGTGTTTATGGAGGATTTTGCTAATTTTGTCTGTAGTGCCCTTGATATAAGGAAGGAGGGCCATGCCATTGTTTTCTTCTGTGTCTTGGTTTTTGGGGGGTGTTTCTTTTTGGATTAGCTTCGTAACCTTGTTTTTCTGGTATCCATTGGCGATTAACACATTTGAGAGATTCTGTAACTCAGTTGTCAAGTGGTCTTTGTCAGCCAGGCGTTTGGTTCTGGAGATGAGAGTCTTGGCTACGGAGTTTATTTGTGCAGGGTGGTGGTGTGATTGTGCATGTAAGTAGCGGTTGGTGTGTGTTTTTTTCCGGTAGATAGTGTGTCCTAGGGAGCCATCAGGTTTTTTGTAGATTAGGACGTCAAGAAAGGGGAGTTGGTTGTTGTCTTCTATTTCCATAGTGAATTGTATTTTGGGGTGTAGGCTGTTGAGATGTGTGAGGAAGCTATCTAGTTTTTCTTTCCCGTGTGGCCAAATTACAAAGGTGTCGTCAACATATCTGAGCCAGAGTTTGGGTTTGTGTTCTGACTTGTCTAAAGCATTGGTTTCAAAGTGTTCCATGTACAAATTTGCGATGACCGGTGAGAGGGGTGATCCCATAGGTGCTCCTTCTATCTGTTTGTATCTTTGTCCATTGTGGATGAAGTACGTGTTGGTTAGGCAGTGGTTGGTCAGGTCCAGGATGTATTTGGGGGGGTTGTATTTGTTTTGAATGGCTGTCAAGGCTTCGTTAATGGGCACTTGAGTGAAGAGAGATACAACATCGAAGCTCACAAGTAGGTCATCGGGATGTAGGTATTGCTTCTTTATTGTTTCTATGAACTGGAAGGAGTTAGTAACGTGTGAAGCGATGGATTCTGCATAGGGCTGAAGTTGCTTAGCGAGAAATTTAGCGAGATTTTGTAGAGGTGAGCCTATGGAGCTGACTATTGGTCTGAGTGGTGTTCCTTCTTTGTGTATCTTGGGGAGACCGTAGAGTTTGGGGCATCTGGATGATTTTTCTCTGGGGATGATTCTTAGCTGGATTTCTTCACTGATAGGAGAGGCTTTTATTTTGGATTTGGTGGTTTTTTCCAGATAGGTGGTGGGATCTGTTTTTATAGGTTGGTAGGTAGGGTCTTGGAGTAGATTTGATAGTTTTGCTTGGTAGTCCGATGTGTTCATCACAACAGTGGCGTTGCCTTTGTCTGCTGGGAGAATGATTATGTTGTTGTCTTTCCTCAGGTTGGTGAGTGCTTTCTGTTCTTCTTTGTGTAAATTGCTTCTGGGTGGTTTGCTGGAGCAGAGGATGTTGGTGACTTCAAGTCTGATTTTATTGGCTTCATCTGGGTCGATTTTGGTCAGGCTAGCTTCGACTCCACATATGATGTTTTCCGTGGGGATGCGTCTCGGGGCGACTGCAAAGTTGAAACCTTTGGAGAGTACTTTGGTTTCAGTTGGGGTGAGGATCCTGTCTGATATGTTATGTACTGTTTGTTTCATGGGTTGTTGTGGAGGGTGGCTGGGCTTCTGGCGTTTCTCTAGTTTGTAGAGTTTGTTGGTGTGTCTGTCTGTCTTATGTGAGGTCTCGGTTTCAGCTCTCCAGACGGCTAGTTGTTTGCATTTGTCCAGACCCAAACCCAGACCCTCTCCACAGACATATTACAGACTCCATCCAGTAGCCAAACTATAGTGGCACCTCCGGATGCTGCACCCCCCTGCAATCCCTACACAGATCTGGCTGGCACAAGGCACAAAATCACAGCTCGCCCCTATACACGAAGCCAAGCCAGAGCACAACTAAATGCAGCACAGCCATCTTCTCAGAAAAACTCTTCACAAGCTCAAGAGGTCAAGACACGAAAGCTTTAGCAACTAATCTACACTTAATGACCCACCCAGTGATAATCAGAATATCACTCATGAAATCACTCAAGATATCCCTCAAGTAATTAAGGAACAAAAGAAGAAAAGGCACACTAATCTAGGAACTTCCTCTCTGCCCAGAACGTTGGAGGCTATACACCACACCCCTCAACAGTATTTATAGGAACTCAAACACCAGATTCTGCTCTGTTCCAGTAACAAGAAGCCGAAAGCACCAGCCTGAAGATGACGAGTGAGACCTCGTCGAAACGTCGCCCAGACACCCCGACTCTTACACGGGAAGACACCCGAAGACACCAAAACCTGCATTCCTGTACCCGTGAAAATCTACGAAAGCATATATGTACATATATGTATATGTATATGTATGTCTACGAAAGCAAATATGTATATATACATATATACATATATGTACATATATATGTATACATATGTATGTATATACACAAATATATAAACAAATATATGTATATATACATATATGTACATATATATCTATACATATATGTACATATATATATGTATACATATGTATGTATTCATAAATATATGTCTGCGTGTGTGTATAATATAAACACAACACAGCTATCTTTATTTCTAGTTTTTAAAAAGATGCTTTCTAGACTTAGCCAAAACAAAGGCTCTTTGAAAACAACAAATTAAAGAAAATAAAACGCCCTTTCTTCTGAAAGGCCGAGGCCTGGCCTGGTTGCTAAGGCCGAGGCCGCCTCACTGCCCGGTTGCTAAGGGCTCCTTCCAGCCCCGCCCCCTCGCCCGAAACTCGGCCGCCATTTTTTATCCTCCGCCCCGCTCCATTCCCGCCTGATGACGTGCGGGCGCTTATGCCACGCCCACCGCGCTCGTGGAAGGGGAGAAAGCAGAGCGGGGGGGCGAAGCGGAGGAGGAGGGGGCGTGGTCTCCCGGGGAGGGCGGGGCGAGCGAAGGGGCCGGGCCTCCCGGAGCGCCGGAGCCAATGGGAAGCGGCGTGGGCGTGGCCCCGGCGCCTGGCTCAGGTAACAGGTTGCGCCCGCCCGGGCAGAGGCGCAGAAGGTGTGAGCGGCGAGCGGGGCAGGTGGGGGCGGCCGAGGAGGAACCAGGCGGGTGAGTAGGGGGCTGGAAACCCCCCTTTTTGCGCGTGAATAATGCTCTCTCCTGCCCTTCCCACCCTCCTTTTGAAAGCAGCGGTCCCAGCCGTGCGCCCCACCCCATTTCCTTTTATGGGTATCGCCCCCCACCCCAGTTTCTGCCCTGCCCCAGTTCACTGTCCCCAAGCGAGGACGGCTCTTTCCCCCCCGCCCAGCCGCTGCTTTTATTTGTGGGAGGGGGTGGTTGGGGTGCTGGACCACCGCTTTCTCATTTCCCCCCTCCACCTTAGCTACTGTATCTCCTTTCAGTCCCGGGGGTGTTTGTGGATTATTAATTATTATTATTAATTGTTATAAACCCTCCTGCTTCCAGCTGCTATTGGTGTCACCCCTCCCTGCCGCCTTTTAAAGAATTACTGTGTTTCCTTGGAAAGAAATCCTCTATCTCTTTCTCTTGGCCCAACTGCACTCTGTTTTGGGTTTGTACTCCTCTTCAACTTTTTCAGAGCCAGGACCCCCTTTTAAAACCCAAACGTGCATTGGATTGACCCAGGAATCGCTAGTGGCTCCAGATCCTGCTGGTTGAAGACCAGTGCTCTGGAGACCATGCCTGCCCACCCTCTCCAGTCCTCAGGGGACACTGCCTGACCGCCCCCCCCCAATTTATGTACCTACCTAACACTGATTTTTATCACTGGGATTTCTGGGTTGCAGCCAACTAAGTTCCAGTTTGACCCATTAGAATTCATCGACTTGCGTTAGTCACAGGGGTGGATGGACTTTGGTAATCTGGTGCCTGAAGCAAGGGCAAATTTGATGCCCGCCTCTAAATATTTCTTATTTTCACAGTAATTCTTTTTTTATGTATTATTGTTTTGCGCCCCCTTGGCTCTGCGCCCTGCGCAGGGGAAGCATCCGCGTTGCCCCAAATCTGGCACTGTTAGTTAATTTCTAGAGTGGAACTAACATTGAATACAATCCTCTTGGTGCTGTTTCTGGTTTTATACTCCCACCATCTAGGGGTGTGGCACACCATTTGTGATAAATACTTCCTGTGTGTACACACATACACACACAGTGAGTTTATGGTCACTGTTCCTGCCCCAGTGAATGCCCCCATAATCTGTCACAGCCTGGCACTTTCTCTCTCTCTCTCTCTCTCTCTCACACACACACACACACACAAAACACAATTGTAATCCTGATTTTTCTGCCCTGTGCACACTGAATTCCCCCTACAGCTACACCCCACACCTGGAATTTTGCTCCCCCTTGTCTCAAATCCCTCCTCCCCTTCCAAGATTGCTGTCCCAGGGTGGGGCTGTGCTTCCTCTATCTTCCATTCTGGCTATATTTTCCCATAGTGGAATACCTTTAAAATCGCCAACTGAGATAACTCTGGGGAGGACTGCTTTGTTGGCATACTGCTTTCTGAATTGTGTGGACTCTTTGTGGAGCTGACTAGCGAGAGCCGGCAGAAATTCCAGGAGCCTAAATGTTGATGCCTGGTTCTGGCGCCTGGGAACTTTGAAATCTTTGCTCGGTTTCCTTCCACGTAAAGTGGGAATAGGGATTGGAAGTGTTCCTTTACATTCTTTGGGATTTGCACCATGTTATTCCATCACATCTTGCGTCAACGTAGCTCTGTTTGCCTGATGTGTTAGTGCAGGATAGCAGGAAAGGAGGTGGTGTTTTCTGCTGTCGTAACTATAAACGAACCCAGAAGGGCTGGAGAAGGTTTTAAGTTAGATGCACCTTCAGAATACCATGGGAGGAACCCACTAGTGGGTTTTCTCTGGTGTAAATCAGGATTGCACTGGGTGCCACAAACCTCATGCGTGAAAGCCGCTCTGAGGCTGCCCTCTTGGTGTACACAAGATGCCAGTCAAAAGCCGTATCTTAGCCCGTCATTCCTTTTGAAATACTGTATTCTGCTGCAGCTTTGATCCAAATTGAGGAAAAAGAATAACCTAGCTGTTTTTTAAAGCTGGTAGTGTATATTCAGCCAAAAAGGGACTTTGATCCTGGAAGGGAGTCTGTTTGTGTTAGCTAATGCTTCAAACTTTGAGCAGTTTTGGGGATGGTTTATTTTGATGCGATGTGTATGGCATTGGTGACTGATGGCTCCAAAAACCACCAACTCAGGATAAAATCCTCCTTTTATTAGCTCTCTGGTCATTGCACTGTTTTACTGCAAGGGATGCTTTGATTGTGAAGGCAGGCCTCTCTCTCTCTTTTTCTTGCTCCAAGCTTGCTCTTCAATAAATAACCTCCTGTTAATGTTCCCTTGTGTGTAAACTAAAGGGTTGCCTTTTTAGAGTCACATTGGTGTTGGTAATTGCTATAAGGTAGGAGGCGCAAAATGAGTACTGTAAAACTAGATCAGGCTTCCTCAACCTTGGCCTACAACTCCCATGATCCCTAGCTAGCAGGACCAGTGGTCAGGGATGATAGGAATTGTAGTCTGGACCAGTGGTCAGGGATGATAGGAATTGTAGTCTCAAAACATCTGGAGGGCCGAGTTTGAGGAAGCCTGAACTAGATGAGAGAGATGTGTGCAAACCTGTGAGCATCACAGAACTCTTTGGGTGGAAGGGAAGAGTAACAGACTGATGCATTTATGCGCATAAACCACAGTAGCACAGAGGCCTGAAACAAAATGAATTAATCCAGCACCCCACTTTCCACAGTGACTAGAAAGAGGGCCACAAAATCCCCACCCCCCAATTGCCTGACTTGCAGCATCTAGTTTTCAGAGGTAGTGTGTCTTGGAAGATGGCGGTGCCATTCCCAAGCGTTATATGGCTACTGAGAACGGGAGAGTTTTGCTAGATTAGATCAGGGTGTCCAAGTTATGGCAATCAGAGGTATACTGTGTCCAAACATGGAGGCTCTATTTAGACTTATCTTCCATTAATTTGCCTCTCTCTTGGGAGGTTTCCTGCCTGGCTTTGTAATAACCCCTGATTGCAAGCTCCAAATCCCTCTTCTGTTATTATGATGATTATTATTAATTTGTCGCAGCATTTATATCCTGCTTTTTCTCCAGGGATCTAAAGATGATTAACATAGTTCTGCCCTCCATCTCCATTTTATCCTTACAATAGCCCTGTGAGGTCGGTTAGACTGAAATGCAGAGACTTGGCCCAAGGCCCCCCAGCGTGCTTTATAGCTGAATAAGGGGATTTGAACCCTGGTTTCCCAGGTCCTAGTCCAACACTCCTAATCACCGCACCTGGGAGATCAGGATTCGAATCGCCCACCCACAGTCTCTTAGCTTAATCCGTTGGGTCTGCAGAAACCTACCTAGAAGGGTTGCTGAGAGGATAAAACCGGGAGATCCTTTGAGGAAAGGCTCAAGATACATAAAATGAATAAAACAACTTTCTTCCTATCCAAGAAGCAGGAAAGGGTTCTTTAAAAAAAACACAACCCCACAGTTAAAGGCAAAGCTGGTGTTGTTCCTTTGCCCTGGGGAGGAAGGGATTAAAAGAGGCCTTTGACTACTTGACCTTTTGGAATGCGAAGGAATCCTATTATAAATGGCTTTGAGGTGGGGCTGGAGGAAGGAAGTGACCCCAGCTATATCAGCAATGCAAAGATTTGCTCCCTCTCTCTCAAAGGATAGGGAACCTGATGCCCTCAAGGTGTTGCCGAACTCTCATTCCTGGCCATTTGGCTGTGCTGGAGATTTGGAATCCCAACAACATTATACAGTGGTGCCCCGCAAGACGAATGCCTCGCAAGACGGAAAACTCGCTAGACGAAAGAGTTTTCCGTTTTGGAGGTGCTTCGCAAAACGAATCTCCTATGGGCTTGCTTCGCAAGACGACAATGTCTTGCGAGTTCCTGCGGGGGTTTTTTCCTCCCCCCCTTTTTCTAAGCCGCTAAGCCGCTTATCAGCTGATCCGATAAGCCGCTAATAGCGCTAATCCGCTAAGCCGTCAATGGGCTTGCTTCGCAAGACGAAAAAACCGCTAGACAAAGAGAATCACGGAACGGATTCTTTTCGTCTTGCAAGGCACCACTGTATATTGTTATTACATTCATAGGTACACCACATTTTCTCAAGGTGCTCCTCCTCCCCATTTCATCCTCAGCGACAACCCTTTGAGGTGCGTTAGGCTAAGAGATTCGTGACTGGCCCAAGGGCACCCAGTGGCTGCGTGGGGATTCGAACCCTGGTCTCCCAGGTCATAGTCCAACACTCTAGCCATTTGTACCACTGGCTCTGGTACAAATGGCAGGCCTCAGGTTGCCTGGTATATAGAGCAAAACTTTGCATTGCTGATAGATGGGAGTCATTTTCTCTCTCTGTCCCGCCCCCCCTGCTTTTTCTAACTGGCAACAACCCCCCTCACCAGGAAGCCCCTCTGTTGCGAAATCCTGTTGTGGTCATCTCCCCCCCCCTCCACCTTGTCCCACTCCCAAATTTGCAAAAAATTAACTGGCTTTTGATTTGGAACAGTTTAGGAAAGTTACAGTGAAATAAGATTTCAGCCTTAAACTGCTATCCTAGGCACACATACAGTCAACATTATTGGGGCTTACTTCTGAGTAAGGATGTGTAGGGTCAAGCTCTCTCTCACTCACGCTCGCACACATGCGCGTGCACACACACAGAAAGTGAACTACACACTTGCATTGAAATTGACAATTGCTTTCCCGTAAAACTGCCCCTTCTTACAATTAAAATTTAGAATGACCGTCTTGGTGCGATACATCTTTGCATTGAAAAACACAGCTGCTTTTGTGAAATCTATCCAGTGGAACCTTGGTTTCTGAACTTCATCCGCTCAGGGAGTCTGTTCAATTCCTGAAACAGTTTGGGAACCAAAGCGCAGCTTCTGATACAAGTCTGCTACTTTTTTCTGGGGGTGCTGAAGAGTACACAGTACTGGCAATTTTTTTCCCTAGGCAATAAGCACCGCATAAGAGCTCCTGAATTCAGTAAGGCTTCCTTCCAGTAGGGTTAGGATTGCTGCCTTCGTTCCAAAGTGACTGCAAAATTCGTCTTTTCTCCGATTTTTGTATGTGCTTGTAGGGATTACCACCACCATCCTCTCTCTCCAGGTATTCAGTTTGAGGTTTCCTCTTACACCTTCAGGGAGTACGTCCTCCTCTCTCCCTTCCATCGCCTGATTGAAACTAGAGTAAAGGCTGAAATTCTAGTTTTCCCCATGAATGGAGAACAATATCCCAGTGTCTGGGGCTTCTGCCTTTAAGTTGCTGGGAGTTGCGGTTTTTCCGCACCCATCTGGGAGACCTCATTGCTTAATTGGCTATTTCTGCAAAGAATTTGCCCATTGTCAAATCCTGTTTGGATAAAGTAAGCGGGGGCGGGGGGTGGACTTAGATCTAGCTAAACCGCTGACCTTTTTTCTTTTCCCTTTTTGAATAAAATAAATAAATCCACAAGGGCCAGCCCCCTGGAGATTTCGGCTTCAGCAGGAGCCGCTGTCAAAGGTCAGCGGCCGAGAGGGCAAACGAAGGGCGATCGATATCAATTCTTGCCCTGCTGAGAGGAAGGGTTTCTAAAAATATATAAAAACGAACTAACGTGGCTAGCGAGTTCAAGTTTCTAGGCTTTGTGGCGTTAAAGAAACAGCCCCCTCCGGATCCAGAATCCTAAAATCCTGATGGAATCTTTTATATTAATGTCCTGACACATCACTGGTTTGCTAGATGAGATGGCATGGGGCTGTTCTGTGGGGAATGCAAGTCCAAAGTGTCTATACCACCACCTTAGGCATCTTGTATGAGTCATACAATTGGCACACACTCCTTTTAACAAGAGAGGCTGCGGAAACCTAGCCAGATGAGCGAGCTATAAATAATAAATTATTATAATAATAATATTATTACAGTGGAAGCTCGGGTTGTGAACGTGATCCATGCGGGATGCACATTCACAACCTGCAGCGTTCGCAACCTGCAACGGTGTGTCTGCGCACATGCGAGTTGCGAGTCGATGCTTCTGTGCATGTGCAAAGTGCAATTTAGTGCTTCTGCACATGTGCGACCGCCGAAACCCGGAAGTAACCCGTTCCAGTAATTCCAGGTTTCGGCGGTCCGTAACCCGAGGTATGACTGTATTATTAAATGAAAGCTTGGTATGAATGTTGTGCCTCATGCCTATGGTGTACGTATAATAATGATAAAAATTAATAATTTATTATTTATACCCCGCCCATCTGGCTGGGTTTCCCCAGCCACTCTGCGCAGCTTCCAACAGAATATTAAAATACAATAATCTATTAAACATTAAAAGCTTCCCTAAAGAGGGCTGCCTTCAGATGTATTCTAAAAGTCTGGTAGTTGTTCTTCTCTTTGACATCTGATGGGAGGACGTTCCACAAGGCGGGCGCCACCACCAAGAAGGCCCTCTGCCTGGTTCCCTGTAACTTCGCTTCTTGCAATGAGGGAACCGCCAGAAGGCCCTCGGAGCTGGACCCCAGTGTCTGGGCACACATAGATTGGCAGATAGTCCAATCCCTGGCATACCCACAAGGGACTGGAAAAGATTCCATGCCTGAGACCCTGGAGAGCTGCTGCCAGTCCGTGTAGGCAATACTGACCTAGATGGACCCGTTTTCTGACTCCGTAAAAGGCAGCTGCTACTTGCATCCCTGTATGTAGCATCTATGATTTTTTCCTGTACACATCGTAGAGAATATGTCTGATCATTATGTGAGATTGCATCCCTCCTGGGGCATCTCCAAAACCACTTGCTAAAGACAAGAGCCCCTGTGTGCATCTATCTTGGTGAGTTTATGTTGTTAATCTCTTTGGTGTCAGGCTTGAGCGCTGGCATGAGCTGAACCCTGCACCTCCCTTCTGTAATGCGATGCCCTTAAAATTTTAATGTTCCAACTCTCAAGTGGCAGTTTCCACGGCAGGAGATGATAACCTGAGCCCTTTGCGAGTTGTCGAAAATCTGAATAATTCCACTGTTCGCCTGCAACCTTGAGTGACGGGTCTGGTCCTTCTGGTTAAGGGCGGTGTCCGAATGTCATACTTTCAGGGTGTCGCCAGCTGAAAAGTTTAGCCACCTGTCGAGAAATGGAGAGGTGATCGAATTGAGGTCACCTGCTGGTCTTTGCGTTGACCTTGTCACAGATGCGTCATTTGAGAAACCTTGTCCCTGTCACAAAAGTCCACCTCCGCAAACACCCCTGGTTTAAAATATACCCATTTCACAGATCGGAAGGCAGTGGCACCCAGGGACTGGCATATCCCTGTCTCTGATAATAAAAACGCTGTCCTTATTTCACCTCTGGGGAAGGTATTCGGGGTTACTGCCCTAAAAATAAAATAAAATGTAAAGTTCGCTCATGGTTGCTAGATTTTCCTGATACTTTCCTTGATTTAAATCTCTTGAGCAGAGTTTGGCTGCATCATCGTGTAAGTGTGTGTACATCTGAGGAAAATATTCAGAACACACCTCCCTTTCCAGATAGCACATTTCGAAGGTTCTGTCATAATCACAGCCAGATTTGTAATGTTCTTCACCCCCTGACAAGGCAACCCTATCCATTATCTACTCGGAAGCAAGCCCCACTGAGTTCAATGGGACTTGCTCCCAGGTAAGCCTAGGATCGCAACCTCAGGATTGGTTGCCAAGTTCTCGAGATCCTGGTGGAAAAAAATTCCCTTTTATACTGGCTTCACAGTCCAGTGTTTTGGCAAAGAAACTGACTTTTATTTTCTTCCCAAACTAATTTCACCCCCTTTCCCTTATCCTACTCCAACCTGTTAAGCTGGTTTTTTGCTCCTGTCCCCCACCAGGTTCAGGTTTCTGTTGGAAGAAAGTATTTAAAAAGTCCTCTGTATGTGGTTAAAAAAACACAACTTGGCTGCTGTTCCTGTCTCCAGGTTGGAACAGTGTGTGACCACAAAATGGTGGGTGGTTTTTTAAAAAAGAATTGTTGGTGGTTAAATTATATTATACTTTATTTTAATATTTGCATATCCTCACCTGTTGCAAGGAGCCCTGAGTCTTTTTTTTATGGAAAGAGGCTTTAAATAAATTTAATAATACTGAAACTTAACTACAGAATTTCCCACTCTTCCATTTTCGCCCAGAAACCTCCCCCAGCCGCAAATTTGAAATTAAATAGCTTCAGCCTCCCCCGCAAGGTGGTTGTGATGAGAAAGCTACTCCCTCCACCAACCTGAGTGGCTTTCGAAGGGGTGTAGGCGCTGGTTTTTGGCCATGTTGGCAGCTGGTCCCAGACCAGGAAGCTGGGGTTTAGAACGCCCTTTTCCCGGGGGTCAAAGCTCACCTCCTTCCCCCCATTGAAAGCCTCACCTTTGCAAGACGCTCTTAATTGTCGGCTGGGATATTTTGGAGCGGGCGGGGAAGGAGTGATTTTTTTAAATGCTTTGATGGCACACACACTGATGAACGCTTCAGGGGCATCCGAAAAAGCAGGGAGCAATTTCTATGCATTGTTAGTTTCTCATTGGGGAGCGTGGCTTATGATTAACGACGCTCGGGGGGTTTTGTTCTTTTTTTGCTTCCCTTGCCTGCGGAAGGATAAAACCTGAAATGCACGCCCAGGACATCATCCTAAGCCAAGGCGGGGAACTGTTTTCAGGCTGAAGGGCTGCATTTTGGGTGGCCATGTAGGTGGGGCTCTTAACTCCTGGTTTGGGATCCCCCCCCAAAAAAATACCTGAGTTCAGTGAGCCGCTGGGGATCCAGGTCGGGTCTGCACCAGACATCGGAAGCCCACCCAACACACATTTAAAGCCCGTGACTCCCTTCCCCGAAGAATCGTATGAAGAGGCAAAACCGAAATTAAATGACTTTAGCCAACATTGCAAGGTTGCTGTGGGGGTGTTGTAGAAGGAAACTAGGAAATGTAGTGCTGCGAGGGGGGAACTACAGATCCCAGGACACACTGGGGGAACCCATGTGCTTTAATTACGATAATCTTTATTGTCACTGTCCCATACAGAACAACGAAATTTACATCAGACATTCAGAAACCAACAAGCCTGCCATCCCAGCTATCCCAACCTAAAAAGCCCCCTAAAAACTCTGATACCCCGTAATTAAATACAATACACTCCCATAGAGACGAGACCTTGTTGTTGTTTAGTCATGCCCGATTCTTCATGACCCCCTGGACCAGAGCACGCCAGGCCCTCCTGTCTTCCACTGCCTCCCGCAGTTTGGTCAAACTCATGCTGGTAGCTTCGAGAACACTGTCCCACCATCTCGTCCTCTGTCGTCCCCTTCTCCTTGCGCCCTCCATCTTTCCCAACATCAGGGTCTTTTCCAGGGAGTCTTCTCTTCTCATGGGGTGGCCAAAGTCTTGGAGCCTCAGCTTCAGGATCTGTCCTTCCAGTGAGCACTCAGGGCTGATTTCCTTCAGAATGGAGAGGTTTGATCTTCTTGCAGTCCATGGGACTCTCAAGAGTCTCCTCCAGCACCAGAATTCAAAAGCATCCATTCTTTGGAGGTCCAGCTCTCACTTCCATACATCACTACTGGGAATACCATAGCTTTAACTATACAGACCTTTGTTGGCAAGGTGATTTCTCTGCTTTTTCAGATGCTGTCTAGGTTTGTCATTGCTTTTCTCCCAAGAAGCAGGCGTCTTTTAATTTCGTGGCTGATGTCACCATCTGCAGTGATCTGCAGAGACTACCTTACACTGCGTTTAAAACCAAAATCGCATTTGGATAAAAACTGTTTCTCAGGCAGCTAGTCCTAGTCTTTCTAACCCTGCACCTTCTTCCAGAAAGCAGAAGCTGAAAGAGATCATTTCCAGGCTGCGCGCTATCCTGCGCTATCTCTGCAGCTTTCTTATGGCACCTGGAAGCGTAGATTTGATCCAAGGTGGGAAGAGTGCACCCAATTATTCTCTCCGCTGTCTTTACAACCCTGGACAACATTGTTTTTCCCCTGACAATGGTATGATGTGAACTTGTCCCCATCCCCATCTTGGGCAAGCACTAGGCCAGGGGTCAGCAACCTTTTTCAGCCGTGGGCTGATCATGTGGTGGGCTGGACTATATTTTGAAGAAGGAAAAAATGAACAAATTCCTATGCCCCACAAATAACCCAGAGATGCATTTTAAATTTAAATTAGCATCTAGATCAAGGGAAGTAATAGTGCCACTGTATTCTGCTCTGGTCAGACCTCACCTGGAGTACTGTGTCCAGTTCTGGGCACCACGGTTCAAGAAGGACACTGACAAACTGGAACGTGTCCAGAGGAGGGCAACCAAAATGGTCAAAGGCCTGGAAACGATGCCTTATGAGGAACGGCTAAGGGAGCTGGGCATGTTTAGCCTGGAGAAGAGGAGGTTAAGGGGTGATATGATAGCCATGTTCCAATATATAAAAGGATGTCACATAGAGGAGGGAGAAAGGTTGTTTTCTGCTGCTCCGGAGAAGCGGACACGGAGCAATGGATCCAAACTACAAGAAAGAAGATTCCACCTAAACATTAGGAAGAACTTCCTGACAGTAAGAGCTGTTCGACAGTGGAATTTGCTGCCCAGGAGTGTGGTGGAGTCTCCTACTTTGGAGGTCTTTAAGCAGAGGCTTGACAACCATATGTCAGGAGTGCTCTGATGGTGTTTCCTGCTTGGCAGGGGGTTGGACTCGATGGCCCTGGTGGTCTCTTCCAACTCTATGATTCTGTGAAATAAAAGCACACATTCCCCTCATGTAAAAACACACTGATTCCTGGACCGTCCGTGGGCCGGATTGAGAAGGCGACTGGGCCACATCTGGCCCCCGGGGCTTAGGTTGCCTACCCCTGCGCTAGGCAGTCTCCTAGTTCAAGGGACAGGTTCCAGCCAGGTAAAGTCACCTGAGGAACCTGCGGAGGAGCATGGCCTGAGGAGGACAGTTGTGATGTTGCCTGAGTCGAGTTAGAGAGGTCTGAGGTGCCTTGCTCCTTCCTAAACTCTTCTGCTGGGAAATGGCTACTGCTGACCCTTGTGGAAGGGAGTTCCGCAGTTTAACCACGTGCTCTGTGCCAAAGTACTTTCCTCTCTCTGCCCTGAATCTTCCCTCAGTCTTCAGATCCTGTGCCTGGAAAAAGCGAGAGCGACTGCAGGCCCTTCTCCTCCCCGTGTGGCAAGGACGTTCCTGCCGTCCCGATCGCTGCTATTTACCCGGGACGGCGAGTCCTTGCGCAACAGGTGAAGGGCTGCTCTCATGCCTCTGGAATTCCATTCCTCCTGCTGCACCTGCAAGGACAGATCGATGATGCAAGCCCGAGGTGTGGCGGTTTCAGGTTGCTCCCTGAACCTGCCAGCCTAAAAACCAGCAAACGAAAAAACACACACGCTGCAAAAGCCCGTCTGAATAATAGAGTTTGGGGAAGGCTGGAACGATGGTTGCCGGACCTGTGGCTGGGAGTTCCACAGGGCAGAGCCTGTGTGGAGAGAGCGGGTGTGCGGTAGTCGTTAAGGGTGTCGGACTTAGACCCAGGAGGAGACCAAGGTTCGAATCCTACTTGGCAACATCACTTTGGGCCGCTGCTTATATCTCAGCCTAACCTGTTGTGAAGATTAAACGGAGGAGGGTGTGCTGCCTTGAATTGCTTTTGAGGTAGGGTGGGGAAACAGGCGGTGTTTTATTTTATTTTTGAATTTGCATTTTATTTATTTGTTGACATTCTTATATTACATCGGTAAACGTTGTCCTATTCCATTACAGGACTTGCTGTAATATAATTTCCAACATGTATACAAAAATTATATACAAATTTTATATACCTAGAAAGAAAATGAAACAAAAAAGAGCAAAGAGAAAAACCAAAAACAATTCCCCCCCAAATCATATACATACCAACACACTAGACTTCCTGTCTATCTCGTCGTATATTCCTTTTTTACAAATGAATGTACTCTTATTATTGTATATTGCTTTACATTTTATCTAATACATTCTTATATCAATATGTGCACTTAGTCGGGAACAGGCGGGATATAAATGCAGTAATAAAATAGAAAATAAAGGCTCAGTCCCTAGTGAAGGTTGCTCAAATCTTAGGGGCCTGTGGGCGACTGTATTAATTGCCCCATCAGATAATAAAATATAATAATTTATTATTTATACCTGGCCCATCTGGCTGAGTCTCCCTTCTTTGTCATTATCTTTGTCATAAGAAATAATCGTGTTGTGTTTGGCGTGTGTGTCCCCCGTGGGCCCAGCGGCTTTTAGTAGCGATGGCTCAATGGACCCTCCATGTTCAGGAGCACATAGCTAAGAACACCAGGTTCTGGCAGGGAGCCAGAGGAGGGCTGTACGTTGCCTTCCTGCCCTGCTCATGGTTTCCCGAATGGCCTCTGTGGGGAGCTGGACTAGACAGACCTTTCTGTAGAATCATAGACTTGTGGAGCTGGAAGGGACCCCAGGGGTCATCTAGTCCAACCCCAGAAATCTCAACTAAAGCATCCCTGGCAGATGGCCATCCAACCTCTGCTTAAAAACCACCACGAAAGGAGCGTCCACAAGCTTCCGAGGGAGTTTGTTCTGCTGTCTCAACAGCTCAGGTTCTTGGTTTTAAGTCAAAATCTCATTTCTTGCCATTTAGAACTGTTAGTTCCCGTCCTGCCGACTCGGAAAACAAACTTGCTCTAGCTACAGATGTTCAAAGATGACTGCTCCCTCTTTTCTTCCGTAGGCTGAATTCAGGCCTCTCGTCTTAAATCCTTACGACTGATTTTCCTTTTTAAAAAAGAAATATGTAATATTTTATTAAGCTTGTTTGTTGTTGTTTAGTTGTTTAGTCGTGTCCGCCTCTTCGTGACCTCTGGACCAGAGCACGCCAGGCACTCCTGTCTTCCACTGCCTCCCGCAGTTTGGTCAAACTCATGCTGGTAGCTTCGAGAATACTGTCCCACCATCTCGTCCTCTGTCGTCCCCTTCTCCTTGCGCCCTCCATCTTTCCCAACATCAGGGTCTTTTCCAGGGAGTCTTCTCTTCTCATCAGGTGGCCAAAGTCTTGGAGCCTCAGCTTCAGGATCTGTCCTTCCAGTGAGCACTCAGGGCTGATTTCCTTCAGAATGGATAGATTTGATCTTCTTGCAGTCCACGGGACTCTCAAGAGTCTCCTCCAGCACCAGAATTCGAAAGCATCCATTCTTTGGCGATCAGCCTTCTTTATGGTCCAGCTCTCACTTCCATACATCACTACTGGGAAATTATTAAGCTTAAGAATAGACAATACAGTACATTACATCCACTACAGTCATACCTCTTGTTACGTTTGCTTCAGGTTAAATCTTTTCAGGTTGCGTCCCACGGCAACCTGGAAGTACTGGAAAGGGTTACTTCCGGGTCTTGCTGCTCGCGAATGCACAGGTGCTCAAAATGACATCACATGCATGCGCAGAAGCAGCGAATCGCGACCTGCACACGTGCAGACACAGGTTGTGTTCTGCTCACGTTGCGAACGGGGCTCCGGAACAGATCCTGTTCACAACCAGTGGTACCGCTGTACATACAATACATAATTTACCTATATACATACCCAATGTGAATATACCCAAGTGTTTGACTTCCAACTGTTCACATTGTGCTATTTTACATTTTGGTGGTCTATACGCATTTCATTTTTATTATTTTGGTTTCCACTTTTTTCCTCTATACAAATTTTTACTATATATTCTTCTATTTTCTAGATTCCTTCTATATCTCTCAGGAGATTTGTCTTGTCCGTGTGGTTTTTAAGATATTTATTGAAAACCACTGATTTTCCAATATTCTTCTACAGCGCAGTCCCGCTAAGGCTTCTGGCTGGCATTGGGAAGAGGAAATTTTTAAGCCTCTCCCACTCAACATCCCCCCCCCCCAGCAAATTTTCCCCTTCCCACCCGAGAAAAATGGGGTGTGCTTTTTCCCCATCTATTGCATCGCATCGGAGAACCGTACTCCGCGTATCGTGAACTCTGCTGGAGAGGTTATGCTCCTCTGCGCAAATCTTGTTGCGCTAATGATCTAGAGAGGATTGAAATAATGAGCTGTAGATTATGGGATTGGTCAGGCATCTGTATATATTTCTTCCCCAGGAGGGGGCTGGTTTCCTAGGCTCTGAGCTCCGGGGAATTTCTGGTGGCAGACGATGTGCTGTGATCCCCCCCCCCACAGGCGCATATCTGCCACGGCATGTGCAAAGATTTCATTAGGCTTCGCTGTCTTTGCAGGAAATCCCTGGCATTTTCAAGGGGCTGAACTATATGACATTTTGAGGTCCCTTTGGGCACCAGAATTCTATGGTTGTTCGATTCAGGGAGGCGGACATCCAGAGAAGTTTTGATCTGCTTTATTATTTTTCCCATTGCTGGGAAACTGATAGAAAACGGTGACACGGTTGTGTGATTGACGCCGTTGTATGTCCACTGTATTCGGTTTGGGCTTAACACTAGGTTGAAATACAGTGGTACCTCGGGTTACATACGCTTCAGGTTACAGACTCCGCTAACCCAGAAATAGTGCTTCAGGTTAAGAACTTTTCTTCAGGATGAGAACAGAAATCGTGCTCCGGCGGCGCAGTGGCAGCAGGAGGCCCCATTAGCTAAGGTGGTGCTTCAGGTTAAGAACAGTTTCAGCCTTCTGGGAAATGATCTATAACGAGTTAAAAAAGGTGTTTAAGTACACCTTCCCCAAGAAACCGGAGGCCTTCCTTCTGGGCATCGTCGGCCAGAAGGTGTTAAAAAAGGATAGAATCTTTTTTATGTATGCTACAACAGCAGCAAGAATCCTTATCGCTAAGCATTGGAAGACCCAAGATTTGCCCACACTGGAGGACTGGCAGACGCAATTGATGAACTACATGGAACTAGCCGAGATGACTGCAAGGATCCGAGATTTGGGAGAAGAGGCAATGGAGGAGGACTGGAAAAAATTCAAAGACTATCTGCAAAAGTATTATAAGTTATATGAATCTTAAGATGCCGTATGACTTGGAATGTTAGCCCCAGCAACGAAAGTTTAATTATTTATGAAATTGGATAATATTTATGAAAGAATCAAAGTTTAAATGGGTAAAAATGACAATATGTTATATTTTTAGAGTAAATGGAAAATAAGAGATTTAAACTTAAACTGCAATTGAAAATACAAAGAAACACACGAAATAAGGTTATAATTTGCTGATAACTTTATTGTCAAGAATGCACTATGTGGGAGATGTGGGGAAGTCCGATGGAAATCTGAAATAAGTTGTTGAAATGGTTGTGATTTTCTGTTTTTTTCTTTCTTTCTACTCTTTATGTTATTTCTTTTTTCTGTTTTATCTGTAATTTGGAAAAAAAATGCAATAAAAATCATTATAAAAAAAAAAAGAGAACAGAAATCGTGCTCCGGCGGCAGCAGGAGTCCCCATTAGCTAAAGTGGTGCTTCAGGTTAAGAACAGTTTCAGGTTAAGTACAGACCTCCAGAACGAATTAAGTACTTAACCCGAGGTACCACTGTATGTATTGCATTGGAGACCTTAATATGTTTGCTATTCTGTGCTTTGATTGTGTGTGTGTGTGTGGGGGGTGTATTTCAATGGAAATTGTAGTTTGTGAACTTGTAAATTAAAATCACTGATATTTTTAAAGTTTGCAGTACTTCTGCAATACAGTGACTAAATTTCCAACAAAAAATACTTTACAAAAAACTGAGAACATCACACGTCATTATACTTGGCTGAGCCAACACCTATTTTTTCATAAATGTGGTTGGTTGTTTTGCTTGTACAGGAGTCTCCTGCGATAAGTTAGACCATTTTCGCTGTGCTCCAGATTAAGTGCACTCATAAGTAATCAGAGGTGATTTTTGCAACTTACTATTTTTGCTGCAGTAATCAAATTGGTTTCTACCTCTTGATCTCTCTGTTTAAATATCCAAGCAGGAATATCCTAGGCTCCGTTGGCAAATGGGCTCCTAATTTTGGAAATAGGAGTCGTTCCCCCCAAAAGTATGGAGCATCTCTAGCAATTATCCGTCTTGGTTTTCAATTTGCTGTACAAAATCAACAACAAACAAACCAGATGGAAAGCGAGATGAGGGGGTGATTGGCCCCAGTCGCTGGAGGATTTGCTTATGCACTTTTTGAAAATCTGCATGCTTTGGATCGCTGGTTGCCGATTAAAGGTAAAGGTACCCCTGCCCGAACGGGCCAGTCTTGACAGACTCTGGGGTTTGTGCGCCCATCTCACATCTATTGGCCGGGGGCCAGCGCTGTCCGGAGACACTTCCGGGTCACGTGGCCAGCGTGACAACGCTGCTCTGGCGAGCCAGAGCCGCACACGGAACGCCGTTTACCTTCCCGCTGGTAAGCGGTACCTATTTATCTACTTGCCCCCGGGGGTGCTTTCGAACTGCTAGGTGGGCAGGCGCTGGGACCGAGCAGCGGGAGCGCACCCCGCCGCGGGGATTCGAACCGCCGACCTTTCGATCGGCAATCCCTAGGCGCTGAGGCTTTAGCCCACAGCGCCACCCGCGTCCCCCGGTTGCCGATTAGGCGGGAGGAAATCCTGAATATGTGCTCCTGGCTTTGTGCCGACAGTACTGAACTAGATGTGGTGATAGATAAGCCAGCTTTCTATGTTCTGGTTTAAGTCAAAACCATGAGGACTAGGATCTTGAGTCTGTTTAGTGGAAGGACAACAGTTCAGCGGCAGATCTCCCGGTTCGATGTCCAGGTGAGGCTGGCAGAAGCACCTGCCAAAGCCTGGAGGGCTGCTGCCAGTCAGGGCACGCAGTGCTGAGCTTGACGGAGCAACGGCCTGACTGCTTGAAAGGCCGCTTCCTGTGCCCATGTTTAAACCAGCCATTTTTGTCCGTAACCACGAGGACTGGAGTCTTGCATTATTCCTGCCTGAGAAGGGCTGTAGCCTCGTGGTGGAACATCTGTTTGCATGCAGAAAGTCCCAGGTTCAGTCTATCCCAAGTTAATAATTATAATAATTATAATTTATTATTTATACCCCGCCCATCTGGCTGAGTTTCCCCAGCCACTCTGGGCGGCTTCCAACTGAATATTAAAAACAATACAGCACCAAACATTAAAAACTTCCCTAAACAGAGCCGCCTTCAGTTGTCTTTTAAAAGTAAAATAGTTGTTTATCTCTTTGACATCTGGTGGGAGGGTGTTCCACAGGGTGGGCGCCACCACCGAGAAGGCCCTCTGCCTGGTTCCCTGTAACCTCACTTCTCGCAGTGAGGGAACCGCCAGAAGGCCCTCGGAGCTGGACCTCAGTGTCTGGGCTGAACGATGTGGGTGGAGACGCTCCTTCAGGTATACTGGGCCTTTGAGGCCATTTAGGGCTTTAAAGATCAGCAACAACTCTTTGAATTGTGCTCGGAAACGTACTGGGAACCAATGTAGGTCTTTCAAGACCAGTGTTATATGGTCTCAGCGGCCGCTCCCAGTCCCCAGTCTAGCTGCCGAATTCTGGATTAGTTGCAGTTTCCAGGTCACCTTCAAAGGTAGCCCCATGTAGAGCGCATTGCAGTAGTCTAAGAGGGAGATAACCAGAACATGCGCCACTCTGGCGAGACAGTCTGTGGGCAGGTAGGGTCTCATCCTGCGTACCAGATGGAGCTGGTAGACAGCTGCCCTGGACACAGAATTGACCTGCGCCTCCATGGACAGCTGCGAGTCCAAAATGACTCCCAGGCTGTGCACCTGGTCCTTCAGGGGCACAGTTACCCCATTCAGGACCAGGGAGTCCTCCACACCCGCCCACACCCTGTCCCCCAAAAGCAGTTCTTCTGTCTTGTCAGGATTCAACCTCAATCTGTTAGTCGTTAAGCCTGGGAAATGCTCCTGCCTGGGCATAAAGCAGATCGCTAGTTTCCTCAAAAGCCCGTGGATTCTCATTAAAAACAAGTAAATCATGCGGAGCTGAAGTCATGAGTCTGTAGCCGGGGAGGGTCAGAGAGGCTTCACATTCCTGCGGCTCTCGCTTTCCCAGCGATTCCGAAACCACGGTGGTCACTTGACCAGGTCCATCGGCGGGTGGGAGGGTGGAGGTTCCTGGCAGCCCCCCTTCCCCTCTCCGTTTGCTGGGCCCAGGGAGTGAATGCCAGCCTCGGACGGGCACCTGACTCACCTACTCCTCCTCCTCCCTCCGCTGATACAGAGCTGGCGCCTGCCCAGCGATTGTTGGACGGAAACTGGCAGCCGCGTTCTGCCTGGCTTGCTTGCCGTGTTCCAAGCCCTGTCCGCGGCCACGTCGGCTGCGTTTGCAGGAAAGCAACGGCCTCCTCCGTGTCAGATCTCCCGCCGCTGCTGTTCCTTCTGATCAGAAAGGTGTGTGCTTCAGCCAAAGAGATGCGGGATTTATTATTATTATTTTGGCTCAGATTCTGAGAGCTGCTTTGGAAGTTTGCTCCCCTGCCCTGCCTCCGTAAATCCTGCGCACTCGTTTCCCTCTGGTTGGTTGGCTGCTGTGAGAGGAGGATACGGGACTTAGACGGGCCTTTGGCCGGATCCTGCCGCCGCCTCTTGTGTTCTTGCCATCCCAGCTGGTGGGACTTGGAGCCCAGATGTCCACAGAGTTCCCACCCCCAAGTCTAAAATAAGAATTTAAGCTATTCCAGCGCACCGTGCTTCTTGCAGTAGCCAGTCAGATGCCTCCCAAACAAAGCAGAGCATGATGGGAATATCCCGCCGCTGCTCTTTCCTCCCAATATTTGGGGGTAGCCTGCCTCTGGACCTGGAAGTTCCATTTTACCCTCACATTAATAGGCAGCGACAGATTTTTGTGGTTTTGATTAATCCCTCTTTCCCCTTTTTGTTTTTTCAAATGTAAGCTAGTGGACCTTGTCGCCGGGAGTTCCACAGATAGGATTCTTCTTTGTGTGTTATTTGTGTGTGTCAGGGGGCCTGTAATTCTAGTCGAAGAGACAAAAGCTTTATTCACCCTCTCCTGTTTTTCTTCTCCTCAGCATGTGTGATTTTTATAGACCTACATTCCCCCACCCCTTAATTTTCATTCCATCCCTATCCCCTAAACCGAAATTCCTCCCACATCCCATTCTGAGGGACATGTTATATAATCAGTTTTAGTCCTTTAAAAGTGTATAAACCACTTTGGCCAAAAGGCAGTGAATACTTAATAAATAAATAAGGTAGCTGGCTCGTTCCGCTGCATTCAGTTTATTTCATCTTTAGCCCACCTTTTTCTCCAACGAGCTGGAGGTGGAACGCACGGTCCTGTCTTGCCCCTCCTCAATTGATACCCACAACAGCCCTGTGAGATAGACTACGCTGGCCGAGGCAGCGACCGGCCTCCAAGGTCACCCCTGCCAGTGATCTTCATGCCAGAGTGAGGATTTGAACCCTGGTCTGTCCCAGCCTGACACTCTTAACCACTATGCCTCCTCTCAGCACGCAAGCAACATCCTTATCATGTCTGACAACCGTCCCCTCTCTCTGCAGCAGAAGCTGTTCCGCGTGGGACAGCAAATATTGTCTCTCAAAAACCTGAATCCCCAAATCTCATTTTCCACACCGCCTCCTCCTTCCTCCCGCCACCCTCAAACCCCTCCTGCTCCTCCTCCTTTCCCGATCTGTGATCAAACCACATGCACACAAACACACACCTTCCAGCTGATGTTGCAAATTCCGCATCCAGCCACCAGCCAGCTCCATTCGCTTGCCTGCCTTCCACCCCCCAGAACACCCCCCTCTTGCCCAGGCTGTTTCTGATGCCCTTCACCCCTGCCTGGAGAAGGAAGAAGACCCCTTTGTGCTTGTTTTCCTGGCTCTTTTGGGAAGCCTGCGTCCAGGAGCAGGCAGGACAGCGGAGGGGAGAAAGCAGGAGAGATAAGTGTTCCAGCTGACCGTTGGCTCAAGGACATCGCTCTCTCTCAGCCAGCCAGCCGGCCAGCCAGCCAGCCCCTCTCCTCCCCACGGCTGGCCGGGAAGCGTGCCTGATCTGCGGAGCCTGCAGCAAGGAAGGAACTGGCCGGCGGGGGGGAAGTGGGGCCGTTTGGCTCTCCCTCTCCCTGCTCCCCGCCTGCCGTGGAACCGATGCCACGATGCAGCCCAGACACGCCGCCACGTGCCGCCGGCGCCGCTAAACTGCCACCGCATTGCACTGCGCTCAAAATGTCAGGTCTCGCCGCCACCCGGACGCGAGCGGGTCTGCGGGCCAGCCAGGTTCCCACGGCGTTCGGCCACGGAGGACGCTGGCTGCCTCTTTAGCTGCGTCAAACTTTTTTTTATTTGCTTATTTCTCTTCTCTTCCGCACACACCCCTGTCCCTTTCTGGATGCACTTGTAACCCCCTCCTCTTTTCGGATTGCTCCAGTCGCAGTGAGTATGCAGCATTAATCTGGCGGGCTGCAGAAAGCCAGGTGGGTTGGATTGCAGAGCAAGTACCCTTTTGTTTTTACGCCTTCCCATTCGGCTCGGCAGCCTGGCAGCTGGTGACGGACACAACGTTGGCAGCCCTGCAGCGGCCGATGAACACAATGGTACCCCTTTCTGCCGCTCCCCCAGCGTCTCTGCTCGCGAGGTTCTGCCGGTCCATTTCCCGCTGACACTGCGTTATTGTCGTTTTGGTTTTTTTTTTAATTGATGCTCTTGACGGTCCCTGATCGCGCGATGCTCTGCTGGAGTTGAAAGGAGCCACTTTCTGAGTGAGACTCTCGCGAAAACAATCGCTTGTATTGTTCCCGGCTTCCCTGATAAACCTCGCAAGCCCCCTCTCCCTTGCAGGCTCCAGCGCCCTTTGAAATCCATTTCTGGTTTAAAGGTAGCGGCTTCGTTAGGCTGAGCAAAAAGGGAGCGTGCCGGCTGGCCGGGGAGCTAAGAGTGCGAGGCAGGAAGTTTCCTCCGGGAAACGGTGAGCGAGAGATTTCCTCAAGCTGTGAGCTGTGTTGGCCAGTTTCTCCATCTCTCAGAATGCTTAGAACGTGGGGAAACGATGCTGGATCAGGCCAAAGGAGGCCCAATCTCTCCCAGCATCCTGCTTTCACAGGGTCAACCAAATGCCCTGTAAGGAGGCCACAACAACTTATCATAAGAGCTCTCTCTCCCCTTCTGTGGTTTCAGAGGCATTGCTGGAGGCAAAGCGTAGCCATCATGGCGAGAAGCAATCAGTAGCCTTGTTTTGGTGTTGTTTAGTCGTTTAGTCGTGTCCGCCTCTTCGTGACCCCCTGGACCAGAGCACGCCAGGCACTCCTGTCTTCCACTGCCTCCCGCAGTTTGGTCAAACTCATGCTGGTCTCTTCGAGAACACTGTCCCACCATCTCGTCCTCTGTCATCCCCTTCTCCTTGTGCCCTCCATCTTTCCCAACATCAGGGTCTTTTCCAGGGAGTCTTCTCTCCTCATGAGGGGGCCAAAGTCTTGGAGCCTCGGCTTCAGGATCTGTCCTTCCAGTGAGCACTCAGGGCTGATTTCCTTCGGAATGGAGAGGTTGGATCTTCTTGCAGTCCATGGGACTCTCAAGAATCTCCTCCAGCACCAGAATTCGAAAGCATCCATTCTTTGGCGATCAGCCTTCTTGATGGTCCAGCTCTCACTTCCATACATCACGACTGGGAAAACCAGAGCTTTAACAATAAGGAGCTTTGTCGGCAAGGTGATGTCTCTGCTTTTTAAGATGCTGTCTAGGTTACCCTCCGCGAATTTGTCTAATCCTCTTTTAAAGGCACCCAAGTTGGTGGAGACATCAGGTGGCATCCTGGCACCTCCAGTTGGTTGCAAGGGGCCGGTGGCCAGGTGCGAAATGCCCCTGTTGCCTGGCTAATTTCGAACTCTGCTGGACATGGCAGAGGTTGAACCACGGACCTCCTTACTTCAGAGCATGTGTTCTGCTCCTGAGCGACTTCCCCATGCGCATGTGCTCCCAGGGCACACCTGGCCTGCCCCCAAAGGGCTTGAGCCATTCCTGGGTGTGAGGCAAGCTGCCCTAATGCTCCTGAGGACTAGAAACCTAGGCTGATTTAGAGGCATGGATGCTCCCCGCCCCCTTGAGACGCCCGCTGCTCACCAAGGCAGATGAGTGTACCCACGAAGGGCAGGTCTGCCAAGTGCGAATCGGACAACAACCTGCAATTATTTGGCCGGATAGGTGGAGCGATGCTGTCTTGGCAAAAAAGTACTCTGGGATGACACCCTCTGAATGGTCCTGCTGTGTAAATAAAAATCCTGGGTTGCTTATGCATTCCTGACGGTGAGGTCATTCTGGCAGGGCTCTCATTGGAACATCTGGTTGGCCACTGCAAGAACAGGATGCTACCCTGAACCCCTTTGGCCTGATCCAGCAACCAGGCTCTTCTGGCATTCTGATGGAGCCTCTAAATCCAGCAGCAGTCTATCCAGATTTCTAGGTTCTTAAGGGCATTTGGCCTGATCCTATACAGGATCCTCTTACGTTTTTATTTCAGAATTTCACAGGGTGGGTGGTCTGGCCTCCCACACTTTCCACCCATTTTACAGACATGGACGACTGAGTCCTTGCAGGTAGTCCCTGTACTGGGATTTGCACCTTGGTCCCCAGGTTCCGCTGGCGCTATCCACCCATGCTCTCAGTCTCCTTGCATTCCTGCATGGCGGCAGATTCTGACGGCAGCCGGGTGTGTTTTTCCACCTGAAACGCTTGCAACCTGCACTCTGCCTTGACCCGATAAGAGCGCTTTGCATATTTATTTGTTTTTCCCTGCTTGCTCCCCCATCGTAAAAGGGAGTTGCCGGCCGGGGCATGTTGTGTGGAGGTGAAAGTGCAGCTTTGCTGCTGGTCTCTGAGAGTGGAACTAATCCCTGAATGAATGCAGGGTTTTAAATCTCTGGCCAAGGCTGTAGCTCGGCAGCAAGAAGGTCCCAGGTTAAATCTCTGACATTTCCAGGTATTTCCAGCTGAGACCATCCCCTGCCTGAAACCCTGGAGAGCTGCTGCCAGCCTGGGCAGGCAGAACTGGTCGAGGGTGACCCTGTTTAAATCCAGCCTTTGGCTCAGAACCATGCGGACGCGGATCTTTTATTTTGAGGCTCAAGGGTAGAGCGTCTGCGCTGCGCACGAGGCTCCAGGTTCAGTCCCCAATGGCATTTCCAGGTAGCGCTGGGAGAGGCTGCCAGCCTGAAGCTGCCAGCCAGTGTGGGCAGTACTGAGCTCGGTGGAGTTGTGTTCAGACTTAGCGCAAGGAAGGCAGGTTCATAAAAATATTGAGAGCAGGAGATCAGGCAGCGGAGGATGGCGGCTGAGGAAATAATCTCAAAACCCAGGAAGTCGTTTCTCTCTCTCACCCCCCCCCCCGGGTTCAAATTTCACCTCCACTGTGAAACCTCCCTCCCCACCCACCCACCCACCCTCTAATCCACAATAAGAGGACCATACTGTCCTACCTTGCAAGGTTGTTGTAAGAATTTACATTATTTTCGATTTTTTAAAATAACTTTTATTCAAAATTAAAACAAAACACATTATCCAGAAACCTATCATCCTTATTCCCCCCCCCATTTTTCCTCCCTCCCCCTTCCTTCCCCCACAGAACCCACTCCCCCCACCCCCAACTTCCCTCAGTTCCAGTCTTTGATTTCTCTAAAAATGCTGTTTTCTGCATGTTACACAGTTGTATAAATCCTCAAAACTATTTAGCTGATTATTATCAATAAAAAGTTTGTGAATGTTTGTTCAAAACCTGCCAAGGAGTCCAGTTCGCTTTGTTGTGTCTTCAGATACTTTGTGAAGGGTTCCCATTCATCTTTAAAGTCACAGTTATCCTTGTCCTGTAGCTTGTATGTCAGTTTTGCCAGTTCTGCGTAGTCCATCAATTTTTCTTGCCATGATTCTTTAGTTGGGGTTTCTTCAGTCTTCCATCCTTGTGCTACCAGAACTCTCGGCGGCCGTTGTCGCATACATGAAGATGTTTTTCAGCTTTTCAATTTATTTCCTGCTGTTCGCCATAAACGATCTCAGGGCAGGTTACAGAAATTAGTAATGCAATATTATTTTAAAAATCCTGTTGAGTTGAAGTTGTGGTTATATACAGAGGTAGGATTTTGCAGGATTGGCCCCACTGCTCAGCCTCCTGGGACGTCTCCCCCCCAACCGCCTCATTAAAATGTGTGATGCACTTATATTGTTTGCTATTCATTCATTTATTTATCTGTTGCATTTGCATACCGCAGCTCCAGTGATCTCAAGGTGCTGCGTGCGGTTCTCGTCCAAACCCCGTTTCACCCTCACGACAACCCTGGGAGGGAGGTTAGGCTGAGACAGCCTTTCTTAACCTGCGGGTCCACAGGTGATGTTGAACTACATCTCCCATCACCCCTAGCTAGCAAGGCCAGAGCTCAGGGATTATGGGAGTTGTAGTCCAACAACATCTGGGGACCCACCGGTTGAGAACTGGTGGGCTAAGAGGTGGTGATTGGCTCAACCCCACTCGTCTGAGTCCTCCCAGGGTTTGGCTTCCTTGGAAGGAAGGGCAACAGTGCCTTTAGGATGTAGATATTCATATTTGCATATATATATATATATATATATATATATATATATATATATATGGGACGCGGGTGGTGCTGTGGGTTAAACCACAGAGCCTAGGGCTTGCTGATCAGAAGGTCGGCGGTTCAAATCCCCGCGACAGGGTGAGCTCCCGTTGCTCAGTTCCTGCTCCTGCCAACCTAGCAGTTCAAAAGCACGTCAAACTGCAAGTAGATAAATAGGTACCACTCCTGCAGGAAGGTAAACGGCGTTTCCGTGCGCTGCTTTGGTTCGCCAGAAGTGGCTTAGTCATGCTGGCCACATGACCCAGAAGCTGTACGCTGGCTCCCTCGGCCAGTAAAGTGAGATGAGCACCGCAACCCCAGAGTCGGCCACGACTGGACCTAATGGTCAGGGGTCCCTTTACATATATATCTATATCTATATCTATGCAGGTTTTGGTGTCTTCGGGTGTCTTCCCGTGTAAGAGTCGGGGTGTCTGGGCGACGTTTCGACGAGGTCTCACTCGTCATCTTCAGGCTGGTGCTTTCGGCTTCTTGTTACTGGAACAGAGCAGAATCTGGTGTTTGAGTTCCTATAAATACTGTTGAGGGGTGTGGTGTATAGCCTCCAACGTTCTGGGCAGAGAGGAAGTTCCTAGATTAGTGTGCCTTTTCTTCTTTTGTTCCTTAATTACTTGAGGGATATCTTGAGTGATTTCATGAGTGATATTCTGAATACCACTGGGTGGGTCATTAAGTGTAGATTAGTTGCTAAAGCTTTCGTGTCTTGACCTCTTGAGCTTGTGAAGAGTTTTTCTGAGAAGATGGCTGTGCTGCATTTAGTTGTGCTCTGGCTTGGCTTCGTGTATAGGGGCGAGCTGTGATTTTGTGCCTTGTGCCAGCCAGATCTGTGTAGGGATTGCAGGGGGGTGCAGCATCCGGAGGTGCCACTATAGTTTGGCTACTGGATGGAGTCTGTAATATGTCTGTGGAGAGGGTCTGGGTTTGGGTCTGGTGTGGTTGATTGGTGACGGCGTTCAGATCTATCTATCTATCTATCTATCTATCTATAGCCTGAGCCTAAGATGTAGGGGCTCACAGGTGTTAGCTAGCACAAGAACATCAGAAGCCTGCAGGATCAGGCCGTTGCGATAGGTAAAAACAAGGCCTGCATTATTCCAGCATTGCAGAGGCGTTGGCCTACATGACTCGCAGGGTCCCATCCAGGTCTATAATCTACGATTCTGAGCCTGTGTTCTCTCCCCCCTTTGGCAGGATCCTTTCAAGGCCCCAGACCCACCGAGGATGGACCACCACGTGAACGGCACCCTAGCCGAGAAGCCGGGCCCCATGGACTACGGGGTCCAGATCCGCTTCATCAACGACTTGAAGGAGCCTAGCAAGTCGCAGAAGATCCGCCCCAAGCCCTCCAAGCCGGGCTCCTACGGGGTGGCGGTGCGGGTGCAGGGCATTGACGGGCAGCCCTTCGTGGTTCTCAACAGCGGCGAGAAAGGGGGAGACTCCTTCGGGGTGCAGATCAAAGGCGAAAGCAAGTACGGGCCCCCCGCCCGCAGCCCCCAGCGGGAGGACTCCTTCCCTGCTTCCCCCGGGGCTGCTTCGTCCTCCAAAGACGCCTCGGGCTCCTTCAGCTCCGATTCCGACCTGCCGGAGAACCCGTACGGGGCCAGGCACTCCCGGCACGGCTCCCGCTACAGCACCTCGGACGAGGAGCCCGGCCCGCGGCGGACCCCGAAAGCAGGCAGCTTGGAGGGGCGGCCCGCGCCGCAGCACCGCGCCGGCGGCTACCGGACACTGCCGCACAAAAAATCCTTCGGGCAGCAGCTGCGCCGGACTCAGTCACACGGCTCCTTGCTCGATCCCGAGCTGGACGAGCCTCTTGAGCCCAGCGCCCCTGGGGCCGGCCCCCTGGACACCCCCAAGCCCCTGCCTCCGGGGGGCACCGTGAGGAGCGCTAGCATGATGAACCTGCCTGGTCGCCGACAGCCCAGCCCCAGTGAGGACTCTGCAGGCAGCCTGTCCGGCCTGAGACCGGTCCGCAAGCCGGCGGTGGCGAGCTCCCCTGAGCCCGCCGCTCCGGCCGGCGACATCGACACCAAGCCCCTGTCCTCGGTGGACTCTCTGATCCACAAGTTCGACGCGAAGGCGCAGCAGCGGGGGCGGCCGTCCCGGAGGAACCGGCTCTCTCTGGACGAGCGGAAGCGGTCTAAGAGCCTTGATGGAAGAGTGCCTTACCATGACACGGCCGACGGCCGGGAGCTGGGTCCCGGGGAGCCCCAGGCGGGCTCCGGAGGAGGGGCAGGGGGCTCGGCGGCCGACCCCGGCCCCCCTGGAAGCAGGAGTCTCGGCAGGGCCTCTGGGCGGCCAGTGAACGGGCTGGACAAATCGACACTGACCCGGGAATGGGTCAATAAGAGCCTGGAAGCGCCAGCCTTGGGGAAGCAAGCGAGGAAATCACAGCCAGACCTGCAGGTGATTCTCTTTCCTTGTGTTTTTGTGGGGCTGTCTGCGCCAATTTCTCCTGGTGGCAGCCTGCGGGGCCCAGCGTCTTTAGAAACAGAGACCAAGGGGGCCCAGCAGGAAGGTAGTCCGTTCAGCACGCTCGTCTTGAGAAGGTTGCCGCGCTTGCTATCAGCTTGATGCACCTCCGTGGCAGAACAACTGCCGTGCGTGCAGAAGGCTCAGTCCCTAGTGGCATGTCTGGGTAGCGCTGCGAGGGTTCCTGCCAGAGACCCCAAAAAGCACCCGCCCATCAGCATAGACCTGTAACAAAGGAAATCCCCTGTGTTGCAAAAACAGACAAACTTTAAGCAATAGCGGGCAAAACGTGGCTAATAATGTTGTAACAAAATATATGTAATATAATAATAATTTATTATTTATACCCCTCCCATCTGGCTGGGTTTCCCCAGCCACTCTGGGCGGCTTCCAACCGAATATTAAAAGCAATACAGCACTGTCAGACATTAAAAACTTCCCTAAACAGGGCCGCCTTCAGTTGTCTCTTAAATGTAAAATAGTTGTTTATTGCCTTGAGATCTGGTGGGAGGGCGTTCCACAGGGCGGTTGCCACCACCCAGAAGGCCCTCTGCCTGGTTCGCTGTAACTTCTCTTCTTGCCGTGGGGGAACCGCCAGAAGGCCCTCGGAGTAGGACCTTCACGTTTACAGGGCCGAGGCCGCTTAGGGCTTTATATTATTATTATTTATTTATTTATTTATTTATTTATTTATTATATGCTTATTACTTATTTAAAGGTTTGCACCAACACTTCAAATTGTGCTTGGAAATGTACCGGGAGTCAATGCAGGTCTCTCAGGACCAGTGTTATGTGGTCCCAGCGGCCGCTCCCAGTCACCAGTCTAGCTGCCGCATTCTGGATTAATTGCAGTTTCCGGGTCACCTTCAAAGGTAGCCCCACATAAAGCGCATTGCAGTAGTCCAAGCAGGAGATAACTAGAGCATGCACTACTCTGGTGAGACAGTCTGTGGGCAGGCAGGGTCTCATCCTGCGTACCAGATGGAGCTGGGAGACAGCTGCCCTGGACACAGAATTGACCTGCGCCTCCATGGACAGCTGTGAGTCCAAAATGACTCCCAGGCTGTGCACCTGGTCCTTTGGGGGCACAGTTACCCCATTCAGGATCAGGGAGTCTTCCACACCTGCCCGCCTCCTGTCCCCCAAATACAGTACTTCTGTCTTGTCAGGATACAACCTCAATCTGTTAATTGCCAGCCACCTCCAGACACTCACACAGGACTCTCGCGGCCTTCCCTGCTTCCAATTTAAACGAGAGATATCATCTGCATATTGGTGAACACCCGTTTATAAGGTCCTGGGTTCAATCTTTGGCGTCTCCTGGCAGCATGAACATGTCCACTGCCCGAAACCCTTGGGAGCCGCTGCCCATCAGAGTGGTCAGCGCTCATCCAGATGGACCAACGCTGTTTCCTATGCCCTAGTCTAGCCCTGTGTCGTATGACTGGCAGCTGCCTTTTGAAAACACTGCTTCCCTCCCTCTCAAAAACGCTGGGGTTTAATCTTTGGGGTTTTCCTTCCAGCTGAAGTCCACCCCAGACCTCCTGAAGGACCAGCAAGAGGTATCTCAGCCCGGAAGCAGCAACCACACTAAGGAGCTCATCTACAGTATTCTGAAGGATGGGTAAGCCTTGGGGCGGGAGCAGAGGAGGGGCTGTGACCAGTCGGATTTATGGGGAGGGGCATGGAGGCAACTGCGCCTGGTAGATTGCTCCTGAATCTGGAAGCTCCATTTAGTCATCATACCCATTCATCGGCCCGTTCTTCACAAATGGGAGTTTAATCCCTTAAAAATAAAATAAAAAGAACTACTATTATTGCTATTTTATTTGAAAAGAAATTTCACAGGAGCAAATTAAAATATAATACGATGCACAGATGACTTATTTATTTGCGTCTTGCCAGTATGTGCCATATTTTAACCCTATCTGGTAAAAGGTAAAGGTAAAGGGACCCTTGACCATTAGGTTCAGTTGTGGCCGACTCTGGGGTTGCGGCGCTCATCTCGCTTTACTGGCTGAGGGAGCCGGCGTACAGCTTCCGGGTCATGTGGCCAGCAGGACTAAGCTGCTTCTGGCGAACCAGAGCAGCGCACAGAAACACCGTTTACCTTCCCGCCAGAGTGGTACCTATTTATCTACTTGCGCTTTGACGTGCTTTCGAACTGCTAGGTTGGCAGGAGCAGGGACCGAACAACGGGAGCTTACCCCGTCGTGGGGATTCGAACCGCCGACCTTCTGATCGGCAAGTCCTAGGCTCTGTGGTTTAGACCTCAGCGCCACTCGCGTCCCTAACCCTATCTGGGTCTGCTGTAAAAAATTTTGTAAATGTTTGGATTACATTTTAGGAGCACACAAACATACACGGGGCTTTGTTGGATCCTATTTAGAATAACAGGATCTGACATGCTGGCGGTTTTCATTCTCAGCTGGGCTGGTGGGTTTGATTTGTTGTTTTAACGTTTTTGTCACTTTCAGAAACACGGAAAGCGACGCCGCGGTGAAGAGAAAGACCAACCTGGTCTTCGAGAAGGTCCAAGCGCTATCCGTAAGTACCTGGCGAAAAACGCCATGTGACAGCTGTGAGACAAAATCATTTCCTCCTTGGCGTGATTCCTGCCCTCTCTCTGGTCGATGCGTCCCAGTTCTTGGGTTGGGGGCGAGGTGGACACAAGGACAGACTACTGAACCCACATCCGTTCCGCCGGGATGCCAGTATTCCTGGGCTTCTCCCCAGAACAATGAGGACTAGGAACTTGCCCTCGGGTTCTCCTGAGCCTGAGATGGTTACGGTTTGTTTGATTGTGGAGATTTATTTACTGTGTCCTTGGGAGACCATGCCAAGGAGGTCTCGAGGGGATTAAGGGAAAGGATAGGCCTTAAAAGCCTGCCTTTTAAGAAAGGAATAGCTAAGATCTGCGTTAATCCCAGTGCACACTATACAAAGAACATAAGCAGAGCCCAGCTTGCCAATGCCCCATCTAGCTAGCATTCTGTTCTCACAGTGGCCAGCCACTGTGGGAAACCCAAAAACCGGATTTTCCCAGAGTTTCCATTTGTAACTGCCTTCCACCAAGCAAGAAACATCGTTCCTTGAGACTAATATTGTCTGCTAAGCTCTGATGGACAGGGTCTCTGGCTGAGAAAGCCTTTCTCTACTATCGGCTGCTAACTGGAGACGCCAGGAATCTAACCTGGAGCCTGTGTGCAATAATAATAATATAATAATAATTTATTATTTATACCCCGCCCATCTGGCTGGGCTTCCCCAGCCACGCTGGGCGGCTTCCAACAAAACACTAAAATACAATAACCTATTAAATGTTGAAAGCTTCCCTAAACAGGGCTGCCTTCAGACGTCTTCTAAAAGTTTGGTAGTTATTTTTCTTTTTGACATCTGGTGGGAGGGCGTTCCACAGGGCGGGCGCCACCACCGAGAAGGCCCTCTGCCTGGTTCCCTGTAGGTTTGCTTCTCGCAGGGAGGAAACCGCCAGAAGGCCCTCAGTGCTGGACCTCAGTGTCCGGGGAGAACGATGGGGGTGGAGACGCTCCTTCAGGTATACTGGACTGAGGCCGTTTAGGGCTTTAAAGGTCAGCACCAACACTTTGAATTGTACTCAGAAACGTACTGGGAGCCAGTGTAGGTCTTTCAGGACCGGTGTTATGTGGTCTCGGTGCCCACTCCCAGTCCCCAGTCTAGCTGCCGCATTCTGGATTAGTTGCAGTTTCCGGGTCACCTTCAAAGGTAGCCCCACATAGAGCGCATTGCAGTAGTCCAAGCGGGAGATAACTAGAGCATGCGCCACTCTGGGCAGACAGTCTGCGGGCAGGCAGGGTCTCATGGTGCAAACCACGAGCTCAGTGCAAGAGTCCCCACTCTGTTATACAAAACCTCTCAGATCCGATCCCTGGTATCCCCAGCTAGACTGGGAATCTCCCCGCTGCCTGAAACCCTGCTGCCAGCCAGTGTTGGCAATGCTGAGCTAGACAGGCCCAGTGGCTTGTATTAAGTTAGCTTCCTCCCCCCTTTAAACCAGCCTTTTCTTCGGAATTATGAGGGCTGGAGCCCTACTTTCTTTTGAGAGGCAGGACTCGAACTCAGGACTCCAGTCCCCCCAGCCTCAATAAGACTTCATCTTGTGGGTTGTCTAGAGTTGTACCCAGTGCTTTTTTTCTGTGGGGACCCAGGGGTACACATACCCCTAAACAAATCTAAGTTTGGCCTCGTTGAGGGGCAGTATTTTAAATAGTAGGAAAATGAGAGGACCCCTAAACATTTCTTTTAGGGGGAAAAAGCACTGGTTGTACCAGGCCTGGAACGACAATTGCTCTCTTTACTGGGAAGGTGATTATTATTATTTTTGAATGTATTTTATCCACAAAGAAAGAGGATTTTCCTGCTGATATGGGGGGCAGCTTTTTCCCATTGCCCTATCCAACCAAAACTAGTCTCTCTTCTCCCCACTTTCCACATGAGACCCCCGAAACATGGAAAAGGGACAGATTAACTCCCGCCTGCCAGTCCTCTACTCTGTGGGGCAAAGTGGATTTTCTTTTTACAGCGAATATTTTGCAGAGGAAAAACAATCCTTGTGTCAGCAAGAGTTTGGATGAAACCATTTCAAAGCCCGGAAGCTTTGATCTCTGCTTAGCTTCAGATAGTGATGAATTCCTGCTGTGCATCTTCGGGGGGGGGGGGGCTGTTAGCACTTTTTCAAACATGAACCCAAACCTCTTTCTTTTTGCAAACTTCAGTTCTTTTTTTAAAGAGCTCTCCCGGCAAATCTTGCTCTCTCTCTCCTGCCCTCCCTCCAGCCCTCGTTTCTTGACAGGGATCTCTTTCTCTCTCTATTGAAACTGACACCTCATGAGGACCAGCTGCTTGAGGGCGGAAACAGATGACTCTCCGGTTGAAGGGATGTGGAAAGGGCCTCGGGTGCAAGAAGGCTGCTTGCCCAAGCTTTACATTTCTGAGTGGGGTGGGGGGTCATGCTGCTGCCTCGTTCTCAGTCCCAGGGGGGCTGGGGCAGACGATACAATACGATATCTTTATTGTCATTGTCCCATACAGAACAGCGAAATTGAAAAATCTACGTAAGACATTCTAAACCCCCTAAAAACTCTGAAACCCCATCTTAAAATACAATATACTATAGAGACTCCTTATTTTGTTGTTTATTTGTTTAGTCGTGTCTGCCTCTTCGTGACCCCCTGGACCAGAGCACACCAGGCACTCCTGTCTTCCACTGCCTCCCGCAGTTTGGTCAAACTCATGCTGGTAGCTTTGAGAACACTGTCCCACCATCTCGTTCTCTGTCGTCCCCTTCTCCTTGTGCCCTCCATCTTCCCCAACATCAGGGTCTTTCCCAGGGAGTCTTCTCTTCTCATGAGGTGGCCAAAGTATTGGAGCCTCAGCTTCAGGATCTGTCCTTCCAGTGAGCACTCAGGGCTGATTTCCTTCAGAATGGAGAGGTTTGATCTTCTTGCAGTCCTTATACCGTGTTTAAAACCAGAATTGCATCTGAGTAGAAACTGTTTCTCAGGCGGCTAGTCCTGGTCTTTATAACCCTGCACCTTCTTCCAGAAGGCAGAAGCTGAAAGAGATCATTTCCGGGGTGCGCACTATCCTGCACTATCACTGCAGCTTTCTTATGGCACCTGGAAGCATAGATTTGATCCAAGGTGGGAAGAGTGCACCCAATTATTCTCTCCGCAGTCTTTACAACCCTGGACAGCATTGTTTTTCCCCTGGCCGTGCAGCTCCCAAACCACACACACAGACCATAAGTTAATACACTCTCCACAGTACAATGGTAAAATGCCATCAACAGGTCCTTTGAGAGATTGTTTTTCCGGAGGATTCTCAGAAAATATAACCTCTGCTGTGCTCTCTTCTTCAGGTCTTTGCTGTTTTCTCCCCAGGTTAGGTCATCTCTCAACTCCATTCCCAGAAATCGGAACACCGAGACCTGTTCCACGCACTTCCCCTCAATAATAAGTGGTTGAATGTTCAATTTACATTTCCTAAAGTCCACAATAATCGCTTTTGTTTTCTTTAAGTTAAGGAGTAAGTTGTTTTTCCCGCACCACTCCCCCAACTGCTCAACTTCCTTCCTAAAGGCCGCCTCCCCATCTCCAGCCGTGATTAAACCAACCACCGTTGTATCATCTGCAAACTTAATGATCTTATTACTGGGGTATTTGGGGGCACAGTCAGCTGTATAGAGCGTAGATAAAAGTGGGCTCAACACGCACGTCCAGGTTATGGTTTTTTTGCGATGGTGGTGGACTCCTGCGTCTCCCCATCTGATGCCCTTTGCTTCTCTCCCCCCCTTATTTTCTGGGAAGGCTGCCCCCACGGCACAGTCGACAGCCTCTCTCCCCCCGGCGGGCGAACTGACGCAGAAGGTGGAGGAGCTACAGCGGAAGTTGGACGAGGAAACCAAGGTGCGTTGGCACTGTTAACGGAGAAATCTGAGGGCTCCCTTGGACAAAAAACAGCCAGGAATACCAGAGCAAAACAGCAGCCTGTAGGCTTGGTCTTTATTGAAGACTGTCGTGACAGGACTCCCACCTGCCACAAGACGGAACAAGATGAAAGCCCCAAACAAAAGAGCCCCCAAACTTTTATTAGCTGCTCATCCCCATGTTGCACCCCCCCAAACTGCATCACTCATACATCACGGTTACATCACGAAAGGGGAGGTCTGGTGGCAGGAATCTGAGCATCCTGGACCCTTGCCCTCCACCAAACACCCCTCTAGTGTAACAAAAGAGATATTTACATTTCCCTGTTTCCCAGCCAAGTTAATCCCACCCTTTTGTCTTCATCTGGGTTTGTTATTTCTGGAATGGCTACCTGTCTGGCACTCAGGTATCAGGATGCCAGGGATTATCACTCAGGCAGAGGGGCTGCTGAGGAGCTGAGCTCACGTGTCTATAGGAATTTCTGAAGTTTTCCCTGTGAGCCAGTACAGAGATCCATTGATCAGTGAATTCTTACATTTGGTATTGTGCAGCAAAGGCCCTTTGAATAGATAGGAAGAAACTGCGATGAAGTGTTTTGTGGGGACAAGTCACAAAAGTCACAAAAGTGATTGTGCTGGTTTGGGAGTGGGCTGTGTGTGCATGAGATCTACTGGAGGGGCAACCCCCCCCCCACCTATACATAAATTCCTGCAACAGCACCTCTTCCCCTTTTGTTGGAACAAGAGTCTCACCTGTATTGTCTTTTCCCTGAGGACATGGTCCTACTCAAAACAAACAAGAAACAGAACACATGGGGCCATTGTTCTCTTTCCTGACTTGCAGGGCAAGAGGTCCCAGATTCAGTCTCCCAGAAAAAAGGAGTGTCTCCTGTTCCCTGTTTAGAATCAGCCCTCAATTCAGAAACATGAGGACCGGAGTCTTGCCCTTATCTTTAGGTAGAGAGGTGCTGTGTCTCCAGGGGCAGCGCACCTTCTTTGCATATAGAAGGCCCCAGGTGTCGTCAGGTAGCCCTAGGAATGTCCCCTGCTTCTGCCAGCCAGTGTCGGGCAGCTCTGAGCTGCGTGGGCCAAGGGGCTGGTTCAGTACAAGGCAGCTTCCTCTGTTCTCATTTAGTGCAGCCGTCTCCTTAAAACCACAAGGACTAGAAACTTAACACATACCGTATTTTTCGCTCCATAAGGCGCACCGGGCCATAAGGCGCACCTAGTTTTTAGAGGGGGAAATCCAGAGAGAGAAAATTATCCTCCCCGCCCCAAAGAGCAAAGAAGCCAAGACAGCTTCTGTCTTGGCTTCTGCCATAGCCACATGCAACCTCTCCCGGCCGGAGGGGCTGTGTGCAGCTATGGCAATACCCCCACCTCCTGCAAAAGCCCACAGGAGCTGCGCACCCTTTAAGGAGCGCACGGCTCCTGTGGGCTTTTCTACGAGGAGGGAGAAGGGACTGACCGGCCGTGTCAGTCCCTTCTGCCTCCTGGGGAAAAGCCCGCAAGAGCCGCGCGGAGCTTGTGTGTGGCTCTTGGGGGCTTTTCCTGCCTGCCTCCCCCCTGCATTCACTCCATAAGACGCGCACACATTTCCCCTTACTTTTTAGGAGGGAAAAAGTGTGTCTTATGGAGCGAAAAATACGGTATATCAAAAATGTGGCATGTAGGTCGGTGGTGGAGCAAATGATTGGCATGCAGAAGATCCCAAGTTCAATCCTCGATATCCCCAGGTAGGCCTGGGAGCGTTCCCTGCCTGAAACCCTGGAGAGCTTCTGCCAGTCAGTGTAGACAGTACTGGGGTTAGGTGCCTGGGGTCTCTGCTCCTTCCTCCCCTCCCCACTGCTCCCCAGTCGGTGGGTTTGTGGCCACCATATTTGTCACACCTTCCCATCCAAGCTGTGGAAGCAGAGGCTTCTGGGTAATGCTGGAACATCTGGAAAAAAAACCTGTACAGTGGTGCCTCGCAAGACGAAAAGAATCCGTTCTGTGATTCTCTTCGTCTAGCGGTTTTTTCGTCTTGCGAAGCAAGCCCATTGAAGGATTAGCGGATTAGCGCTATTAGCGGCTTTTAGTGGCTTTTACCGGTTTATCGGCTTATCGGATCAGCTGATAAGCGGCTTAGCGGCTTAGAAAAAGGGGGGGAGGGGAAAAAACCCGCAGGAACTCGCAAGACATTTTCGTCTTGCAAAGCAAGCCCATAGGAGATTCGTTTTGCGAAGCACCTCCAAAACGGAAAACTCTTTCGTCTAGCGAGTTTTTCATCTTGCGAGGAATTCGTCTTGCGGGGCACCACTGTAGATGGTTGCATTCTGGGCCTATTTATTTTCTTTCTTTCACCGCCCCCCCCATTGCAGCTCCGTCAGAGGTTGGAGCTGTTGCAAAACGGCCACAGGAGCGGCGCCCCCCACGACCTGGAGGTCCAGCTGGAGGAGTCGGAAGAGGAGTGCCACCGGCTGCAGGTGGCCTTTGAGAAGAAAAGCCAGGAGCTCCAGGGCAGCGTAGAAGAGTAAGTGCAAATCTGTGGGGGGGGGGGCTTTTGGGGGGAACCCTCCCCCCGAGTTAAGTGCAAGCCCACCCTTCCCTCCAGATCTCAAGACCCCCAGGTTGCACCTGAATCCTGCCCTCCTTCAGGTGGGGGCTCTTGTCACCTGAAGGTCTCCACTCGACTTACAGCAAAAAAGTATATACCATACCTTTGGGGGGAAAGAGGGAAGCAGGGCTGCTATACAGAGGCAAAAATTTGCATGTGTTGCCCCTCCCACTTTTGCCTCTGGCCCCGCCCACCACCACCAGGTGGCGCCCAGGAGGAAAGGGTAGAAAACGCATCACATAGCACCTGGGTGAAAGAGGGATGGATTTGGGCTCCAGCCACAGCGTCCAGATCTGCCGTTTCTGGATCCGGAGGGCTGGGGGAGGGAGAGCAGAATTGGCTGCGGCCGAATCGCAGCTCTTGCCACTGTCGCCGCCATGCAGCCTCGCTGTTCTGGGCCCAGGGGTAACCTGAGCAGCGCGGTCCAGGTCCGGTCCCACATCCAAGGGTTCTGCGAGGAGTCAGTCCGACAGGGCCAAGGCAGGAAACCAGGCAACGTCAGGCACAGGACAGGTACTGGCAAATAGCAACATTGCTCCCGCAACCTGGGGCAGGGTCCGACAGCCTTTTATCTCTGTCGGGGTAACGGCCAGTCCGGATCCCCCGGCGACTCACCTCCCTGTCTCACCCGAAGGCGAGCACTCCTCCTGCGAGTACTCAGGTCTCTCCTTCTCTCAGACCTCAGTCTCTGCAGCTCGGGAGACATTGGTGGGTTACTAGACCCAGGGGCTGCCTCAGCCTCTCCTGACCCAACCGGTAGTGGAGCAGCTGTAAGTGATGGCCCAGCTGGAGGCAACGAGGGAATCCCCGCATCTGGAGCCAGGGCAGGATCAGGCCCCTGACTCGGCCCAGCTGGTGCTTGTTGCAGGGGAACCTGTGCAGACTGGGACTCTTTAGGATCAGGCCCCAGACTTGGTTCAGACGCCGCGTGAGGCAAAGGGTCCGGTTCAGACTGAGACTCCTCTGGCTCCGAGTCCGAGTCCCAGGCCATCGCACTCGCCTGTGTCACTTGCGGTCTCGGTGACACATGTATTGCAGGCTCACGGGGTGAATAAACTTTGTAGGCAAGGACACAGCAGAAGGACTTTGATTTAATCCTCTACTCCAGTAGTCCCCAACCCTACAATAAGCATTATTCAGACTAGCGGCTTGCACGTCCCACTAAGGAAGATGAACAATAACAACAACAACACAATCAAGTTCAAAAATAGCAATGAAAACTGTTTGGCGTAATTGATTCGACAAAATTGAACTTGATCAAGTCATGCCGGCTTTTCAAAGTCTGATAGTTACCCACGTACCTATGGGACTGCGTCTCCTGGTGTGTCCCGCGGAGGACCTTACGGTCTTCAAACAAAAACATCTTGGAGGTCCTGGGCCACAGGGAGGTTAGGCTGGCCTCAACCAGGGCTTTTTTGGTTGTGGCCCCGATCTGGTGGAACGCTCTGTCCCAAGAGACTAGCGCCCTGCGGGACTTGACATCTTTCCGCAGGGCCTGCAAGACGGAGCTGTTCCACCAGGCCTTTGGCCAAGGCACACTCTGACTCCCTCTCTCCTTCTGTAATCCTCATAGAACTCTAGCCCTATGATTGCCATTAATTTGATTTTGAATTGATTTTAGAAAGAATTGATTTCAGAATGCTGTGTTACTTTTATTGTTGTTAGCTGCTCTGAGCCCGGCTTTGGCTGGGGAGGGCGGGATATAAATAAATTATTATTATTATTATTATTTATTATTACTGACGCCTCTAGCCCTACCCGGCACAGTTAAGATGAACTCCCACCCACCCAACCTTCTCTTTTCTGCTTCCTGACTCTTAAGGCTGAAGGACATGAAAACAATCAAGGAAGAGACAGAAGCCAAGTTGGCCGACTTGGAAGACCAGCTGATGGAGATGCAAGAGGAGCTAGACCGGTTCCGGGAGCCGATGGGAGATTCTCCAGACAGGGATGCTTTGCTGAAAGTAAGTGGCTCCCTGGAGCCTCTGGGTACCTCTGCAACATGCCAGTGTAATAGAATCACAGAGCTGTAGGTGTGTAAGGGACCCTGGGGCTGATCTAGTCTAACCCCTTGCAATGCAGGAATCACAGCTCAATAATTCCTGACAGGTGCCCCTCCTCCCAATTTTGGATTTAAAACTTCTAGCATAGGAGAGTTCACTGCGTTCCGAGAGAGTCCATTCCACGATCGAACATCTCTTCCTGCATGACGACAGCCTTACATTTCTATGTCTATAGGAAGACAAGCAAAACCACTTTTGTGGTTAAGAGTGTTGGACAAGGGCCAGGTGTGGGGGATCTTTGGCCCTCCAGATGTTGCAGCGGCTGATGGGAGTTGTAGTTGGTCAGCATCTGGGGGACAAAAGGTTCCCCCAGGCCTGGTAGACCAGAGTTCAAATCCCTACTCAGCCGTGAAGCTCGCTTAGGCGTGATCTTGGACCAATCATCATATTTTGCCCTAACCTATTTCACAGGGTTGTTTGTGAGGATGAAATGGGATGTGGCCTGGGGAGATTCCTGAGGGCCAGACAGATAATCTGTGCCTGAAGTTGCTCACCCCTGTTCTAAGAAAAGCTCCAAGTAGGCGCAGGCTTTGTTTTGCAAATTATTTATTTGCTTATTTAGAGCATTTGTACCCTTGCTCTTCATGGGACGCGGGTGGCGCTGTGGGTTAAACCACAGAGCCTAGGACTTGCTGAAGGTCGGCAGTTCGAATCCCCACGATGGGGTGAGCTCCTGTTGCTCGGCCCCTGCTCCTGCCAACCTAGCAGTTCGAAAGCACGAAGTGCAAGTAGATAAATAGGTACCACTCTGGCGGGAAGGTAAACGGCGTTTCCGTGCACTGCTCTGGTTCGCCAGAAGCGGCTTAGTCATGCTGGCCACATGACCCGGAAGCTGTACGCCGGCTCCCTCGGCCAATAAAGCGAGATGAGCGCCACAACCCCAGAGTCGGCCACGACTGGACCTAATGATCAGGGGTCCCTTTACCTTCACCCTTGCTCTTCATCCAAAATGGCTAGCAGAGTGGCTTATGTTTGACAGTCCCTTATAATCAAACTTACAATCTTAAAAACAACCACCACTCAACAACCACAACACGCAAGGAAAAAGGGACACGGAGGGAAGAGGAAAAAGTCAAGCTCTAACTGCTGGCCCAATTCAGTGCCTGATGGAGCCGGCCTGGCAAGGCTGAGCCGATGGGGTGAGCGCCAGTTCTGCCCTCTTTCCCCAGGAGCTGCTGGAGACCAGAGAGGAGCTGGAGGAGGTTCTGAGGGCCCGGCAGAAGCTGGAGGACCACCTGCACCAGCGGGAGAGGGAGCTGACAGCCCTGAAGGGGGCCCTGAAGGAGGAGGTGGCCAGTCATGACCGGGAGCTGGACCGGGTGCGGCAGGAGTACCAGCACGACATGGAGCAGCTACGGCGTAACATGGAGGACGTGTCGCAGGTGAGCCTGTTGGGTTTGACAATCTCCAGTTGCAGATGGGAGGCCCACGTAGATGGCTTTCTTTCTGTGAATGAGAACGAAGCCCCTCGCACTTAGAAATCTAGCACATCAGGGAGAAGCGGCCTGTCCTCTCCTTGACATGCTAGTTTTCTGTGTGCAGGGATATCAGGTTATGGGCCCTCACCCACAGTCTCGGTGGCAAGACTTAGACCCTCATGTCTGCTTTTACGTGAACTCTCCACATCGTTCTGCCCAGACACTGAGATCCAGCGCCGAGGGCCTTCTGGCAGTTCCCTCATTGCGAGAAGTGAGGTTACAGGGAACCAGGCAGAGGGCCTTCTCGGTGGTGGCACCTGCCCTGTGGAACACCCTCCCATCAGATGTGAAGGAAATAAGCAACTACCTTCTCTTTAAAAGACATCTGAAGGCAGCCCTGTTTAGGGAAGTTTTTAATATTTAATGCTTTATTGTTTTTAACCCTTGATTGGGAGTTGCCCAGAGTGGCTGGGGAAACTCAGCCAGATGGGCGGGGTATAAATAAATAAATTAACTACCTGTCATTCAGAAGACATCTGAAGGCAGCCCTGTTCAGGGAAGTTTTTAATGTATGACATATTAGTGTTTTTTTGGTCTTTGTGGAAGCCGCCTAGAGTGGCTGGGGAAACCCAGACAGATGGGCGGGGTACAAATAAATAATAATAATAATAATAATAATAATTATTATTATTATTATTATTATTATTATTATTATCTCCCGGGCCGCTTCCCCATCTGTTTGAGTCCAGAGCTGTGCATAGCGCACACATGCGCCGTCCAAGCTATCCTGCCAACTTTGCTAGACGACGCTGCCTTTTGCCGCAAGGTTCAAGCACCAGCCTGCTTTTGTACGTGGGGGAAATCGTAGCTTTGCTTCTTCTTGTCTCTTGCCAGGATCAGGCCAGCCTGGAGTCGGAGAGGCAAAAGATCAACACCGTGGTGAGGAATCTCCAGAGGGAGTTGCAGGAGAGCGGCGAGGAGGCCGCCCACTGGAAGGAGATGTTCCAGAAGAATAAGGATGAGCTGCGAAGCACCAAGCAGGAGTGAGTTGTCCCGTCTTCCCCGTTTCCTCCCCAAATCTTTAAAAATTGAGCCAATTGATTTTTATGCGCAAGGCAGCATGTGGGTCGCTGGTGCGTCCTGCGTTTGTGCCTCGGCCTTTTAGGCTTCTGTAGGGAGGGGCAGCCTAGACAGCGCTTTGATTTGAGACAGAGAAACTCTCATCTCCTCGTCAGCACAAAGGAGCCTTTGTCTTTTCTGACCTTTGGTATTTGTCAGAGTTGAAAACCCCTGTTCGAAACAATATGTCGTGGAGAACTCTGGGAGGATAGCCAATGCTTTTGAATATCTATTCCTATTCTGCAAATTAAAAAAATACCCAAATATTTTGATACTACACTACACTGAAAGGTTTAAATGTTTCCTTGATTGCCCTTGACTCTTCATGCCACACTTGCCGCCATCTCCTGCCACGCCAGTGTGGCACACTGCCCCCTAGGTGTTCTCACTGCCCCCCATAGGAACATCTGTCCTAGCAGCTTTTAGATCAGCCTTTCTCAACCTGTGGGTCCGGAAGGTGTTGTTGGACTACAACTCCCATCACCCCTAGCTAGCAAGGCCAGAGCTTGGGAATGATGGGAGTTGTAGTCCAACAACATCTGGGGACCCGCAAGCTGAGAACCGCCGTTTTAGATGTTTCACTTATCTTCCCTTTAGTGGAAGGGCGGGTGCGAATTTGGCAAATCGCAATTAAATGCCTCCTTTTTCTGGCTCTCCTTCCTTCGACCGCCTCCAGGCTGTTGCAGGTGAAGGTGGAACGCGAGGACTTTGAGGAGGAGCTGAAGGAGCTGAGGGAGCGTTTCGCAGCTGTGCGCCAGGAAGCGGATCAGGCCCGGAACGGCACTGGCGATTCCGGAGAGGCCAGTGCCCTCAGAAAGGTGCGCTCGGTTCACGGGGGCTCCTAGGGCAGACTCTGGCTTGCAGCAGTGCGGGTGGGCTTATGAGGAATGTTCAAAGGTTCTGTGGGCGGGGCCAGGGGCAGGCAGGAGGCGGGGCTAATCACAGAAGCTTTTTGTTTCACTCTAGTGCTGTGGGTTAAACCACAGAGCCTGGGGCTTGCCAATCAGAAGGTCGGTGGTTCGAATCCCCGCCACGGGGTGAGCTCCCGTTGCTCGGTCCCTGCTCCTGCCAACCTAGCAGTTCGAAAGCACATCAAAGTGCAAGTAGATAAATAGGTACCGCTCCGGCGGGAGGGTAAGCGGCCTTTCCGTGCGCTGCTCTGGTTCGCCAGAAGCGGCTTAGTCCTGCTGGCCACATGACCCGGAAGCTGTACGCCGGCTCCCTCGGCCTATAAAGTGAGATGAGCACCACAACCCCAGAGTCGTCCGTGACTAGACCTAATGGTCGGGGGGTCCCTTTACCTTTACCTATTACAGTGGTGCCTCTGGTTAAGTACTTAATTCGTTCCGGAGGTCCGTTCTTAACCTCTAACAGTTCTTAACCTGAAGCACCACTTTAGCTAATGGGGCCTCTTGCCACTGCACGATTTCTGTTCTCATCCTGAAGCAAAGTTCTTAACCCAGGGTACTATTTCTGGGTTAGCGGAGTCTGTAACCTGAAGCGTCTGTAACCTGAAGCGTCTGTAACCTGAGGTACAACTGTATTTATTAATTTAATGGTCATACCGATCTCTTGTAGCTCGAGAACTCTTTTCTTCCAGGATGGATGCTTGCTAGGCTATGTGGATTTGTGTGTGTGTGTGTGTGTGTGTGTGTGGCTTTCTAATGCTCTCCTTTTCCCCCATCCTGGCAGGAGCTGCGTGAGGTCCGGGATCAGCTGAGAGACTTGACGTTGTCCAAGCAAGCCCAGGACGACCTCCTCCGCCAGCGGGAGAGGGAGCTGCGGGCCCTGAAAGAAGCTTTGGAGGACGAAGTGGGCGGCCACGACCAGGAAATGGCTGAGCTGAAGCAGCAGTTCCAGCAGAACGTCCAGCAGCTACAGAAGGATTATGAAGAGGCCTTCAAGGCAAGGATCCCTGGTGTTTTTTTGCCGGGGTGTGTGTGTGTGTGTGTGTCTTTGCAATCAGCTCCCTGCCCAGAATTCCCATGGTGATGTCAGGTTGATTGACACGCGGCTGATCCCACCCCCCTGTTGAAGTTTGGCCCTTGGGCATAAGGTGGCGCATCCATCTGGGCCCAGCTCCCCCCACCCGTCACATAAGAACACCCCTAAAGAAGTCAGATTATCCTCCACCAGGGCCAGAGCCTTCTCAGTGGTGGCTCCAACCTGGTGGAATGCTCTGTCCCAGGAGACCAGGGCCCTGCAGGATTTAACTTCCTGCCACGGGGCCTGTAAGACAGGATTATTGTGATGGAAATGGTTTACTGAATATTTACAGATAAATTGCAAACAGATAAAATCCTTAGCAGGATTATTGTGATGGAAATGGTTTACTGAATATTTACAGATAAATTGCAAACAGATAAAAACATTAGCAGGATTATTGTGATAACCTGCACTTTTATAAGAGTATCTATTTACAGTAGATAATTAAATGAGTAAATTAAATGAGTACGGATATGCAGAAGATAGGAAAAAATCAATTTAAGGAACCGCAGAAAGAGCGGGAAGGAGGTCAAATTTTGAAACATTGAACGGATTGTAAAATTAATGAAATGTATAAATTTGAAAAGTACAAATAAAAAACTTTAACGCCTAACTCTTTTTAAAATTTTAATATTAACCTACTTGTCTCTTTCCTCCATCCCACCACAACCAGGTAAAGTCCTCCTTGGAAGGTGAGAAGGAGGCGACTGAGCAGATGAAGAAGGCCGTGGAGTCCACCTTGAGGGAGACGCAGGAGGAGAACGACGACCTTCGGCGGAAAATCCTTGGCCTGGAGACTCAGATCAAGGAGTACAGGCACTTTGCAGACAACTGGCAGGGGACCGAGGCCAGGCTGAAGGAGAAGATTGCCAAACTGGAGGTACCTTTCTTTCTGGGGGGGGGCGGGAGAAGATCACAAGGGAGAGTCGGTGCAGTTTCTCGCAAGCCTCTTTATTTTCCCACCGTGGCGGGGAACTGTATCCCAACCCAGGCAAAAGTTTTCCATCGTTGAACCCTTGGCGGCCAGTTTGCTTAGCCCTGGTGCAGAGCCCTGCAAGGGGGGGGGCACCAGGTGTCAAACAGATAAATAACTATAGGACCACTGCAAGACACCTGAAGGCAGCCCCGTATAGGGAAGTTCTTAATGTTTGGTGTTTTGTTCTGCTTTTATATTTTGCCGAAAGCTGCCCATCTCGTCCAACCCCCTGCAGTGCAGGAATATGCAACTGTTTCTTACGGGGTTTTATTTTTTGATTGTGTTCTGTGAACGGCCCTGGGAACCTCCGGGTATAGGGCGATATATAAATTCAGTAAATAAAAATAATAAAAATATGGGGACTGAACATGCAACCATGGCATTACCGGCACCGTGCTCTAACCCGTGGGTAGGCAAACTAAGGCCCAGGGGCCGGATCCAACTCAATCACCTTGTAGATCTGGCCTGCGGACAGTCTGGGAATCAGCGTGTTTTTACAGGAGTAGAATGTGTGCTTTTATTTAAAATGCATCTCTGGGTTATTTGTGGGGCATAGGAATTCATTCATTCCCCCCCCAAAAAAAATATAGTCCGGCCCCCCACAAAGTCTGAGGGACAGTGGACCGGCCCCCTGCTGAAAAAGGCTGACCCCTGCCTAACCATCTGACCTATCCAGGCTGACTATTACAGTGGTACCTTGGTTGTCAAATTTAATCCGTTCCAGGAGTCTGTTTGACTCCTGGAACCGTTCGAAAATCAAGGCGCAGCTTCCGATTGGCTGCAGGGGCTCCTTGCACTCAATTGGAAGCCGCGCCGGATGTTTGGCTCCCAAAAAACATTCGCAAACTGGAACACTCGCTTCCGGGTTTGCAGTGTTGGGGGAGCCGATTTGTTTGGGAGGCAAGCCGTTCGACAACCAAGGCACCGGGCTTTCTGAACTTTGGGTTCTCAGATGTTGCTAGACTACAATTCCTATCGTCCAGGATTCGGGATCAGGACGATCAGAGATTCCAGGAAAGTTGGAGTAAATTTATGGTGCGTTTAAAGGATACTTGTAAAACTCTAAAAACACTGGCAGGATTGAAATAACTCCTACAGTGTAAAGATAAAGAGGTTTAGTATTAAAATACGTGATTTAAAAGAATAAGGGATACATGTTGAAGGAAGGAGAGAAGTCACAAGCTCGGCAGAGCTAAGAGTATATATGTGGTTTGATGTACAGTGGTACCTTGGATTGCATACGCTTCAGGTTACATGTGCTTCAGGTTACACACTCCACTAACCCAGAAATAATGCTTCAGGTTAAGAACTTTGCTTCAGGATAAGAACAGAAATCGTGCTCCGGCGGCGCAGTGGCAGCAGGAGGCCCCATTAGCTAAGGTGGTGCTTCAGGTTAAGAACAGTTTCAGATTAAGTACAGACCTCTGGAACGAATTAAGTATTTAACCCGAGGTACCACTGTCTTGTATAAAACTGTGTTAATAAAATAATAAAAAATTATTGGGGGGGGGGGAATAAAATTCCCATCGTCCATAGCCAGCAGGGGCAGCAATCCAGGATGAAGGGAGTGGTAGTCCAATGACATCCGAGAACCCAAGGTTGAGAAAGCCTGCCTTAAACTGTAGGTGGACAGGGACCGATCCGAAATGCCCGCGTCCTTAAGTAATAGGGACTTGAAGGACCAGCCGCAAATCTCTTGTGCTATGTACTACCGCAATCTCCCTTTTTTGACGTTCCTGCGCTGTTGTCCCCCCGTTCCCAGTCCGACCGCAAGCAGATGGAGGAGTCTCTGGGTGACGCCACCGACCAGGAACAGGAGCTGCTTCTGGTGAAGCGGTCTCTGGAGAGCCGCCTAGAAGACGCCCAGAGGAGCCTCAACCGCCTCTCCCGGGAGCACCAAGACCTGAGCGCCTCTCTCCACGAGGAGCTGGCGCAGAAGGAGCAGCTCAAGAGGGCCAAGACCGAGCTGGAGGAGGAGAAGCGCCTGCTGGACAAGAGCATCGGGAAGCTGACGAAGGAGGTGGGTGCCCCCCCCCCAGGCTGGCCGGCCGCTGCTAATGAACCAGCAAGCGTCTATAGAAATTATTCGTGGCGTGGAGGGATTGGTTTTCTCCCTCCTAACACTAGAGCTCACGGGCATTCGGGGAAGCTGGACATTGGAAGATTTGGGGCTGGTGAAAGGAAGGACGACTTGACGCAGCTTGTAGTTGATGTGTGGGACTCCTTTCTGCAGGAGGCAATGAAGCCCACTAACCTTGTGTTTAGTCGTTTAGCCGTGTCCGCCTCTTCGTGGCCCCCTGGACCAGAGCACACCAGGCACTCCTGTCTTCCACTGCCTCCCTCACGCTGGTCTCTTTGAGAACACTGTCCAACCATCTCGTCCCCTGTCGTCCCCTTCTCCTTGCGCCCTCCATCTTTCCCAACATCAGGGTCTTTTCCAGGGAGTCTTCTCTTCTCCTGAGGTGGCCAAAGTCTTGGAGCCTCAGCTTCAGGATCTGTCCTTCCCGTGAGCACTCAGGGCTGATTTCCTTCAGAATGGATAGATTTGATCTTCTTGCAGTCCACGGGACTCTCAAGAGTCTCCTCCAGCACCAGAAGTCAAAAGCATCCATTCTCCGGCAATCAGCCTTCTTGATGGTCCAGCTCTCACTTCCATACATCACTGCTGGGAAAACCATAGCTTTAACTATATGGACCTTTGTTGGCAAGGTGATGTCTCTGCTTTTTCAGATGCTGTCTAGGTTTGTCATTGCTTTTCTCCCAAGAAGCAGGGGTCTTTTAGTTTCGTGGCTGGCTTTAAAAGAGGATGAGAGACATCCATGGAGCAGGAGAGGGATATCAGTGGCTCTTGGCCACGATGGCTTTGCTCTGCCTCCACGGATGGAAGCCCATTGTGAATCCCAGTTGTTGGAATCTGCAGGAGGGGAGCGTTGCTCCCATGCTCAGATCCCTCTTGTGGGTTTCCCTTGGGGGCATCTGGTTGGCTACTGTGAAAACAGGAGGCTGGACCACATGGGCCATTGGCTCTTCTTAAGTTCTGCTGACCTTTTTTTATTTTTGTAGAGGACCTGCTGGAAGCTGCCTAATTCTCATTCTCAGACCATTTCCCACCTACTTAATGTTTTCAGCACTGGCTGGCAGCAGATCTCCAGGGCTGCAGGCAAGGGATGTTCCCATCCCTGCATGGAAGATTGTGCCAGGGTCCTTCTTTGTGCAAAGCAGATACTCTACCATGGAGTTAGGGTCTCTAGGGTACCAGGCCTCATGGTCAGATGTAGAAAAGGCTGGTTTAAGCCCTGTTCACTTTGAAATTATCCCGTGAAGGCCCAACGAAGCAAATGGCAGTCGCTCATGAGCACCAACTGGCTAGCAGCCGTGACCTCACCAACCAACTGTCATTCTCTTGATTGGCTCCTGTCCTTTTTTGAGAAGGCTCTGTGCTCAGATGACTTCGAAGTGGGTTGTCCCCCAGTGGGGTTAAAGCTGCCTGTCCTCCTGGTGTCCTTGATTTGATCGCTTTTACAGTGGATGCTCGGGTTGCAAACGTGATGCATGCGGGATGCACGTTCGCAACCCACGTCTACGCACACACGGGTTGCGATTCAGGGCTTCTGCGCATGCGCAAAGCGCGATCTAGTGCTTCTGCCAGATTACTTCTGGGTTTCGATACTTACGGGTTTTGGCAGTCCGCAACCTGAAAAAACACAACCTGAAGCGGATGCAACATGAGGCATGGTTGCATATTTTTAAACATGGAATACTTGGGACTCCTAAGGGACGCGGGTGACGCTGTGGGTTAAACCACAGAACCTAGGACTTGCTGATCAGAAAGTCGGTGGTTCGAATCCCCGCGATGGGGTGAGCTCCCGTTGCTCGGTCCCTGCTCCTGCCAACCTAACAGTTCCAAAGAACGTCAAAGTGCAAGTAGATAAATAGGTACCACTCCGGCGGGAAGGTAAACTGCATTTCCGTGCGCTGCTCTGGTTCGCCAGAAGCGGCTTAGTCCTGCTGGCCACATGACCTGGAAGCTGCACGCCAGCTCCCTCGGCCAATAAAGCGAGATGAGCGCTGCAACCCCAGAGTTGGACACGGCTGGACGTAATGGTCAGGGGTACCTTTACCTTTACGTGGGACTCCTATCAACGCCCTCACCCAGGCACGGGCCTCCGCAGCTTTGGCAGGCCTGCAAAACCAATTCCTTGGTGTGTCTCTGCCTTGCCTTGCCTCACGTTAGGGCTCTATGTGGACTGAATTCAGCTCCATCTCAGGGTCTCTGCTGCAAAGCCGGCTGCCGCAGCACTGCGGAGGGGGGTGGCGTTCGCTCCCAGCCGGCCATGAGGAGACAGCCAGATCATTAGGCAGCAGGCCCTTGCTGCCAGCTCCCATTTTCTGCTGAGGTTTAAGGAGCTGACACGGGTGATCTGGCGGGGCTCTTAACAGAGCAGCAGGATTGTGACAGGGTCTGTGATGGTGGACAAGGCGATGACAGGAGCAGCCAGCAGATGATGCTTTGGCCTTCGCTGGTCCTGAGAGGGAGAGACAGAGAATCTTGGGCAAGCTGTTCAGAGAGATGCCCAGAGACCCTGTATTTCGTGTGTGTGTTAGAGAGGACCTTAGATGCTCTACCACTGAGCTATGGCTCTTCCACAGCTGTATATATACATGTATTAAAAATGCAATATACTGAGTTTCCCCATCCCTGCTCTGGTCTTATGAAATAGGAGGCAATTGGGGAGCCAGCCATCCTCCCACTTCTTGGAGACGGGGGGAAATTGGGAAGGGTGTTAACCATCTTCCTGGTCCTCATGCTGGTCTCTTTGAGAACACTGTCCCACCATCTCCTCCTCTGTCGTCCCCTTCTCCTTGTGCCCTCCATCTTTCCCAACATCAGAGTCTTTTCCAGGGAGTCTTCTCTTCTCATGAGGTGGCCAAAGTCTTGGAGCCTCAGCTTCAGGATCTGTCCTTCCAGTGAGCACTCAGGGCTGATTTCCTTCAGAATGGAGAGGTTGGATCTTCTTGCAGTCCATGGGACTCTCAAGAGTCTCCTCCAGCACCAGAATTCAAAAGCATCCATTCTTTGGCGATCAGCCTTCTTGATGGTCCAGCTCTCACTTCCATACATCACTACTGGGAAAACCAGAGCTTGAACTATATGGACCTTTGTTGGCAAGGTGATGTCTCTGCTTTTGAAGATGCCGTCTAGGTTTGTCATTGCTTTTCTCCTAAGGAGCAGGCGTCTTTTAATTTCGTGACTGCTGTCACCATCTGCAGTGATCATGGAGCCCATGATTAAAACATAGTTGCAAGAACCAATGATCCCTATATTCTGAACAAAATGCTTGCTTGACCTGGAGGTAGGCTGTATGAATTGTGTATTGCTTTGTAACGATTTGTTGGGTCTCTGGACCGTAATAAAGGTTGATGATGATTAAAACATCCTCCTTGAGGTTTCACCTGGAGTCCCTCTCCTCTCCTCCAGCTAGATCAGATGGCTCAAGAGTCCCACAGCGCCCTGTCCAAGCTGCAGAGTCAGCTGGAAGAATACAAGGAGAAGTCGCGCAAGGAGATCACGGACTCCCAGAAGCAGGCCAAAGAGAGGAACACCGAGGTGGAGAAGATGCAATACAACCTGGGGCGGTTGCAGGACGAGGTACGATGGGGTGGGAAGAGGACCCTGCTCTCCTTGTCTCTGCTTTCAAAATCAAGAGGCGAACACAATTCAAGGAAGGGGCTATGGAATGAGCAGGGGGCTGCGAGACCCCAGAGGTAGCAGTGGACACTGGGCTAGGTGGGGCCATTCGTCTCGGCCAGGTGAGCTGTCCGTGGCTGGCTTCTTCCTCCTCTTTCGTCTCCATGAGACTCAGCAGGAAGGACAAGGATGGGGAGGAACTGGAGTTAGCTGGCTCTGCCTTTCATTGCCACTATAATATAATGATAATTTATTATTTATACCCTGCCCATCTGGGTGGGTTTCCCCAGCCCCTCTGGGCGGCTTCCAACACAATATTAAAAGACAGTGATGCATCAAACATTAAAAGCTTCCATAAACAGGGCTGCCTTCAGATGTCATCTAAAAGTCTGGTAGTTGTTGTTCTGTTTGACATCTGGTGGGAGGGTGTTCCACAGGGCGGGTGCCACCACCGAGAAGGCCCTCTGCCTGGTTCCCTGTAACCTCACTTCTTGCAATGAGGGAACCACCAGAAGGCCCTCAGAGCTGGACCTCAGTGTCCAGGCAGAACGATGGGGGTGGAGATGCTCCTTCAGATATACTGGACCGAGGCTGTTTAGGGCTTTCAAGGTCAGCACCAACACTTTGAATTGTGCTCGGAAACGTACTGGGAGCCAATGTAGGTCTTTCAAGACCAGTGTTATATGGTCTCGGCGGCCGCTCCCAGTCACCAGTCTAGCTGCCGCATTCTGGATTAGTTGTAGTTTCCTGGTCACCTTCAAAGGCAGCCCCACGTAGAGCACATTGCAGTAGTCCAAGCGGGAGATAGCCACTGGCTCGGCCTACTCTTTGGTCCCCGCGCCTTCCGCCCCACATTTCCCAGTGGCCTCTGGATGGGCCTCTTGCCCTGATCCAGTACCCTTATTCACTCCCGATAGCTGGGGGCAGAACCTCCCTCTGCAGGGGCAGTCTATCTCTGACACTAGGGGAACACACTGGATGAGGAGGGCTGCCTCTTTCGTTCCCGCCTTGTGGGTTTCCACCAAGACTGCCTCCGGCAGGAGAGTCAGTGTGGCCGTAGGGCAAGTGTGGACCTCAGCTCCCAGCAGCCCCAGCTGGCAGCTAAGGATGATGGGAGATGTAGTCCAGCAACACCCAAGGGTCACGGGGGGTTTCCCACAAGGGGAAAAATGCGAGGTTGGAGGCAGGGCCTGGGTTCGAATCTCTGACTCCTCCAGAAAGGCATGCTGGTCTACTCCCTCGTAAACCCGCTTCCGTTTCCCTCCCTTCCAGGTGATGCGTCTCAAGCAAGCCCTGCAGGACGCCCAAGCTGAGCGTGAGAACGCCGTCCTCGACAAGGAACTGCTGGCCCAGCGCCTCCACAACTTGGAGCAGGAGATGGAGTCCAAGCGGAGGTCGCAAGACGATCGATCCCGGCAAGTCAAGGCCCTGGAGGTTTGCATTTCCACCCCTCCCCTGCCTTCCTCTTTCCTGAACTGAGAATCCCAGCAGACCTCCAGACCGGTGGATCCAGCACACGTTTAAAGCGGTGTGATGCCTCTTTGTAAACAGCCTTTGGCTTCCCCCAAAGGATTCTGGGAGGATTCTGGTTTGGCAAGGGTCCTGAGAATTGCTGGGAAACACCCCCTGCCCCCATTTGGCTCCCAGGGGGGCCAAAGAATAGCTCCCCCTTCACAGAGAACTCTGGGAATTGTAGGGGAATAGAAAACTGGAAACGAGGGAGGGTTCCTCTCCTTGTCAAAGCAAGGGAAAAAAATGTGGTTTTTTGCCTTCTGGTCTGGTTCCCCCATGCATGCAATGCCTCCTAGCCAACAGCAGGAGGCAGCAGTGCTGCTTTTCAAAAAGTCTCTGTCCATCCCCCATACAGCGATTTGGTTCGTCTGTCTCTGCTACAAACACCCCACCCCCAGTACAGAGCAATTTTGGTAAAACCTGATAATTTTTGCATGTGCTTAAAAATAGCAACACAGCACAGATGTGTTTTCCAGCACCTGCTGCTGCAACACGTTTGCAAACACTGCATTTTTCCACATGAAGCGCTTTTTTTTTTTTGTAGAACAACCACGGCAAAAACCTATTTTCCAAGTTTAAACAGGCAGAAATTAAACCCAGCGGTCTGATGGTTTTGTTTTTTTCTGATCAGAAGGTTGGCAGTTTGAATCCCCGCAATGATGGGGTGAGCTCCCGTTGCTCGGTCCCTGCTCCTGCCAACCTAGCAGTTCGAAAGCACGTCAAAGTCCAAGTAAATAAAGAGGTACAGCTCCGGCGGGAAGGTAAACGGCGTTTCCATGCGCTGCTCTGGTTCGCCAGAAGCGGCTTAGTCATGCTGGCCACATGACCCGGAAGCTGTACGCCGGCTCCCTTGGCCAATAAAGCGAGATGAGCGCCACAACCCCAGAGTTGGCCACGACTGGACCTAATGGTCAGCGGTCCCTTTACCTTTCCTCTAGGGAGCTCAAGGTGGCTTGTAGAATTCTTACCTCTGCTGATGTTATCTTCTCAGCAGCCCTGTAATGCCAGGCTGAGAGACTGCGGGTTGGCCCAAGGTCACCCAGCGAGAGCTTTGCGTCCGATTGGGGATTTGAACCTTGGTCTCCCAGGTGGTAGCCCCACACTCTGGCCCCTGCACCCCACTAGCTAGAGGTGGTTAGGGTTGTAAGATTTATGACCTGGGAGACCAGGGTTCAAATCTCTGTCCACAGCCAGGAAGCTCACAGGAAGCCAATAATAATAATAATAATAATAATAATAATAATAATAATAATAATAATAATAATAATAATAATTTTATTTATACCCTGGCCAGAGCTGGGCTCAGGGCAGCTGACACCAGTAAAATTACAATAAAAACATAATAGGGGAAGAAAACCAATTTAAAATACAGGTTAAAATACAATTTAAAAATTAGCTCCTTGGAGGAAAAGTTGGTATATAAATGAGATTATTATTAAAGTCATACTTTCTTTTATTCTGCTCAGGGTTGGGTTTCCCCTCCTGCAAACAGCATTTTATTGTGGCCTTTTCCCACACAGTTCCAAAGCTTCAGTGACATTTCTGAAGCCAGCTCAATGCGCCACCTTTATGTCGTTGCCTGAATGATACCTGCACTCACGGGCGGGATAGCAGATAACGTTTGATTAAACGCGTACAATGGCTTTTCAGGACAAATCGAAACGCCTCGAAGTGGAGCTGGACGAGGAAAGGAACACGGTGGAACTCTTGACGGAGAGGATCAACCGCACGAGAGACCAGGTGGGGCAGCTGGCGCCTGTCGACATCTTGGCTGCTTTCAAAACGCGGGCTGCGTCTAAAGCAGCGCTGTGCCACTTCAAACCCCAAGGAATTCTGGGAAGTGTAATAATCATATAATAATAATACCCAGCCACTCTGGGTGGCTTCCAACAAAAATGTAGTTTGTTGAGGGTGCTGAGAGTTGTTAGAATATCCCAGGCACCCCCAAACTCGGCCCTCCAGATGTTTTGGGACTACAACTCCCATGATCCCTAGCTAATAGGACCAGCAGTCAGGGATGATGGGAATTGTAGTCCAAAACATCTGGAGGGCCGAAGGTTGGGGATGCCTCATGGAACTACACTTCCCAGAGTTCCCTGCGAAGAGGGCTCTGAGAATTGTAACCCTGTGAGGGAATTCAGGGTCTCTCGGCAGCACAGACTACAACTCCCAGAATTCTTTGGGAGGCCTGCTCCTGTCCATTGTCAAACTGCCCTTAGGGAGGCTGTAATCACACATCTATTTAAATAGCTTTTATTATACCGCCTTAAACAGCCACAGCTCCCCACTCCAAGAACCCCGGGAACTGTAGTTTGCTACAAGCGCCGAACGTTGTTAGGGAAACCCCTGTTCCTTGGCGCATCAATGCAATAAATAGATAAGTATTCAACGACTTTGAAAATAAAATCTTTGGGTTGTATCAATGCTAACCCTACTCAGGAGTATACAAATTGTGCAAGATATGAGCTCAGCACAACAAGGTTTGTCCCAGTCAGATCTTTAACTCCAGAGGAAATCAATTTGCATAAATAATACAATACAACACTACCACATCGCCGATCAATTGAGAACCACTAAATCTCTTTATAATGGCCACTCTTTCTACATGGACAGCACTCAAAAAATTCAGCCACTATTAAAGTAATTTGATCATTCCTGTCCGAAAGCAGGCTTTGAACCGTTCGTATGATAGGATTCAGCCTATTGAGTTGAAGGCCTCTAATAATTGTCTTCTGCTGACAACCGTGACCCCTATCAAAACCTTATGCTTTTGATCTATGGGCTGTTTTTAAAATGAGGCTGCATTTTAATTTGCATTTTAACCTGTATTTTAAATTGGGCTTCCCCCCCCCCCTATTATGGTTTCACTGTGATTTGTCTCCCTCCAGATCGACCAGCTGCGAGCCGAACTCCTCCAAGAGCGCTCCGCGCGGCAGGACCTGGAGTGTGATAAGATCTCACTGGAAAGACAGGTGAGCCTAGTGCTGGCGTGTTCGGTCAGGTCTGCATCTTCCCTTTGCCGACTCAGCGATGGGAGGCTGAAGGGATCGTCTCACTTTCCTCCTCCCACTGCCACTGCATATAGTTTTAAAGTTATACAGATAATAACTGGCTGAATCTACTCCCCCACCACCCAAAGAATGGAGAGCCCACAACTTTCTGAAGGAGCCCATTCCACTGCCAAACAGCTCTTACTGTCAGGAAGCTGTTCCTGATGTTTAGATGGAATCTCCTTTCTTGGAACTTGAAGCCATGGATTCGAGTCCTACCCTCCAGAGCAGGAGAAAACAAGCTTGCTCCATCTTCCATGCAGTAGCCCTTGAGATATTTGAAGGTGGCTCTCACATCTCCTCTCAGTCTCCTCTTTTCCAGGCTTAAACGTACCCTGCTCCTTCAACCGTTCCTCATCAGGATTGGTTTCCAGGCCCTTGACCATCTTGGTCGCCCTTCTCTGCACATGTTCCAGCTTGTCAACATCCTTCTTAAATTGTGGTGCCCAGAACAAGACACAGGATTCCAGGTGTGCTCTGACCTCTGGGAATTGTACCTCCAGGTGTGCTCTGATCTCTGGGAATTGTAGCTCTGAGAAGGGGGAACAGAGATCTCCTATGAACTCTCCGCGCTCTTGTTTTTGTTTAGTCGTTTAGTCGTGTCCGCCTCTTCGTGACCCCCTGGACCAGAGCACGCCAGGCACTCCTGTCTTCCACTGCCTCCTGCAGTTTGGTCAAACTCATGCTGGTAGCTTTGAGAACACTGTCCCACCATCTCGTCCTCCGTCGTTCCCTTCTGCTTGTGCCCTCCATCTTTCCCCACATCAGGGTCTTTTCCAGGGAGTCTTCTCTTCTCATGAGGTGGCCAAAGTCTTGGAGCCTCAGCTTCAGGATCTGTCCTTCCAGTGAGCACTCAGGGCTGATTTCCTTCCGAATGGAGAGGTTTGATCTTCTTGCAGTCCATGGGACTCTCAAGAGTCTCCTCCAGCACCAGAAGTCAAAGCATCAATTCTTCGGCTATCAGCCTTCTTTATGGTCCAGCTCTCACTTCCATACATCTCTACTGTGGGGACTATTACTTCTCTTGATCTGGACTCTAGACTTCTGTTGATGCAGCCTAGAATAGCATTGGTCTTTTTTGCTGCTGCATCACACTGTTGACTCATGTTCATCTTGTGGTCTACTTAGACCCCCAGAAGTTTATAATGGTGGTGACTTGGGGCTAGTTTATTTATTGATTTTGATTTTTTAAAGTCCGGCGTCTTTTTATCCAGCCCATGTCTCACCCTAAGACGATATTCCGGCTATTGTTGCTTCTCTTTCTAATCCTTCTGAGTCCCAAGTTCACACCAGAAATAGAGAGCATTTTGCCTCCCCCTTCAAATAATTTTGGCAGCGCCAGATGGTGGAAGGGAGATAAAATCCAAACTAAATTGGAATGGCAGGTGAAGTTCTTTGAATATGTAGAATTGGCAAAGATGACAGGGAAAATTAGGAATCAAACAAACCAAGAGTTTAATAAAGAATGGGATTTATTCAAATTGTATTGTTCTCACATACAATCTCTGACATGTTTTGAATAACTTCTGCAAATATATATTCTATCATGAATACAAACAATTAACGATAAGTTAAAAAATATGCAGTCAACAAGGTAATGATGGACCCATATTGAGGATGAGGGAAGTCACAATTTATGGAATAATTTTATGATTTGTATGTGAGGTGATTTGCTTTCTCTTTTTTTTTTTTTTTTGTTCTTTTGCGGTGGAGGGATTTAATACTTCAAATAAAGATGAGAATTCTAAAATAAAATAAAATTGGCAGCTGCGGTTTGCTAGGAGACCCCCTCTCTCCCTATTCCCCCTCACAGAGCTGAAATTCCCAGAGTGGTTTAATATTTGCCCCCCAACTGGCATTCGGACGGTGGAAGGCGGTTCAGGCTCTGTTCGGAAGCGGGTTTGGACCTGGAAACTTTCCCAGCAGTCTCTTTCCCCACCAGATCTGCCTTCTGCGTCTGCAGGAGCCCTGCCTGTCTGGGCTTGTAGCGGTTGGGGTGTGTGACAAGACAGGTTATGTAATTTGCACCATTTCAAAATCCAACCCCTCCCAAGTCATTTCAATAAATGAGCTGCTGTTGCTGTGCAATTAACGAGGGCGAAAAAAGCCCCGGCGACACTCTGCTTGGACGCCGGCCACGTGCGGCTCGGAGCGTTGCCCTTAGAGACCTTTATTGTAGAATTGCAGAGCTGGAAGGGACCCCACAAGGTCATCCAGACCAACCCCCTGCAACTGTCCTTTGCAAACAGACTTTCCTCTTGTATTATCACCCTCTCCCAGGCCCCCAGGTTCACAAGAAGCTGAGCTACGTCTTGCCTGTGTGTGTGAAGCCTGCTTCATTCACAACAGGGACGGGACTACAACATCTGCGGTCCTCTGGGTGCCGCCGGACTACAACTCCCAGCAACCCCAGGGGCTGCTGGGAGTTGGAGCCCTGGAGAGCCACAAATTTTAGACTGGCCTACGTGCCATACATTCAGAGCACATTCTTTCCACCCAGAGGATCCTGGGAACTTGCAAAGCTACAGTTCCCAGCACCCTCAAACTATAGTTCCCAACATTCCTTTTTGCGGGTGGGGGGGAAATGGAAGCTTTCTTACAGCGCCGAAAACCAGCAGTTGTGGGATGACTCTTGTTTGTTTGTTTTTAAAGCAACAGATCAGAGGCTTTCTTGCATAAACTTCCACTCGGCTCTGGGTTGTATGGGAAGAGACCTGCAGCCGTAGGATTTTATAGTGTTAGTCATGCTCTGAGGAGGCCCATTGACATTAATAGACATGAGTCACTCGACCCATTAGTTTCAAATGGGTCTACTCTTCTGTATAACTAATATTGCCTGCAGAATCATAGAATTGTGCAGTTGGAACGAACCTCAAAAGTCATTTAGTCCAATCCAGGAATTGCAGCTGCCATGCAAAGAGTTTTGGTGCATTTGAGGCCAAAGTATGAAAAAGTTGCAAGGGGTGCGGCTGGGTGCTTCCGATCCCTTTCCTTCCTGGAATTTTACTGGATTTTTAAATTGCATTTATTAGACCACCCTCTCTCTCTCACCGCGGGATCTGTGGATGTTGGGAATACAGTGATGAACTTAAGCGACATCAGTTAAAACCACATTAGATAGTAAAAAACACATTGGTGGCAGGCATTGCATTCTCTGACCTGCCTTCCCCACCCTTTATGAGAGTCCCAGGGGCCAAGGGAAGGGGTCTGGGGGCCACATTCACACCTGGGCCTTTCAAAAAAGACATTGCGGGGGATTCGGCTAGAGTTCCTCCAGACTCTGTAATTCTACTATTCTATGTGAGGAATAAAACTGAATTTGGGGAGCAAGGAAGGGGATATTTGAGCCTGTTCCTCGCTGCCCCGTTTTCTCGCACTCGGAGCCCTCCCTCTTCGTCCCCGGGGAAGGAAGACAAGCGCGTGAACAGGCTCGTGCCTCGTTAGGCCCTTAATTGGGCCAAATGACCAAACGCTTACTAATTAACGCATTACATTACTCCTAGTTTTAAGCAACAAAACAGAACCGGTTTGTTTCGAAACATTGCAGAGCAGTGAGCAAGCCTCTGAGCTCAGCAGAGCGCTTCTTCATTTCTGGATGTTCGGAAAGGGAGCGATCGCCTGGAGAGGCGTTCTGTGGAACAGGGAAGCTTGCCTGCTGCGGTGTCAATTTTTGCAGGGGGTCCTCATTTCGCTGCAGTTAATTTAGGATTATTATTCATATTACCATTTCCCTGGTAGTCCAGCCTGCCTGCCTGCTATCCTTTTGCACCAGCCATAGAGTTTTAGCCCAAAACTCAGATTGCTTTGCAGCCTGAAAGAAAACCTCTTTCTGATAGGCCTCTGCGTTTTTCTCGGCCACCATGAGGACTAGCCTCTTTCTTCTTCCTCTTATAATAATAATAATAGTAATTTATTATTTATACCCCGCCCATCTGGCTGAGTTTCCCCAGCCACTCTGGGCAGCTCCCAATCAAGTATTAAAAACAATACAGCGTTAAATATTAAAAACTTCCCTAAACAGGGCTGCCTTCAGTTGTCTTTTAAAGATAGGATAGCTGCTTATTTCCTTCACATCTAGTGGGAGGGAGTTCCACAGGGCGGGCGCCACTACCGAGAAGGCCCTCTGCCTGGTTCCCTGTAACCTCATTCTCGCAGTGAGGGAACCACCAGAAGGCCCTCGGTGCTGGACCTCAGTGTCCGGGCAGAACGATTGAGGTGGAGACGCTCCTTCAGGTATACAAGACCGAGGCCGTTTAGGGCTTTAAAGGTCAGCACCAACACTTTGAATTGTGCTTGGAAACGTACTGGGAGCCAATGCAGATCTCTCAGAACCGGTGTTATGTGGTCCCGGCGGCCACACCCAGTCACCAGTCTAGCTGCCACATTCTGGATTAATTGCAGTTTCTGGGTCACCTTCAAAGGTAGCCCCACGTAGAGCGCATTGCAGTAGTGCAAGCGAGAGATAACCAGAGCATGCACCACTCTGGTGAGGCAGTCTGCGGGCAGGGAGGGTCTCATCCTGCGTACCAGATGGAACTGGTAAACCGCTGCCCTGGACACAGAATTGACCTGTGCCTCCATGGACAGCTGTGAGTCCAAAATGACTCGCAGTCTGCGCACCTGGTCCTTCAGGGGCACAGCTACCCCATTCAGGACCCATTAAACAAATACCAGATTTCTAAGGGATTTGGCAGAGGTCTCTGTGGGCTGCGCTTCCCTGTCTGTGCTACTGTTTGGGATCTGTGGCCCAAAACATGTCTGAACACAGATGAGAGAGAACAGGAGCTCTTTTTTTGCATTCCTCCTGAGGCTTTGTGCTCTCTTTCTCTCTTTCTTTCATAAAGAAAGGCAGCTAAACAAGGCCTCCCCCCATCACTCACCTTGGCTGCACTGCAAAGCAAGGGGAAAGCAATTATTACTGTTATGTAACTCTGCTAATCAAAATTCCTGCTTTCTGAAGCGGGGAGGGGAATTTTGTTCAGCCCGGCCCGGGACATTACATAACCCTGTGCAGCCGGAGTGTGTGTGTGTGTGTGTGTTTTCTCTCCATCTTGTTGCTTATAACCCCAAGTTGCTGATTCAGCCAAAAGCCACCTGCAAGAGGCTTTCCCCCCCCCCCAATTATTATTTTTTTGATTTTCGCGTTTATCACGTCAAAAGAAAAACCTTACAAAAACACACAACAAAAAATAGCACAAAGAAAAATTATTACTTCAAATCCCTAATATCATTACATTAATAACTGACTTCCTCAAATCCCCTCTAACTGAATTTCATTATATCGCCTGTTTAGCAGTTCTCCAAATTCTTATTTCTAATAATATTAACTTCTTTCATTTAACTTCTTCTCCGTTATTAATAATACTGAAATCCAAAATAATTACTGACATATATTCTTATTCTGCTCCTAAGCCTATTTGTTACTTCCAGAAATTTTCTATTTATCTTACATTACAATATTTAGCTAGATATTCTTTGAATTTCTTCCAGTCAGATCGGCCAGTTCCGAAAAGTCCAACATCTTCACCTGCCATTCTTCTACTGTTGGTATCTCTTGCGATTCCCAGTTTTTGGCTAGTAAAAGTCTTGCCGCTGTGGTGGCATACGAAAACAACCTACCATCTTTTTGGGCAATTCCAATTCCATTATTCCAAGTAGAATGTCTTCTGGTTTCTTAATTCTGCAAGACGCTTTTAATGAAACTATCGGTCCAACACAGATCAGATCACTGTTATCTCCAGTCCTTTTCTGCCCCACTTTCCCCATGCATGCAAAGACCTTCTAAAAGACTGGTCCCCTCATCTCAAAAAGGATATTGTAGAGAGTGTTTTGCCGGAGCAAAGGTGGCAATCCTAGCCACAGAAGTCCCTTCCAGATGGTTATATACTGAAGTTCTCACCCTGGGCCAGCAGGGGGATACTGTAGATAGTTTTCACTCAGGTCCACATATGCAAATAAGGGATTGAAAGGGACGTTCAGTGATTGGATAGTTACAGAAAGTGGTTACAGTTGCGTTGTAGTGGAGCTCTATATAAGCAGGCTGGCTGAACCCTTCAGTTCAGTTCTGTTCTGTCCTGTGAATCAACAAGAGCTGTTTGAAGAATCCCTGTGTCGTCTGATATGTTCACCCACAACTTAATACAGGTCATGCAGGAACTTGTCCCCAGCCACTGGTCATTTCCTCTCTAAATCTCTAAATATCCCCGCTTCCAAATCTCTCTTTCCAGAACAAAGACTTGAAAAGCCGCCTCGCCAGCAGCGAAGTTCTCCAGAAGCCCAGTGCCAACGTCTCCCAGCTGGAATCGCGCATTCAAGAGCTTCAGGACAAACTCCAGGCTGAAGAGAGGTAAGTCGCGGAGAGGCAGTGTGGGGTAGCGGTCCGAGTGTCATGGGGGAAACCGGGGTTCAGATACCCTGCTCAGTGATTAATAATAATAATAATAATAATAATAATAATAATAATACATTTTTATTTATACCCCACCCTTCCTGGTTCAAAAACAAGGCTCAGGGCAGCTAACAACAAATTTAAAACACTTAATTATAAAGCAGCATAAAATACAGTATAAAAACATGAATAACAATAAAATTCAAAAATCAATTAAATAATCCCCAGGGCTAGCTTTATAAGCAATACAGAACGATCAGCCACGTGGCTGGCTAGTCAAGAAAATTTGAAGCATCAACATGGAAGATTCTTGAAGAAACGCCTGGAAGCCAAAAACAAGAGGGTGCCCGTCGCATCTCTGCTGGAAAAGCGTTCCCCAGCGTGGGCCTAGCGGCAATAAATTGACTGCGATTGTTGCTGGTTGTTCTAAAAATTTAAAGGTGCGCACACATAGTGGACACACACAATTCACAGGAAACCAGTTATTCAACAAAAATTAGGAAATATTCCCCGAGATGTTGATGATGATAGTCTAAATTCCCCCCCCGTATTATTGTTGTTGTTGTTAGTTTATTATTTAATCATCACAGAGCAAACCCCAAGCTATCTTGTAAACCCTTTCCCAATAGTTCTTTCCACTCGCAAATCCTTCAAATCTTACGAATAGATAAAATGTCTTGGCTACCCCTCTGCAATACTGGCCTGGCAAGTAGTAATATTATTATTATTATTATTATTATTATTATTATTATTATTAATAAATAATTTATTTATACCCCGCCCATCTGGCTGGGCTTCCCCAGCCACTCTGGGTGGCTTCCAACCAAATATTAAAATAAAGTAATCCATCAAACATTAAAATCTAAACCTAAACAAGACTGCCTTCAAATGTCTTCTAAAAGTTTGGTAGTTATTTTTCTCTTTGACATCTGATGGGAGGGCGTTCCACAGGGCAGGTGCCACCACCGAGAAGGTCCTCTGCCTGGTTCCCTGTAATTTGGCTTCTCGCAGTGAGGGAACCACCAGAAGGCCCTCGGTGCTGGACCTCAGTGTCCGGGCAGAACGATGGGGATGGAGACACTCCTTCAGGAATACTGCACCAAAGTTTCAGCACCAACACTTTGAATTGTGCTTGGAAACGTACTGGGAGCCAATGTAGGTCTTTCAAGACCAGTGTTATATGGTCTCGGCGGCCGCCCCCAGTCCCCAGTCTAGCTGCCGCATTCTGGGATAATTGCAGTTTCCGGGTCACCTTCAAAGGTAGCCCCACGTAGAGCGCATTACAGTAGTCCAAGCGGGAGACAACCAGAGCATGCACCACTCTGGCGAGACAGTGTACACGCAGGCAGGGTCTCATCCTGCGTACCAGATGGAGCTGGTAGACAGCCGCCCTGGACACAGAATTGACCTGCGCCTCCATGGACAACTGCGAGTCCAGAATGACTCCTAGGCTGCGCACCTGGTCCTTCAGGGGCACAGTACCCCATTCAGGACCAGGGAGTCCTCCACACCCGCCCGCCCCCTGTCCCCCCAAACAGTACTTCTGTCTTGTCAGGATTCAACCTCAATCTGTTAGCCGCCATCCATCCTCCAACCGCCTCCAGACACTCACACAGGACCTTCACCGCCTTCACTGGTTCTGATTTGAAAGAGAGGTAGAGGCTGGTGGGAGTTGTAGTTCAGCGACAGCCCAAGGACCAAAGTTCCCCCCATCTGTGCCTCGGATAAGCTTGCGGAAGACCCCCAGAACCTCCATTGTTGTTGTTGTTTAGTCGTGTCCGCCTCCTCGTGACCCCCTGGACCAGAGCATGCCAGGCACTCCTGTCTTCCACTGCCTCCCGCAGTTTGGTCAAACTCATGCTGGTCGCTTGGAGAACACTGTCCAACCATCTCATCTTCTGTCATCCCCTTCTCCTTGTGTCCTCCATCTTTCCCAACATCAGGGTCTTTTCCAGGGAGTCTTCTCTTCGCAGGAGGTGGCCAAAGTCTTGGAGCCTCAGCTTCAGGATCTGTCCTTCCAGTGAGCACTCAGGGTTGATTTCCTTCCGAATGGAGAGGTTTGATCTTCTTGCAGTCCATGGGACTCTCAAGAGTCTCCTCCAGCACCAGAATTCACCTCCACGTTTTTCTGGAAATCTCCCCTGCCTGAAGCCCTGGACAGCCGCTGCCGCTCAGTGGAGGCAGTGCTGAGCTCAGTGATCGGACTCTGCAGAAATCAGCTCCCCCCTTTTTCTTGCCGCAGGGAGAAGAGCGTCCTGGTCTCCTCGAACCGCAAGCTGGAGCGGAAGGTCAAGGAGCTGACCATCCAGATCGATGACGAGAGACAGCATGTCAATGACCAGAAGGACCAGGTGAGCTGGGGGTCGGCAGGGGGACTCAGAAGACCCCCAAAGGCATCTCCAGGCAGGGCTGTAAAAAGATGTCCCTCTCTGAAATCTTGGACCACCACAACCAGCCTTTGTTGGTGGTTTTTTTTTAAAAAAATATATTTTTATTAGACCATTTCAACCTAACAAATTATCAATCCAAATATTCAATTACATTATTTTCTCCCCTCTCTGGTTTCTTTGCACATATTGTTCTCTGCGTATTATAAAATTGTCCCTATCCTTGCCTTATCTATCTAATAAGTTTGTGGGTGTTTATTCAAAACCTGCCAAGGAGTCCAAATCTTTTTGTTGTCTTTTTAGATAATTTGTAAAAAGTTCTTCCTTGAAGTCACGATTGTCCTTATCACGCAGTTTGTATGTCAATTTAGCCAATTCCGCATAGCTCACCAGTTTTTCTTGCCACTGTTCTTTTGTTGGGATTTCCTCATTCTTCCATCCTTGTGCTAACAAGACTCTTGCTGCTGTTGTAGCATACATAAATAAATTCTATGTTTTTCTTGGCATGTCTTGCCCTACAGTCCCCAACAAAAATACTTCTGTTTTTTTTTACAAATGTCATTTTAAACATTTTTTTCAGTTTGTTATATATCATTTCCCAAAATTTTTAAACTTCTCTACATTCCCACCACATATGCTAAAAAGTACCTTCTTGTTCTTTTTCTTTCAATTTTTTTAATTGATTTTCCAAATTTATAACAAACATAACCAGACAAACAAACATAAATCCTAACTGTAATAATTCCATTTTGTTAACATTGTTAAGTGACTTCCTCGACTCCCCCTGGCTGAGTTTCAATGTATATAATTGTAACAGTTTTCCAAAACTAATTTCTCATAAAATGTACATCTTTCTTTCTTTTCATATTAACTTTAAACATATTATTCTATAACATCACATATTTAAATCCTAAGCCAATCTGGTACTTGCAAGTATTTCTATTTAAATTATCTTAGCATATTTAGCTAAATAGTCTTTGCATTTCCTCCAAGGTACCTTCTTTTTCTTTACATTTCCCGCATATATTTGACCCAGTTTTATACATTTTTGCTATTTGTACTGGTGTACCCATCTATACATCATTTTCATGTACATTTCTTTCAAAAGAGAACAACCAGCCTTTGTTGACAGTATGGAGGCAGGTGGACCTGAGAGCCTGGCTCCGCTTGAGGCAGCATCTTTTGCTTAAAACCTTGAGGACTAGACCCTTAATTTTACTTTTACAGGGAGGGCCCAAGCTTGCGGGGTTTAGGGCTTTGCACACAGAGGACTTCCGGGTTAGCGCAATCGACTAATGGCGGATTCCCTCTGTTTTTTTCTTTTTCTTTTTTTAAAATGGAAAATTTCTAATAAATATTTAATTAAAAATAATAATAGAGCTTTGCACACAGATAGTCCCAGCTTCATCGCCTGGCATCTTCTGCAACTGAGTGCTTTTTGCCCGGTTCCTACTTACTTATCTTTTTCCTGCTGGATTGTATTTAAAGGTAAAGGTAAAGGGACCCCTGATCATTAGGTCCAGTCACAGACGACTCTGGGGTTGCTCATCTGGCTTTACTGGCCAAGGGAGCCGGCGTACAGCTTCCGGGTCATGAGGCCAGCATGGCTAAGCCGCTTCTGGCGAACCAGAGCAGCGCACGGAAACGCCGTTTACCTTCCCGCCGGAGTGGTACCTATTTATCTACTTGCACTTTGACGTGCTTTTGAACTGCTAGGTTGGCAGGAGCAGGGACAGAGCAACGGGAGCTCACCACCGTAGAGGGGATTCGAACCGCCGACCTTCTGATCAGCAAGTCCTAGGCTCTGTGGTTTAACCCACAGCGCCACCTGCGTCCCCAGATTGTATTTACAACAGCGTAAAACGTAACGCTAAAATCGTTGGTTTGAAATGCTATTAAAAATAGGTGTTAAAAATATTACTGAAATCAACTCTAGCTTGCAGCTTCTCCGTGTCTAGATAGGCTTGCCTTTTTATAAAAAAAAATTATTAGGTTTTACAACAAATTTTAACATATTCACTACTGATAATACAATCACAAACAAAGTTTCAAAACTTAAAAGAAAAATGTTTTGAGAGGATGCTGAAAAGAGTTCAGCGAAAATAATATTAATAATATTAATAATAATAATGAGTTCAGCAATACATAACAAGGATAAACTGTGACTTTAAAGATGAATGGCAACCTTTTACAAAGTATTTGAAGAAACAACAAAATGAACTGGACTCCTTGGCAGGTTTTGAATAAACACTCATAAATTCTTTATGGGTAATATACAGATAGATAAATTGAGGATCTCTACAATTTTATAACACGCAGATAAAATTACGTGTTGAGAAACAGGAGCTGAGGGAAGTTGGGGGGTGGGTTTTTTCTTTTCTTTCGGGGGGGGGATGGGAGGGAAATAATGTGGATGATGCATTTGTGTTAAAATTGTTATGTTGGAATCACTAATAAAAATATTATTTAAAAAAGGGTTCAGCGAAGGCTGCCTCCCTGGTGTCCATTGGCAAGGAGTTCCAAAGGCAGGTTCTGCTAAACTGGAAGGTTTAAAGGAGAAAGACCCTGCTGTATTCCACTCCTTACGGGGGGTTTAAATTAGCCAGCATGTATTTATGAGGTCTCGGCTGGGCCCTTCAGTTGCCAGGGCATCTCAGCTCTCCCTCCTGCTACCCCCGGGTCAAACTGAGCAGGCCTTCCTTCCTTCCTTCCTTCCTTCCTCCCATAGCTAAGCTTGCGGGTCAAGGCGTTGAAGAGGCAAGTGGACGAGGCAGAAGAGGAGATCGAGCGGCTGGAAGCTGCGCGCAAGAAGGCCCTGCGGGAGCTGGAGGAACAGCACGAAACCAATGAGCAGCTCCAGAGCCGCGTCAAGTCCCTGGAGAAGGACCTCTGGTAAGGAAGGCGGACCCTTTGTGGGTCCTGAAGAAATGGGTCTTGCTTGGGGGCCTCTCTTGGTCTGCCCTGCAGAGGACCTTAAGGTCCATGAAGAACCATAGCTTAGAGGTCCCAGGCCCTAAGGAAGTCAGACTATCCTCCACCAGGGCCTTCTCAGTGATGGCTCCGACCTGGAGGAACGCTCTGTCCCATGAGACCAGGGCCCTGCAGGATTTAACCTCCTTCCACAGGGCCTGTAAGACAGAGCTATTCCGCCTGGCCTTTAATTTGAATTCAGCCTGATCTTTTATTTCCCTTCTCTTCCCTCCCCTTTTATGAGACCCCACAGCTAATTCTCCCCTGGCCGCCTCACTGGCCCAAGTAGGACCAATTCAGCCAGCTAGCCCTGGGAATTATCTAATGCTTATTTCCCCTAAATTGATTTTTGAATTTTATTGTTATTCATGTTTTTATACTGTACTTTATGCTGCTTTTATAATTAAGTGATTTAAATTTGTTGTTAGCCGCCCTGAGCCCGGTTTTTGAACCGGGAAGGGCCGGGGTATAAATAAATTATTATTATTTTTATTATTTTTATTATTATTATTCTATTTGGGGCGTCCGATTGGCTGCTGCAAGCACAGGAAGCTTGGTGCATGGCTCTTTGATATACTTATGGAACCTCCAGCCCCATAGGCAGTCTACCTCGATTCCCAGGTTCTTAGGGAATGGAAATCTGGCCCCTGACCTTTCTCTCCCTTCCCCGCCAGGCGCAAGGCAGCCCGGTCCACAGCCGAGTCCTCCCTGAAGGACGACCACCTGAGCTCCGATGAGGAGTTTGACAGCGCCTACGGCCCGTCCTCCATCGCCTCGCTTCTGACGGAAGGGAACCTCCAGACCAGCTCCTGTTAGCGTCTTCCGGCCGACCCATTTTGCGGATCCCGTCGGAACCCCTGAACGTTTAAAACACTTCGAAACCCGTCCGAAGTGCCGTCCTCGCGTTGGCCGGTCCCTGGCGAAGCAGCCGGAAGATTCTCCTCTCTGAAATGTTGTGTGCCTGAAGATGGAAACAGATCTCTTTATCGAAGTGAAGGATATATTTTTACGTTTATTCTTTTTCTTTGCTTGCTATGGGGCAACGAGAGGCCGGTCGTAAAACGGAAATGATGACAGAACTTTCTCTCTCTCTCTCTCTCTCTTTTTAAACCCCCCTCGATCTGGTTCTCAGGGCAACTGGTGAATGATTAAGAAATAGAATCTTCCAGTTTTTTGCTTTTTCTAAACCAAAATTTTAATTTTCTGCATATGTATGTGTACATAGATATATATAGATATATATATATATAGGGCCTGTCTATGTATGTCAATTTTGCATGTGTTTCAAATTTGGATGTGCAATAATGTTTCATGGAGGGATCTGGGGAGATAGTGGAATGTGTCTGGGGGGAGGTGGGGACCTTGAGGCGCCCCCCCCTTTGCGGTACATGTATGTATGGGTCTGCAGAAAACAGATCCTCAGGTGGCCTTAACTACTGATTCTGATCGCTGTGCCCTTGACCCTCCCACTGAGTCTTCAAGAACAGGCACTTGGGATGGGAAGAGATGACTTGTGACTTTTCCGCTGGGCAGCTATCTCCGCTCATAGATTTTTATCGCCACCGAGACCCTCGAAGCCGATCCCTGCTCCTCTTTCCGGAATTTCCCGTTCACGTCCTCGGACGACCTCTCCTAAATGCGTCACCTGCAACCGTCTCGCCCAGGAAGTGAAGATGAATCTTTCAGCAACGGGATTCTGAAACGTCGTTTGGGATTTGCCTGGGATGGCCCAGGGATGGCAACACGAGCGACGGCCTTGACGCAGAAATTGGGCAAGCAGCCATGGAAGCGACGATGGCGAGGTCAATAGGACTTCCCTCCATTTTAAGCTTCTTGCTGACTGGAGCAGCGTAAATTAGAACCAGCTTGTGTTACCACCATCCGGGGTAACCAGCTGCCATTTCGCAGAACTGGGGCTCTGTTCCGAACCGTTCCCACAATGTCGGTCCTTTCATTTTGCAGGGAGAGAGGCTCTGGCTGGGGCCATCAAGCGATGGTAGCCAACTTGGCACCCTGCAGACAGCTCTTTGTCACCTCTGACCCTTGGCCATCCCAGCTGGGGCTGATGGGAGTTGTAGGCCAATAAGATCTGGAGGGAACCGCATTCCCAGTTTCCAACAGCGAGGCACCAATCCTTGGCTTTCTAAATGATGTTGGTGGACTCCAGTTGCCATTGGCCAGGACCGACCCTGCGGGATGGTGGCCGTGTCAGACAACCTTCTTGGCTGCTGATGAGTGCATGAAATCTGCCGTCTCCAGCATGGAAATTTTAAAGAGAGGGAAATCTCCGTGGTCTTCTCCATGGTGGGGAGCCAAGTGTCCCTGGACTTCCCATCAGCCCCAAATGACAGATTTTGGGAGTCCAGCGAGATCTGGAGAAGCCATGTGTCCCCGTTCCCTATTTGTATATAAACTATGTCCCATCGTGGCCGTGGGGTTTTCCGCTCCTGATTCCTAAAGCAACAGCAAAGCCAAGACTCTGGTCTTGCAACCCTATCGGGTCAGCCAGTTCTGAAGATACTCTTCCTGGATCCATGCTGACAGTTTCCTCTGTCAGGGGGACGGGAGAACAGCAATAGCTCTTTTTTCTGATTGCCGTTTGGAGCCCTCGCTTGGCTAAGACGCTACCTAACAGCCGAAGGTACGATATTTCCCCCGCTGCAACCACTGGCTCTGTCGGAGGCACCGCATGCAATCCTTCGCGTGCGACTGTCGGCGTGTTTGCAAAATGCACACCCCTCTGCCCCTTTTCTTCCCGGGCCGATCGCTGTGCCATGTCTTCAGTTGGGGCGTGGTGAAGGAGTAACATGAGAGCCGAACTCTGTGGAAGAACACCTCCAGGACAATTTGGGGATTTGTGGACTTCTCCTTGGGAAAACTCTGCTTCGCACAAGACTGGGCGTCGGAGGATGCAACTGTTGTCGCTCAACAGAATATGGCTGTGTTATCAAATCTTAGTAAGGGCTGTTTTTTCCACCCTGTCCCCTTAACACAGTGCGTGGGGAACCTCTGCCCCACAGGCCAGATGTGGATGTGGCCTGGCGTGGATCTCAGTTTAGCCTCCGAGGCTGTTTCTGCCCCAAACCGCAACCACCTGTGACATCAGGTGTGGGGCATGTCGATGTGGCGAGGTCGCAGAAGAGTTCCTTGTAGGGGGAACTTGATTGGGGAGGCTCAGTCACCACACTTCACAGCTGCGTTCCCCATGAGGCAAACGGGATTGCGCAGCCGCTTCCTGCAGAAAGCGCTTTTGCCAGACCTCGAGAAAGGCGAAGTTTAGATATCACAAAGGGCTTTGCGCTCCCCAAACGCAGTCAGGCGCCTGGGAAGCACTGCACAAGGAGCTTTTGATGGGTTGGGTGTGACTGCCCACCTGTCAAAGCCCAACATCAGGGGAATTGACAGGAGCACTGCCCCACCCATATGTCGGAGCTGGTCTGCTGGGCCAAAAGAATTCTCTACGCCCTCTTTAACAGTACCCAGGTGCCCCAATTTAACCTCTCCAGGCCTTGCACCAAGTGCCTTATCATGGACGTGTCCCAGGAGAAGGGCTCACTCTTAATGTACTTGTTTCACACGGGAACCAACTGGCAGTGCCATGCTTGGAATGGCACCATCAAAGGCATGATGCACACCTCTGCCTTTTATACTTCTGCATACACATGGGCCGGCATCGAGGTCTTGCTAGGTCCCATCTTTGCTTGCCTTGTGGCTCCCCCTCTCAAAAGCGGGCGCTGTGCCGTCATCGAGACAATGGCACTAAAAAACAGGGATTTCAACACGACTTTAAAGTGCTGGTTCGTGGCTGGCCACCCTGTTTTGCACTGAAACGAGCCCTGCTGAAAGGGCTGCGCATTTTGCGGGGAGGGGAAATTACACCTTCGGCAGGGGGAAAAAGTGAGGCAGGATCGTATCCACCACCCCTGGCCGGCACCACCTTGCCCACAACTATTTTGGCAGTCTCTGGAGGCTCGTCCCTTCTGCCAGCACAAGTCTTCCAAATACACCTGGGTCAGAGGAGAGATCTTAGCTTCTTTGCTTCAGTGGTTGCAGAAACGTCCGAGAGGTGTTACTGGGTGTGTTGCCCAAAACACACAAGGCATCTAGTCCTCAAGAAACTCGACTGCATTGCAGCGAGCATCAAAAGCAGAGCGACCATCTTATTTGTGGAAGATCGTTCCCCCTCTCCCCCTCTACTGCTCGACCAATATCTCGGCTGCTGGCTTCCCTGTATTTTTTTCCTACTCATTCCTCCCTCCACCTGCCCCCAAATGCAGCAAGACATCAGCTTTGCCAGAACATTGACAGGTTGCACAAGCCCGGTGAGTCTTGGAGAAAGAGGCCGCTGAGTCGTTGTGCTCATGTTTTCCACTTCCTGTTTGACTTGTGACACGTTTTTGAGCTGCAGATTCCATTCCCAGTTGGTGGGTTTTTTTGTTTTGGAAGTATTCTCATGCAAATGTCTTCGAACCGATGTTTCCTCAAATCTTTCTCTCTGGAGAGCTTCTGTTCATATTTCGTCGACACCGTCCATGTCTTTGAGCTATAGTCATGGCAAATGGGGGGGGGGATAACATCTTGTTTGTTCCCCACAACCCTCAACATGGCTTCAGACTGCGGAAGTCGCTGGGCGTCAGGAATTCGGTGGAATGAGTTGATCTGCAGTGTCCACCGGCAGCTGGAGCAACGCACAGCCTTTAAATCGGCCTCCTGTGTTGTCAAATTTAGCCATTACATTGCAGATCGGGTGTGGAGACAGTTTGACCCTCCAAAAATTGCTGAAGTACAATTCACATCATCCCAGGCCATCCTCACTAAGACTAACGGGAGTTCGGGAACATCTGGTGGGCCAAAGGTGTGGCAGATCTTTGAAATGTCATTTGGCCGAGATGGGGAAAAAACCCTGCCTTGTTTTTGTCCCTTTTATCCAGCTTCTGGGCTCAGATGAGTTTCCCGCTTTGCCTCTCCCTCTCTTGAAGGTTGCATGAAGTGATTCAGACCGGTAATCGTCTTGTGAAGGGGTCCGCAAGCTGCTGACCACCCTGCTCAAATTTATGGAGAGCAAAAAAGGAGCAGGGGTCTCTGAGGCCGTTGCATCTTCAGGCCTCAAGCCGCAATAACAAAATTAACCGCCCGGTTCTACCTTCTGGGTACATGACAACCCAATCTGGGTTCAAGCTTTTGGTAGCAGGCGCCGCTGCGTCCGTCAGGGCAAGACGGGCGGCGTTTTGTTGGAACCTGGTTCTCAAAACTGGATGTCTTGAAAATGCGACCTTGTCCCAGCCTGCCCTGTTCAGTTTCCCTGGGGCAAAACTTGAGGGTGAGGTTTTTATACCTAGGTCTTTGGAGCTGTGATTCTCTCTCTGTCTCTCTCTCTCTCGTTCTTTTTTAAACAGTAATGCAATAATTTAGAAGCGTCTATATTTGGGGGAGGGAGGAAAACCTGATCTTAGAGGCTTGTTTCTTAACGAGGGTTCCCTCGTCCCCAGCACAGTGGATTTGTACAGTTTTAAATGGCTGCTATAATATACGATCTGGGTTGGTTTTTATTATTTGTAATTTTTGATTTCCCTCCAGATTTATTTTCCTTTAATAAAGAACAAAAAAAAAGCCCACACCACAACCGTGTACATTGATTTTTTTCAACCCCCCCCCCAAAGTCCTATACAAATAGGACTTTCTGACCACCACCCCTCTCCCACCCCCAAATTGGTGTGTGGTAAAGGCCTTGGGTGAATCTATCCTTTCATCATTAAAAAGCCTGATTATAATGGTTTAAATTAAAACATTTAAAGAAAAGTTAAAAAAATAAAATTAAATGTCAACATCTATTTGTCTGGATAGGTTTGCTTAAACCAAAATCGCTTTCAGTCCATGCTGAAAAGAATACGGCAAAGGCTAAAACATCAACAGGCAAGGAGTCCAAAGATCAGAGAGGCTGAGAGGGCATGCATGGGGCAAGGTGATCTCACAGGTAAAACTGGTCCCAAGATCATTTAAAACATGGGTAGGCAAACTAAGGCCCCCGGGGGCTGGATCTGGCCCACGGACAGTCTGGGAATCAGCGTGTTTTTGCATGAGTAGTTACAGATAGGTAGCCGTGTTGGTCTGCCATAGTCAAAATAAAAAAAATCCTTCCAGTAGCACCTTAAAGACCAACTAAGTTAGTTCTTGGTATGAGCTTTCGTGTGCATGCACACTTCTTCAGATACACTGAAACAGAAGTTGCCAGATCCTTCTATATGGTGAGAAGGTGGGGAGGGGTATTACTCAGAAGGGTGGTGGGAATGGGAGATTGGCAGATAGCTGAGATGAGCCTGTTGACGACTCTTAACGACTGCAATAGGTCTTACAGGAAAAGGCAAGGGGTGAGAAGGTGAGAAATGGTTTAGTCATGTATAGTGAGATAAAAATCCAGTGTCTCTGTTTGCATGAGTAGAATGTGTGCTTTTATTTAAAAAGTATCTCTGGGTTATTTGTGGGGCATAGAAATTCATTCATTATTTTCCCCAAAAATATAGTCCAGCCCCCCCACAAGGTCTGAGAGACAGTGGACCGGCCCCGGGCTGAAAAAAGGTTGCTGACCCCTGATTTAAAACATAAGAGTTGTGAGTGGAGAAGATGTGGTGTTTGCAGAGGTTGGATGTTAGCTGCTGTCATCACTAACTATTGGCCATGGTGCCCAGGGATTACAGTGGTACCTCGGGTTAAGAACTTAATCCGTTCTGGAGGTCTGATCTTAACCTGAAACTGTTCTTAACCTGAAGCACCACTTTAGCTAATGGGGCCTCACTCTGCTGCCGCGCAATTTCTGTTCTCATCCTGAAGCAAAGTTCTTAGCCCGAGGTACTATTTCTGGGTTAGCAGAGTCTGTAACCTGAAGTGTCTGTAACCCGAGGTACCACTTTATAGGAACTGGAGTCCAATGTTACAACTACGCCTTGTTTTAACAGATAAGCATCTCTCCCAACTCTGCAATGAATCTGTGATCCCATAGGAGCTCAATTCAATTCAGCAACAGCATTGAAAACAGAAAGGAGGGAGTCATTGACATTGAGTGGTAAGGTAAAGGGTAGGCCCCTGACCATTAGGTCCAGTTGTGGCTGACTGGGGTTGCAGTGCTCATCTCGCTTTATTGGCCGAGGGAGCTGGCGTACAGCTTCCGGGTCATGTGGCCAGCAGGACTAAGCCGCTTCTGGCGAACCAGAGCAGCGCACGGAAACGCTGTTTACCTTCCAGCCAGAGCAGTACCTATTTATCTACTTGCACTTTGAAGTGCTTTCGAACTGCTAGGTTGGCAGGAGCAGGGACTGAGCAACGGAAACTCACCCATTACAGGGATTCAAACCGCCAACCTTCCCAAAAACCTGGAGGGGAAGAATGTTCTCCATTGCTGGGCACCTAAAATGGCAATAACCGCACTGGTGCCCAACAGTAATCCCCAAGAACATGGTTCTCAAGGCCTGGCGCTGTCCCTTGCCGGTCCCTAAGCTCTGAAGTGACTGGATTTCTCCCTATGTGGCCCTCTGGTTCTTTGCATCGGCCCCCAGACATACCCTGGTGCATAGGTGTATTAAAACCTCTCACTTTTGCCTTGTTGTTGTTGTTGTTTAGTCGTGTCCGACTCTTCGTGACCCCCTGGACCAGAGCACGCCAGGCCCTCCTGTCTTCCACTGCCTCCCGCAGTTTGGTCAAACTCATGCTGGTAGCTTCAAGAATACTGTCCCACCATCTCGTCCTCCGTCGTCCCCTTCTCCTTGCACCCTCCATCTTTCCCAACATCAGGGTCTTTTCCAGGGAGTCTTCTCTTCTCATGAGGTGGCCAAAGTCTTGGAGCCTCAGCTTCAGGATCTGTCCTTCCAGTGAGCACTCAGGGCTGATTTCCTTCAGAATGGAGAGGTTGGATCTTCTTGCAGTCCATGGGACTTTCAAGAGTCTCCTCCAGCACCACAATTCAAAAGCATCAATTCTTTGGCGATCAGCCTTCTTTATGTTCCAGCTCTCACTTCCATACATAACTGCTGGGAAAACCAGAGCTTGAACTATACGGACCTTTGTTGGCAAGGTGATGTCTCTGCTTTTGCCTAGCAGTTGTACAAAGGTAAGCTATGTATTGTCCCTCCCACTTTTGCCTCTGGCCCCGCCCACCTCAGGAAGCAAACTTCTGCACCCTTGTCGTCACCTGGGCCACCAGGAAGTCCCAATATTTGCGACGTGTCACTTGAACCCAGGCCCACGCAGAGCAGTTCTGCAACCTGGTGCATCTCAGTCATAACACATTTTGCTGGGGAAATGTCACAGAGATTTGTTGCATAACTCAAAAGAGTGAAGGGAGTTTGCTGGAGAACTGGGCTGGGTGCCTAGGAATGGGTTTGCGGCACGCCCTGAAATTGAATCCTCCTCTCCTGGCCTACATATTGAGCAAAGCTGGGGGAAGCCGGTCTGATAAGCTGATAAGTTTCCCACACCCTCCTGGTGATTATTCTTCCCAGTCCTTTAAAGGAGCAGAACTCCACCCTGTGGTGTGCGGCTCCAGCTTTTGGGAACTTAGGAAGCTGTCTTGTATGCAGTCAGATCATTCATTCATCCATAGCTGTCAACTTACAGATTTGAAAATAAGGGACTAGCAGCCTCGAAAATAAGGGATCAGCAGCCAGAATAAGGGATTTTCCAAACACAGGTATGCTCAGCTTCTGAGCCCCTCCGAGCCAAAGGCAGAAAGCCCAGCCAGCAGCCAAACGAAGCCTCAAGCGGTGGTTCCCACAGCGCAGCAACCCGGCAAAGGGGATGCAGCAAGGAAAACCACCGTCACCTCTCCGCTGGGAAGCGCTGAGCAAAGGCGAGTCCCCAGGAACGCGGCCGATTTGATTGGCACAAGGCATGCAAGCTCCACCCCCCAGTCGTTCTCAGAGTTGGAGCCTCCCTCCTCCCTGGTCGGCAGGGAGGGAGGGAGAGGAGCTGCTTCCTTTGAAACCCGGGAAATTTAAGGGACATCATCCATAAGGGACAGCAGGGGGACACGGCGCTGGGATAAGGGACTTTCCCGCCAAATAAGGGACAGTTGACAGCTATGATCTGGAGATCAAACCCAGGACGTTCTGCATGCAAAGCTTGAACTACAAATGGTTTCAGATTGGATTAGGGATTGTGGGTTTGAGATTCCTGCATTGAATGCAGTTGGGTTAGATCAGGGGTAGGCAAACTAAGGCCCAGGGGCCGGATCCGGCCCAATCGCCTTCTCAATCCGGCCCGCGGACGGTCCAGGAATCAGCGTGTTTTACATGAGTAGAATGTGTGCTTTTATTTAAAATGCATCTCTGGGTTATTTGTGGGGCATAGGAATTCGTTCATATATTTTTTTCAAAATATAGTCCGGCCCTCCATAAGGCCTGAGGGACAGTGGACCGGCCCTCTGCTGAAAAAAATTGCTGACCCCTGGGGTAGATGACCCTACTTTACAATTTTATGATTCTCCCAGGGGTCACGGGGAAAGGTTTAGCTAGGCGGCCCACATGTTTGCCTAGCATTATTATTAATAATAATATTAATTAATTAATTAATTAATATTATATTAATTTTCTCCTGCCAACCGAGCAGTTTGAAAGCACGAAGTGCAAGTAGATAAATAGGTACCGCTCCAGCGGGAAGGTAAATGGCTGATAAATAGACCGTTGTCAAATGGGCATCTCACTTCTCTCAAAGGGAAGAGATCGCCTTTCGTACCACGATGGGGCCGCTGCTCTTGTTTTGGTATAATCTACATAAAATCACATGCGCACCCATGCAGTATATATCCCGTTTTCTTTCAGCTTTGTAATTAGGCAGAAGTCGTGTTGCGGCCTGCTTCCCCAATCTGGCGGTGTAATCCCAGTAAGATCTGCAGGAATAAAACCTTCCTTGACACAACTTCACGCCATTTCTGAGCTGTGCTTTATTCTAGCCCTCTCAGCTCTGGTCCACAGCCCTAAATTAGGGCTATCCCCCTCCCCACCGCGACCCCATTGTCATTGTGGGCAAAAACACCTGTAACCGTCAGGCAGAAATCCGACTGGTGCACCTTTCCCCTGGCACAGAAGTCTCTACCCGCTGAGTGAATGTCTGCAGCTCACATTCCGTTTCTCGAATTGAATTCGCTCTTAATTGGGCTGTCGCCTGATTTAAACAGAGCTTTATTACCTAACTGATGAATACCATCTTGAAAGAGGCATTCTCTGTTCCTTGCTTGAAATGTACCAAATTCCACCCCCCACCCCAGTAAAAGAGAGAATTATGCCAAAAGACCCTGAAATGTTTACAGCCATTCGAGGGACATTCAGCTTGATGGTAGCAGAGCAGCAAGACTTTCACATCATCGGAAGGCCATATATATATATCTATATATTTATCTGTATCTCTGACCACAGCCATCGCCTCCCCCATCTATATTTTTTTTACAAGCTAATTCATTTTACTGAAAGCAGATTTAGATCAACGCGAGAGGCAGCTGTGGTTTCCAAGACAAACACCGCCATGAGCCGAAAACTAACACATTAACTTTTTCCCGCCGCCAAACTGGAGATGGCGGATAAATTTGGCTCGGTTCCTGTTTTAACGAAGGAGCTCCTGCGCTTCTTGAAACAGTGTAAGAACTGGAACAGCCATTCTCCACAACCTGCACCTCTCCGGATTTTGCAATGCCCTCCTCTAACCCACCAAAAATGTCTATAAAAAGGCAGCCGTGTTGGTCTGCCATAGTCAAAATAAAAAAATTCCTTCCAGTAGCACCTTAAAGACCAACTAAGTTACCGTATTTTTCGCTCTATAAGACGCACCAGACCACAAGACGCACCTAGTTTTTGGAGGAGGAAAACAAGGAAAAAAATATTCTGAATCTCAGAAGCCAGAACAGCAAGAGGGATCGCTGTGCAGTGAAAGCAGCGATCCCTCTTGCTGTTCTGGCTTCTGGGATAGCTGCGCAGCCTGCATTCACTCCATAAGACGCACAAACATTTCCCCTTACTTTTTAGGAGAGAAAAAGTGAGTCTTATAGAGCAAAAAATACGGTAGTTCTTGGTATGAGCTTTCGTGTGCATGCACACTTCTTCAGATACCCTGAAACAGAAGTTGCCAGATCCTTCTATATAGTGAGAAGGTGGGGAGGGGTATTACTCAGAAGGGTGGTGGGAATGGGAGATTGGCAGATAGCTGAGATGAGCCTGTTGACGACTCTTAACAACTGCAATAGGTCTTCCAGGAAAAGGCAAAGGGTGAGAAGGTGAAAAATGGCTTAGTCATGTATAATGAGATAAGAATCCAATGCCTTTGTTCAGACCAGGTCTCTCCATGGTTTTAAGTTTGGTAATGAATTGCAATTCAGCAGCTTCTCTTTCCAGTCTATTTCTGAAATTCCTTTGTAGTAAAACAGCTACTTTGAGATCTTGTATAGAATGTCCTGGGAGATTGAAGTGTTCTCCTATTGTGTTCTCTGTTTTCTGACATCAAGAATCACACGGGCAGAATTTGAACCCTGATCTCCCAAGTCCTAGCCTGACACTCTTAACTGCTACACCGGTTAGGAGTAAGTGTGTGTAGAGATGCATATATTCATGAGAAAGACATGCAAGTAGATCTGCCCTATTCCTGTAATTTGTTTCAAAACTACTTTTAAATATTGAATTTTGTATTGGTGCAGCCCTAACTCTGAGACCTAATGTGGAAGGGAGGGTAAGAAATCTAGTAGTAGTAGTAGTAGTAATAATAATAATATAATAATAATAATGTAATGATCAATAAATAAGAACAATCAGTTGATGATGTATTTATTGAGTTATTACATTTATACATACAGTGGTGCCTCGCAAGACAAAAAGAATCCGTTCCGTGATTCTCTTCGTCTAGCGGTTTTTTCGTCTTGCGAAGCAAGCCCATTGACGGATTAGCGCTATTAGCGGCTTTTAGCGGCTAACTGCTGATCGGATCAGCTGATAAGCGGCTTAGCAGCTTAGAAAAAAGGGGGGAGGGAAAAAACCCCGCAGGAACTTGCAAGACATTGTCGTCTTGCGAAGCAAGCCCATAGGGAGATTCGTTTTTCGAAGCACCTCCAAAACGGAAAAGTCTTTCGTCTAGCGAGTTTTCCGTCTTGCGAGGCATTCGTCTTGCGGGGTACCACTGTATCCCACCTTTTTCTCCCAGGAGGGTGGCATATGCAGTTCTTCCCCCTCCACATTATCTCCTCACAACAGCCCTGCGAGGTAAGTTATACGTTAGCGAGACAGCGGCTGACCAAAATTTGGGAGACCAGCAGCCACACCTAACAAATGCATGTTCTTGCTAGTTAGCACGAGAAGGGGTTAATGCCACAGAGCTGTCTTGCTGAGAGGCAGATAGACAATAGAAAATGTAAATGGAAGAGGGGGCTGTGTGTGATGTCATTTCTCCTCTCTTCCTGTTTCCTGCCCCCTCCCTCTCCTTCTCCCTTCGACTGGCCATGAGGACAGACGTACCCTGTGCTTGCTCCAGTCCTAGCCACAAGCATGAGATGGTTTTCACTGTGAACACCAGCATTTCACCAGCATAGTTTTTACTACTGCTTGTTTTCCAGGACCCTCTAGGAGTTCCCAAACTGATCTGAGGACCTCTCAGTCATCCACCAGCTCCATTGTTGGACTACAACTCCTATCATCCCTGAGCGCCAGCCTTGCTAGCTAGGGGTGATGGGAGTTGTAGTTCAACAATCTCTGGGGACCCACAGGTTGAGAAAGGCTGTGAGGGAACAGCACACTGTCATAAGAAAGAATACGTTTAGTTCTCTTATGGGGTATCTAGAGCCCTTAAGTGTAGAGCCCTTAAGTGGGTTCCCTATTGGTAGGAGAAAAATAACAGAGGCCAACTAGAGAATACAGTGGTGCCTCGCAAGACGAAATTAATTCATTCCGCGAGTTTTTTCGTCTAGCGAATTTTTCGTCTTGCGAAGCACGGTGTTGGAAAAGTTTTGGAAAAGCTTCAAAAATCACCAAAGTCTTTAAAAACCTCAAAAAAGGCTACTATGTACACTGCGTTCTATGAGTTGCTCCTCGAAGTCAAGTCACAACTGTATTAACTGTGTTAAGAAAAAGGAAACAAACTTGCAAGACGTTTTCGTTTTGCGAAGCAAGCCCATAGGGAAAGTCGTCTTGCGAAGCAGCTCTAAAACCGCAAAACCCTTTCGTCTAGCGAGTTTTTCGTCTTGCGAGGCATTCGTCTTGCGGGGCACCACTGTATTGAGAAGCAAAGTGGCTAGTAAGCCTGATATTTATTAAAGGAAATAAACTGTTGCAACAGGGTCCCCACTCACCACACGCAGGAGGGAGGAGAACCCCCAACAATGGTGTGCCAGCCTCTATAAAGATTTTTGAAATTGCCCACCCTGTAGCCCAATAATAATAGTAATAGTAGTAGTAGTAGTAATAATAATAATAATAATAATTTATTTGTACCCCGCCCATCTGGCTGGGTTTCCCCAGCCACTCTGGGCGGCTTCCACAAAGACCAAAAATACACTAAGATGCCACACATTAAAAACTTCCCTGAAGCCCAAGACCACCCCCAAAAAACATCATACCTACTTCGCAGAAGGAGGCGGTCTACAGCAGAAATTTGAGAGTGTTGCTTCTCTCCTGTCTGCCAGGATCCCTGATAATGCCTTACTTGACTGCATTTTCTGAGTAGCTTGACATTCCTTTGAGATGGTAAATACTTTAGTTCCTGAATCTCTTATGTATATTGATAGTTTGCTCAGTTTAACAGATACTTGCCAGACTGTATCTGAAAAGGAAGGTATAAGCCCCTAGGAGTCAAAAGACAATTGGAAAGCTTTTCCCATTTCCTTCCTCCTTGCAAAGAAAATTTTGAAGTCAATTTGGGAGAGTCAAAATGGCTTCAGGATTGCTCTCAGGCACTATACTTATGCATGTGTATTTGCCTTGTACGTTTATGAACATTTATTCTGTATTTGCGACCTTAGAATTCTCATAACAGCACCCATTGCATTCAATATTCAAATTGATCTTTAGTTATTTAACCACTTCACGATCGCTTCTTTTCTTTCTTAGATTGTGTTTTATGGCGCAGCAAATTGAATTCTATTTGCAATTTGCATTCTGTACAGGACAATTTCTAGAAAATGAAAGAGGCAATTAAAAGGCAATTAAGAACCATCCAGCGTCGTTTAGCACGGCCCATTAACAATGGCTACAATAAGCAGGGAAATCATTAAGGGGTCTGCCAATAACCTCAGCCATTTCCCAACGCTTTAAAATACGCACTAAGATGCTGGCAAATCATCGTGAGGACTTTGAACATTGCAAGCTGGTGCAGATAAGTCTCAAACTGCAGATGGCAGCCGAAATTGACAGATTTGTCCACTCCTAAGCCATCCTCCTTTTTTAAAAAATCCATAGCACTGGGCAAATTTTTTTAAAAAATATTTTATTAGTTGAATATAAGAACAACATGTCTGTGTATGAATAGGGTGAGTCTGTGACCTGGCTCAGGAACTAAGTATTTATCATTACAAAAGACTGGCCAGGCTCCCCAGGGTATACAATCAAGTGAGCATTAACAGGTAACCTGCCAGACAGGAGGTAAACAACGCACTCAGATTTCTGTGGTAGACCGCCCTTTCTGTGATGTAGGTATGATGTTTCTGGGGGTGGTCTGGAGTTTGAGAAAAGCGATGACAAACCTGGACAGCATCTTAAAAAGCAGAGACGTCACCTTGCCAACAAAGGTCCGTACAGTTAAAGCTATGGTTTTCCTAGTAGTGATGTATGGAAGTGAGAGCTGGACCATCAAGAAGGCTGATTGCCGAAGAATTGATGCTTTTGAATTCTGGTGCTGGAGGAGACTCTTGAGAGTCCCATGGACTGCAAGAAGATCAAACCTCTCCATTCTGAAGGAAATCAGCCCTGAGTGCTCACTGGAAGGACAGATCCTGAAGCTGAGGCTCCAAGACTTTGGCCACCTCATGAGAAGAGAAGACTCCCTGGAAAAGACCCTGGTGTTGGGAAAGATGGAGGGCACAAGGAGAAGGGGACGACGGAGGACGAGATGGTGGGACAGTGTTCTCGAAGAGACCAGCATGAGTTTGACAAAAGTGCGGGAGGCAGCGGAAGACAGGAGTGCCTGGCGTGCTCTGGTCCAGGGGGTCACGAAGAGGCGGACACGACTAAACGACTAAACAACAGATATGATGTTTGTGGGGGTGGTGGTCTTGGGTTACACCACTTCTGTGATGTATATATGATGTATGGTGGGGTGGTATGTGGGGCAGAGAGTTTAAAATAAGGGCAGGCACACCTTTGTTGTGGGTCCTCCTCCTCTCCCGTGTGCGAGGGGAGCACCCTGTTGCAACAGATCAATAAAGATCAGGCTTACTAGCTGCTTTGCTTCTCAATATTCTCTGCTTGGCCTCTGTTCTTTTCTCCTACCAATAGGGAACCTACGTAAGGACTCTATACGGGCTCTTGGATACCCCATAAGGGAGAAAGGGCAGATTTTGTTTAGAACAGCAGGCAGAGCTAGAAGAGAAAAGCAGGATACGGAAAGAGAGAGAAAGCAGATGAGCTTTGTGCCTCAAGTCTTCCGGCCTCCTTGTTATGATCCTGTAAACACCACCTTTGGCCAGATGTTGCGTGTCTGCCGAGTGATTCACAGGGCAAAAATGATCCGCTCAGCCATCTGCGGTGATGAAACTTCTCTGAGACTGCAAAGGAATCGCTCTGTAATTGGACACTTGGGTTTGCAGAACTCACCTCCCTCCTGCTCAGGTGTGACATCATACCTGCGGCGAGACGGAAAACATGACCGTGTTGGGTATAGAGAAAGGGCAACCTCCGTAGGATGGAGGAGCCAGCGAGGTTTCCTCTGATCTTCCCTAATCTGTGCAACAGTTCCACGTAGCTTTAGATCAGGGGTCAGCAAACTTTTCCAGCAGAGGGCCAGTCCACTGTCCCTCAGATCTTGTGGGGGGGGCGGACTATATTTTGAAAGAAATAATGAACGAATTCCTATGCCCCACAAGTAACCCAGAGATGCATTTTAAATAAAAGGACACATTTTACACACGTGAAAACACACTGATTCCCAGACCGTCTGTGGGCTGGATTTAGAAGGCGATTGAGGCGGATCCAGCCCCCAGGCCTACCCAGGCTATAGGTTTTCATTCATAACCACTCATATTTCTAGGTGAAAAACAGAGAGAGAGAAAGAGAGAGAGCGAGGGAGGGAGGGAGGGAGGGAGATTCACACCAGGCCAGAATGAATATTTTTATTCATCCGTTCAAACCATTTTTTAACCCACTGTTCACTGCTGGAAAAGCCTTCCAAGTCAGCTTGGAAGCATGAAGGAATAAGACAGACACGGCACAAAAGGAAAAGCGATTGGGAGGGAGGAGGAAAAAACAATGTGGTGCAGCACGCAGGCCCATTTTACATCTGCGGAACACTGAGGCTCAGAGCTTGCTTACAGTTAGAGCAGAGTCGAGAAATGCTTTCTGGTCTACTGAGAAAGACTCGGCAGCCTGCTGGCAATCTACCAATTTCCCAGATCCTTTGCACCCCAGAAGCTCCTTCCCTTTGGAGCAGGCAGGAGAAGGAAAGCGGCTTTGCTACATCTCAGATATCAAAAATCTGCCTAACTGGCCCCAGTTATCAGCTGCTGGGGTAAGTGGCAAACTGTGGGCTGGGCTGGGCGCTGCTCGTGTTTGCCCAGCTGGTCAGGACAAAGTTCACTTCCAATTCCACTGTGCAACTTTTGCAGGTGCCCTTCGCTCAAATTTCGCTGTGTTTCCTTAGGAGGAGCTGCCAATCAGAGATCATTGCCTACCTTTCCAGGTAGAAGGTTCCAGGGAGTTGTGCACAACTTTCCTGCCCGGCCTTCTGCTTCATCTGGTGGCTGATCTTCTGTATTTTTAAGAGCAAGCTGTCTTGCATAAGGATAGAATCATAGAATCTTAGAAGGGGCCCCAGGGGTCATCCAGTCCAACCCCCTGCAAGGCACAAATCTCAGCAAAAGCATCCATGACAGACGGCCGTCCAACCTTTGCTTAAAAACATCCAAGGAAAGAATGTTGTAAACAAAATCTGCCCTTTTTCCCTTATGGGGTATCCAAGAGCCCATATAGAGTCCTTATGTGGGTTCCCTATTGGTAGGAGAAAATAACAGAGGCCAAGCAGAGAATATCGAGAAGCAAAGCAGCTCGTAAGCCTGATCTTTAGTGATCTGTTGCAACAGGGGGCTCCCCTCACACGCAGGAAAGGAGAAGGACCTCGAACAACGTCTAGACATTTTAAATTCCCTGCCCTGGAGCTCAAGACCACCCCTCCACACATCATACATACATTACAGAAGGGGTGTAACCCAAGACCACCACCCCACATACCTACATCACAGAAAAGGCGGTCTACAGCAGAAATCTGAACGCATTTTCCCTGTCTGCCAGGTTATATGCCTTTCCTGATTGCCTTTCCTGATAGTCTGTCACCCATTAAAATGCTGATTACTCAATTCCTGATACAGTGGGAAGGCTCCCTGACCCCCCCTACTTGCAGAGAAAACATTTGGTCAGCTTGGGAATCAAGAATGGTTTCAGGTTGGTCTTCCTCTGCTGATCTATGTACTTGCTTGGTTGGTACACTTATGAACATTTATTATATATCTAGGGACGTGGGTGGCACTGTGGGTTAAACCACAGAGCCTAGGACTTGCCGATCAGAAGGTCGGCGGTTCGAATCCCCTCGACGGGGTGAGCTCCCGTTGCTCGGTCCCTGCTCCTGCCAACCTAGCAGTTCAAAAGCACGTCAAAAGTACAAGTAGATAAATAGGTACCACTCTGGCAGGAAGGTAAACGGCGTTTCCGTGCGCTGCTCTGGTTCGCCAGAAGCGGCTTAGTCATGCTGGCCACATGACCCGGAAGCTGTACGCCAGCTCCCTCGGCCAGTAAAGCGAGATGAGCGCCGCAACCCCAGAGTCGGCCACGACTGGACCTAATGGTCAGGGGTCCCTTTACCTTTAAAAGAGGATTGGATGTATTAATTAACGGAGGTTACCAGAACCTCCACAGCCAGAGGCAGCAGTGCGTCTGAATACCAGTCGCTGGAAACCATAGGAGGAGAAAGAGTTCGAATCCTGACGGTTCCCCACAGGCCTCTGGTTGGCCAAGGTGAGAATCAGAAGCTGAACTGGTTGCGCCCCCTTTGGCCCGATTCGGCAGGCTTTCCATATGTTCTTAATCCTGGGAACCGTAGTTTCCCCATGGGCAGATCTAGAGTTCCCAGCACTCTTAAAAAACAACAACACATTGATTGCACAAAACTGGAAGACTGGAGAAATACCAACTAAAGAACAACGGCAATAGAAGTTGATGAACTATGCAGAACTGGCAAAAAATGACAGATAGACTAAGAGAAAAAGACAACAGAGACTTTGAAAAAGATTGGGAACCATTCATATTATATTTGCAGAAACAAAGAAAGGCAATAGACTGGATGGCAGGATTTAAATAAACATCCACATTATCAGCATCAGAAAATGTTTAGAAGATGGTGAAATAGGATGGTGTATTTACTTTTATTTCTATGTTTTTAGGTTTGATGTTATGTCTAGTATACCTGAAGGAGCGTCTCCACCCCCATCATTCTGCCCGGACACTGAGGTCCAGCTCCGAGGGCTTTCTGGCGGTTCCCTCTCTGCGAGAAGCGAAGTCACAGGGAACCAGGCAGAGGGCCTTCTCGGTGGTGGCGCCCTCCCTGTGGAACGCCCTCCTACCAGATGTCAAAGAGAAGAACAACTACCAGACTTTTAGAAGACATCTGAAGGCAGCCCTCTTTAGGGAAGCTTTTAAATAGATTATTGTATTTTAGTGTTTTGTTGGAAGCCGCCCAGGGGAAACCCAGCCAGATGGGCGGGGTATAAATAAATAAACAAATTGTTGTTGTTGTTGTTGTTTTCTGTTGAGATAGCAAAGCGGGTGAAAGGAGAAACAAACCAGAAGCGGAAGTTGGGGGAAGTCTTGGAGGGGAAGGAGGGAGGAATATATAGTAAATGTTCAGAATTTGAGATGTATGTAATGAATGAAATAGGAAAATGAATATTATTATTTTTAAACAACAACACCACCACATTCCCACGGGAGAATGTGCTTTAATTCTGTCGCTGTGCATGCAGCCTCCCTGATGTTTTTGAAGGCTTCCTTCCATCGTTGGGCCTCCATGATGTAATTTCGAGGGAATGTGACAATTAGGAGGAGGAGGAGCAGCCCAAGGGAAAGATGGAACGCCTCTCTCAGCCGAGCTGGAGGTCAGACCGGCTCAGGCAGGTGAGGAGGAGAAGAAGAAGAAGGAGAGGTTGTTGTCGACAGATGCTCCGAGCCGAAAAGGCGCCATGGCCTCCTGGAACTGTCCCAGGAGGCTCTCCATGCCGGCCGGAGGGATAGGGAGAAGCTGGCTGCACCCTCATCTCTGGGGCCCAGAGGAGGAGAGGAGGGTCTTCTCCCCCCAGGTGAGTCTCGGAAGGGGAAGGGGCTTCCCGCAGAGTCTGCTTGGTGACCTGGGTCGGCAACTGGCGGACCTTGTGCCAAATTTGGCCCAGGAAGGATGGATGAACTGGATTGGGGACCTTTCGGAAGCACATTCGATCCCCACAAAAAATATGGGAATTGTCGTTTGTCGAGGGTGCTAGGAATTGTAGCTCTGTGAGGGGCGAACTAAAGTGTTTCCAGGATTCTGGAGGGGTAGGTGTGTTTTAAATGTAGTTTGTTGGGGTGCTGGGAACTGTAGCTTTTTTAAAAGAGGTAAATGGCAGTTCTCAGGTTATTGGGGTGTGTGGCTGCTTTAAATGTAGTTTGTCAGGGGTGCTGGGAAATGTAGCGCTGCGAGGGGTGAACTGCAGTTTTCAGGATTCTTGGGGTGTGTGTGATAAAAGTTGTTTGTCATGGGTGCTGGGAATTGTCGCTCTGGGAGAAGTAAACTATAGTTCTCAGGTTATTGGATGGGGGTGTTAAAAGTAGGTTGTTGGACATGCTGTGAACTGTAGTTCTGTAAATTACAGTATACTGGGTTCTTTTTGTGGGGGAGCAGTGCTTTAAAGATATGGTGTGCAGGCGACACTGGGAAGCAAAATGGCACTAGATGGAGATCTGTCAAGCGATTTGGGGCCAAGGAAGCTCACAGCTGACCCCTTGGGCAAAATCCGCTCCGTCTAGACGTCATCCCTAAAGTGGGATAAACGTTTCTCCTAGGTCTGTGAGGATGAGGCCAGATAGAGCCTCTCCAGCCAGGAGTGGTCTACCTGCGGGGAGTCCCTGGAGGTGTTCCCGCCTCAGAAAGGGGGGGTCTATCTGTCTGTTGGTGTGCTGAGTGCTTTGGTGAGAGAGAGAAAAAGATGTCTCTTCATTTTATATCTTTCAGAGGAGGCTCTCGTAGGAACATTGGGAGCTGCTGGCTCCAACCAAGTTAGCCCAGGGGTTCATTTAACTCAATATTGTCTACACTGACTGGCAGGCTCTCTCCAGGGGTTTCCGGCAGGCTCTCTCCAGGGGTTTCCGGAGATCTTTGGGATTGAACCGAAAATCTTCTGCATGCAGGGCAGCTGCCCTGCCCATTTAAGCTGCAGTCTTTTCCTTAAAAAGAAATTAAGATTCCAATCCTCAGCGTTCGAAATATGGGGCTGATTTAAAGATAGGAAGAAGACGGGAAGCTGTTTCCCAACCCTACCAAGAGATGCCAGGAATTGAACCCAGAACCTTCTGCACCCAAGGTAGAAGCTCACCCACTAAATCCTTCTCCTGCAACGAGTGTTTACATGCTGCATTTGACAAGTACAGTGGTGCCTCGGGTTACATACGCTTCAGGTTACATACGCTTTAGGTTACAGACTCCGCTAACCCAGAAATAGTGCTTCAGGTTAAGAACTTTGCTTCAGGATAAGAACAGAAATCGTGCTCCGGTGGCGTGGCGGCAGCAGGAGGCCCCATTAGCTAAAGTGGTGCTTCAGGTTAAGAACAGTTTCAGGTTAAGAACGGACCTCCGGAACGAATTAAGTTCTTAACCCGAGGTACCACTATACACAAGCTGTGCAGCCATGTAGCTGCTCACCTCTCAGGTTCAACGACAAACGTGTTCACTCTTTCCCACAAGTGCCGCCCACGGCTGGAAGCAGCCTGTGCTCCGTTTAATGCGCCGATGAGTCTTGAGTCTGTGAGATGTGCTGGTCAGAGTGTTGGACCGGGACCTGCGCATTGTCCGACTGCTTTAAAACCTCCTGACGACTCGAGACAGCGAGCCACGCTGCAACAGGCAGAAAACAGATGCCTGCTCTTTTTTATTTTCTCAAAAAAGTATATTCATTTTATAACACAAATAAAAAACACAAACAGAAAAGACAAACGATACAAACCAATTCTTGTCATATCCTTATTTTTCTAAACATTGTTAGGTGGGCTTCCCCAAGTCCCCCTATCTGATTTTCATTTTACTTCATCTTTAGCAGTTTACATATATCATAATTTCTAACCATCTTTTTTTTTTATCACACTTAAAATAACTTCACCTTTTATCACTTGCAAATAATACTGTTTTAAAATACCCTATCTTCTACTTCTAACCCTACAGCCTATATCCACTTCCAAAGCTATTCTAAGATTTAAATATTAACATATTTTTTTCAAAATAAAAAATTCCTTCCTGTAGCACCTTAAAGACCAACTAAGTTAGTTCTTGGTATGAGCTTTCGTGTGCATGCACACTTCTTCAGATACACTGAAACAGAAGTTGCCAGACCCTTCTATATAGTGAGAAGGTGGGGAGGGGTATTACTCAGAAGGGTGGTGGGAATGGGAGATTGGCAGATAGCTGAGATGAGCCTGTTGACGACTCTTAACGACTGCAATAGGTCTTACAGGAAAAGCCAAGGGGTGAGAAGGTGAAAAATGGCTTAGTCATGTATAATGGGATAAGAATCCAATGTCTTTGTTCAAACCAGGTCTCTCCATGGTTTTAAGTTTGGTAATGAGTTGCAATATTTTTTTCAAATATTCTTTAAACTTCTTCCAATCTTCTTCCACTGTCTCTTCTCTCTGGTCTCGGAGTCTCTCGGTCAGTTCGGCAAGTTCCATCTAGTCCATCATCTTCATCTGCCATTCTTTGATAGTTGGTAAATCTTGTTTCTTCCAAGTCTTCGCTAAACGGATGCCTGTTCTTGAAGCAATTTGACTTGGTACGGCAGGAGAGGGGAACCTGTAGCCCTTCAGAGGCAGCGGTTGTGTAGTGGTTAGAGTGCCGGACTAGGGAGAGACTCGGGTTCAAATCTCCAGTCGGCTGTGGAGCTTCAATGGCCCAGTCACGGCCTCTCAGCCTAGCCTACCTCACAGAATCGTTGTGAGAAGAACCTTGGGATATCAATGTAATAAATATTGGAGATGAGTTATTTCAGGGCTTAAGATGTGGTGGTAGCGATTGCACGGTTATCTGTTATTGAGGGGCACCCAGGCTATTGGATGGGGTGGCCTTGCACCCCAATAAACCCTAGTTCTCTCTGTGTGTGTGTGTGTGTGTCAGAGAGTGATACACCTGCTTTGGTGTTGAATATTCACTGACGTGTGCTTGACATATTTTCAGCAGCTTGATTAAAAAAGAAGTCTGTACGTGTGATTAATCCTCTGTAATTTGACTCATTTAATCAATTAAACAAATTAGCATTTGGACAAAACCTCAATATGTTTTCAAGGTATTTAAGGACGCGTCTGCTGACACGGCGATGTGATAAGCAGAGACGCCCTCTCAAGGAAAAGGCATATGGATGGGCTCATCTTGAATTCTGGTAGCTCATCCAGATCTCAAGAAGCTAACACAGCAGAAGGGGTGTAATTTGAACTCAGGGTCTGATTCATTTGAAAGAAACCACTTGTGTTTTTTGAAAAGAAAATACATTTGCATGTCGATGGAGAAGTATATTCAAATCACCTGGAGGAGGCAGTCAAATTTAGATAGGAAATATGTCATGCATATCTGACAAAAATTTGCAGGCTACAGACTATTTGGTGTGAAGACTTGCAGGCGGAAGCGCTGAAAGGAATTTATTTATCTTTTTGGTATAGCTTTTCTGTTTCATTTTTAACGAAAATGAATATAATGCATATAAGAGAGAGAACAAGCATAGCAACAGATAACAGATGAAAATTAAAAGATGAAAAGCAAAACTATAAAACTGATACCGAAGGGAACGGATCCAGCAAATGCAGGTTTTCTCCTTCTTCAATGTCCTCCTTTAAAAAAAAGAACTTCTCTCTCCATTACCGAGGAGGCAGGTTTAGTCGTTGTTTGAAGACTATCCCTGCCTCCGGGTCTGGCCTTGACCAGATGGGTACTGGAATCAACAGGGGAAACCCACATAACCTGAAGGTGTTGCTGTGTAATGCCAGGTCAATGATGAATAAAACCACTGCCATCCACGACCTGATTGTGGATGGAGGATTTGACCTGGCTTGTGTGACAGAGACCTGGTTGAATGAGGCAGACGGGCCTGTCCTTGCTGCCGCTTGCCCACCGGGTTTCTCTTATGCACAGCAACCCAGGTCATGTGGGCGGGGAGGGGGGGTTGCAGTGATTTTTAGGAAGTCATTAGTTTGCATCAGGCGTCCTGTTGGGAAGACCCAGTTTTCTGAGTGCATGTTCTGGAAGTTGGGCAATAGGGGCAGTACAGGATTCCTTTTGGTGTACCGACCTCCCCGCTGCACCAAGGATTCCCTGTCCGAGCTGCTTCAGGTCGTGGCGGATGTTCTCCTGGGGACACCTAGTTTGGTTGTCCTAGGGGATTTTAACATCCACGCCGACACGACCTTACAAGGGGCCGCTCGGGACTTCGTGGAAAGCATGGCCTCCATGGGGCTGTCCCTGAATAAGTTGGGCCCAACTCATAGTCATGGACATGCCTTAGACCTGGTATTCACCTCTAGCGACGTGGGTGATCTGACACTAAGTAAAAATGAAACCAAAGAAGTGCCATGGTCAGATCACTTCCTGGTGCAACTGGACTTCTCCGCGACCCTTCCCCTCTGCAGGGAGGTGGGACCAATTCGGATGGTCCGCCCCCGCCACTTAATGGATCCAAATGGTTTCCAGAGAGTGGTAGGGGATGCTTTATCCCATGTTGATGGCCTTTCAGCTGATTCCCTGGTGGCCCGCTGGAATGCGGAGTTAACCAGGGCTATCGACTGTCTGGCTCCGAAGCGCCCTCTCCGATTGCATGGAGCCCGGACAGCCCCGTGGTTTTCCCCGGAGCTGAGGGCAATGAAACAATCGCTGAGACGGCTAGAGCGTCGGTGGCAAAAAACTCACTCCGAATCTGACCGGACACAGGTTAGAGCTCAACGTCGAGCCTACCAAGTGGCGATAGCGACGGCGAAGAAGACTTTCTTCACCGCCTCTATTGCATCTGCAGAAAATAGTAGCAGGAGACTCTTTCAGGTGGTCCGCAAATTAACGGAACCACCTTTACCACCGGGGCCTTGTAAAGACCCCAAGATCTCCTGCAATGATTTTGCAAAGTTTTTTGCAGATAAAATCACTCATATTCGGAAGGAGCTAGACACCACCGTGGGAGCAGGGCCGGGGCGGGAGAGTGCTAGAGCCCTGTCTGGTCAAGTTGCATGGAATCAATTTCAATCCGTTACCCCCGAGGATGTGGACAGGCTGCTTGGACGCGTGAAACCAACCACCTGTCTCCTTGATCCTTGCCCATCCTGGCTAATAAAAGCAAGCCGGGAAGGGCTGGGCGATGGGCTCTGCGGGGTGGTGAATGCTTCCCTCTGTGAGGGAACATTCCCAGATCCGCTGAAAGAGGCGGTCATTAAACCGCTTCTTAAAAAACCATCTTTAGACCCGGCCAGTATGGCCAACTATCGCCCAGTCTCAAATCTTCCATTCTTGGGCAAGGTGATTGAGCGTGTGGTTGCTGAACAACTCCAGGCACGCCTGGAGGATGCGGACCATTTGGATCCCTTCCAATCAGGGTTCAGGCCTCATCATGGGACTGAAACTGCCTTGGTCGCACTGGTTGATGATCTCCGGCGAGCTAGGGACAAAGGTGAGAGTTGTTTCCTAGTTCTGCTGGATCTCTCAGCGGCCTTTGATACAATCGACCATAACATCCTTCTGGACCGTCTAGAGGGGTTGGGAGCTGGGGGCACTGTTATACAGTGGTTTCGCTCCTTCCTTCTGGGCCGTGTTCAGAAAGTGGTGGTGGGGGATGAGTGTTCAGACCCCTGGGCCCTCACTTGTGGGGTGCCTCAGGGTTCTGTCCTCTCCCCCATGCTTTTTAACATCTATATGAAGCCGCTGGGAGAGATCATCAGGGGGTTTGCACTGGGTGTCCATCAATATGCAGATGATACCCAGCTCTACCTTTCTTTCAAATCAGAACCAGTGAAGGCGGTGAAGGTCCTGTGTGAGTGCCTGGAGGCGGTTGGAGGATGGATGGCGGCTAATGGATTGAAGTTGAATCCTGACAAGACAGAAGTACTGTTTTTGGGGGACAGGGGGCGGGCTGGTGTGGAGGACTCCCTGGTCCTGAATAGGGTAACTGTGCCCCTGAAGGACCAGGTGCGTAGCCTAGGAGTCATTTTGGACTCACAGCTGTCCATGGAGGCGCAGGTCAATTCTGTATCCAGGGCAGCTGTCTACCAACTCCACCTGGTACGCAGGCTGAGACCTTACCTGCCCGCGGACTGTCTGGCCAGAGTGGTGCATGCTCTAGTTATCTCCCGCTTGGACTACTGCAATGCGCTCTACGTGGGGCTACCTTTGAAGGTGACTCGGAAACTACAGCTAATCCAGAATGCGGCAGCTAGACTGGTGACTGGGGGCGGCCGCCGAGACCACATAACACCAGTCTTGAAAGACCTACATTGGCTCCCAGTACGTTTCCGAGCACAATTCAAAGTGCTGGTGTTGACCTTTAAAGCCCTAAACGGCTTCGGCCCAGTATACCTGAAGGAGCGTCTCCACCCCCATCGTTCTGCCCAGACACTGAGGTCCAGCGCCGAGGGCCTCCTGGCGGTTCCCTCATTACGAGAAGCGAAGCTACAGGGAACCAGGCAGAGGGCCTTTTCGGTGGTGGCGCCCGCCCTGTGGAATGCCCTCCCATTGGATGTCAAGGTGATGGACAACTACCTGACATTCAGAAGACATCTTAAGGCGGCCCTATTCAGGGAAGCTTTTAATGTATGATATTTTAGTGTTTTTTGGTTTCTGTGGAAGCCGCCCAGAGTGGCTGGGGAAACCCAGCCAGATGGGCGGGGTACAAATAATAAATTATTATTATTATTATTATTATTTTTAAAAGCACAAGGCAACTTACAATAACATGAATATAACAACATTTCTCTATCTCTCTGTCTGATCAGATGTAATACATATTGAGAGGGGAGCTTGCTATCTTTAATGCTCTTTCAGGATAATATTCAGTAGCTGCCTGTCCAGCAGAAAACTCCCAGGTAAAGCTTTCCCCCTTAGCACAGAGTTGCAGTGAAGGACATAAGCTACACCTGCAGAATTTCTGCCTGTCACGTGGTGTCTCTGCCCCCCAAACGATGGCAGCCTCCGTTTCTTTTGGCCAAACAAAGTTCCTGTTTCCTTTTTTTAATTCTGTGACTGTGCATGGACCATATATTTAAAGCACCCCTCCAATAATGTTGGGAACTGTAGTTTTTTATGGGCGCTGCGAACTTGCAGATCAGTGAAGGGCGAACCGCACTTCCCAGGATTCTCGGGGTGGAAGGGATGTGTTTTGTGTACACCCCGCTCAAGTTCCTTCTCGGCCTCACCTAATTAAAATTCCTGACCTGTGCAGGACGTATTTAAATTTGTTTTGTTCTTTGCATTGTTCCAAAATGTCATTGGCAGTGACATTACCAATGCCTTGAGGGTGGACAGGACTTCCTGATGACTTCCAGGATACAAGTTCCAAGAACAGAGTTGCTCTTCGTTATGTGTCATGTGTGTGCAACTGCTTTTTTTTCTAATGCCATTGTCTGCAAACACTTTCCCTATTGGTTGACCTTCTCTGATGACACAGAATGTTCAGCTGCCTCCAAAGGGCAGTTGCGGAATGCAGAAAAACGGATGGAACTGCAGAGAGTTGACAGGCGGGAAATTAGTATTTCTGTGGCCAGAAGCAGTTTTAGGAAGGGAGGAATATCAAATATGGCACAGAGGCAAAGAGATCTCTTGAAGCGGAGTTGAGGAGTCAAGGGGCTTGGGATAAAATAAGGGGGTGCTAGGACAGGACATCACCTTGCCAACAAAGGTCCGTATAGTTCAAGCTCTGGTTTTCCCAGTAGTGATGTGTGGAAGTGAGAGCTGGACCATCAAGAAGGCTGATCGCCAGAGAATGGATGCTTTTGAATTCTGGTGCTGGAGGAGACTCTTGAGAGTCCCATGGACTGCAAGAAGATCCAACCTCTCCATTCTTCAGGAAATCAGCCCTGAGTGCTCACTGGAAGGACAGATCCTGAAGCTGAGGCTCAAAGACTTTGGCCACCTCATGAGAAGAGAAGACTCCCTGGAAAAGACCCTGATGTTGGGAAAGGTGGAGGGCACAAGGAGAAGGGGGACGACAGAGGACGAGATGGTGGGACAGTGTTCTTGAAGCTACCAGCATGAGTTGGTCAAACTGCGGGAGGCAGTGGAAGATAGGAGGGCCTGGCTTGCTCTGGTCCAGGGGGTCACGAAGAGTTGGACACCACTAAACAACAGGACAGGACAGGTTTTGTGTGTCAGCGAGGGGTTCAGAGAGGTATAGATGGCTGAATTTCACACCGGTATAAAGCCAGATCTTTGGTTTCTGTAATATTTCTTGGATTGAGGAAGAATAAGCTGCGTACACACATTTAAAGCACATTTAATGCACACACCAAAGATCCTGGGAACTATAGTTTACCTCTTGACAGAGCTACAATTCTCAGCACCCTTAACAAACTACAATTCTTTTTCTTGGATTTGTGTGTGTGCTCTTTAAATGTGCTTTATAGAAAGACCCCGGACTGAAACCCCACAGAGGAAACCAGCGTAGGCAATACAGTATGAAGCTAGGCAGACCATTGGCCTGACTAGGCATAAGCTCTAGATAAGGCTTTCTAGAGCAGCCCTGTATTCAGGAACCATGAGGACTAGCCTCTTACTTTAAGAGAGAGGCTGTAGCTCTGTGTTTGAGCACCTGCTTCCTATGGCTCAGCTGTATAGGATAAACATGCAAAGACACACAGCCGTTTGCAAATAGACAGAAGCAGCAGGCCTAGCTTTATTGCTCTAACTCTGATGTTTATTTAAGGAGAAAATGCAGGGCTTAAAAAAAAGGGTTGTTTCTAGTTCTCATGATTCTATAGGGGGGGGGGACCAAATTACTGATGAAACTGCAAGGAGCTTTTCCTAAGGGTTCAGCCGGAGCAAAAACAAACAAAAGCCCTTACCCAATTCTTGTTTTCGTTTTAAACCTTACGATTCTGGCAGGGTGAGTGAGCCCTGTAATTTATCCTTAACTCCTTGGGGTGTGTCTCTCACACAAGCGCTGGCCTTTCCTTACATCAACAACCGGAACGGAGAATAAAAAGACACGGATGTGTTCACATCAAAGAACTTTATTCCTGTCCTGGGTTTTCTCTTGCCTCGCCTCCCAGCCCTACCCAGAGCGTGTTTGAGATCTGCTGCTAGGAACTACGCCTTATCCCTTAAATATAACAGTTAAGTTTCCAGTTCTCATGGTTTTGGTTATAGGACTGATTTAAATGTGAACACAGCGAGTGTAGTTCTGTATACAATATATTGATTTCAGGGTGGTTTTTGACAAAGTCCAAGTGATATTCTCACGAGGAAGCTGGTAAACTGTGGGTTGAACAAGGTAACTGTTAGGTGGATTTGTAGCTAGTTGACTGACCGAACCCAAAGATTAATGCAGTGGTTCTCCACCTGTGGGTCCCCAGATGTTGTTGGACTACAACTCCCATCATCCCTAGCTAGCAAGGCCGGAGCTCAGGGATGATGGGAGTTGTAGTCCAACAACATCTGGGGATCCACAGGTTGAGAACCGCTGCATTAATGTTATACTGGGGGAAAGTTGGCAAGTGGGGTGCTGCAAGGTTCTGTCCTGGGCCCGTTGTTGTTCACTGTCTTCATAAAAGACTTGGATGAAGGAATAGAGGGGGTGCTCATCAAATTTGCAGATGACACCAAACTGAGAGGGGTAGCTAATGTTGCAGAAAACAGAATCAGGATTCAAAATTACCTTAACGGATTGGAGAACTGGGTGCAAGCAAGCTAAGAAAAATGAATTTCAATAAGGGTAAATGTAAGGTTCTCCACATGAAGAACCAGATGCACAAATATAGGATGGGGGACACCTGGCTTGCCAGCAGTACAGTGGTAGAAGGTAAAGGGAGCCCTGACCATTAGGTCCAGTCATGGCTGACTCTGGGGTTGTGGCGCTCATCTCGCTTTACTGGCCGAGGGAGTCGGCGTACAGCTTCCGGGTCATGTGGCCAGCATGACTAAGCCGCTTCTGGTGAACCAGAGCAGCGCACGGAAATGCCGTTTACCTTCCCACTGGAGCGGTACCTATTTATCTACTTGCACTTTGACGTGCTTTTGAACTGCTAGGTTGGCAGGAGCAGGGATCGAGCAATGGGAGCTCACCCCGTCACGGGGATTCGAAGCTCTAGGCTCTGTAGTTTAACCCACAGCGCCACCCGCGTCCCTTAAAATGAATTTAAATAGGGGCAAAAGTAAGGTTCTTCACTTAGGCAGGAAGAACCAGATGCAGAAATACAGTGGTACCTCTGGCTATGTACTTAATTTATTCTGGAGGTCTGTTCTTAACCTGAAACTGTTCTTAACCTGAGACACCACTTTAGATAATGGGGCCTCCAGCTGCCGCCACACTGCCACCGTCCAATTTCTGTTCTCATCCTGAAGCAAAGTTCTTAACCCGAGGTACTATTTCTGGGCTAGCAGAGTCTGTAACCTGAAGCATCTGTAACCTGAAGCACCTGTAATCCGAGGTACCACTGTATAGGATGGGGGATTGCCGGCAGTACATGCAAAAAGGATCTAGGGGTCTTGATGGACCCACAAGCTCACCATGAGTCCACAGTGTGATGCAGCAGCAAAAAAAGCTAACGCTATTCTAATCTGCATCAACAGAGGTATAGTGTCCAGACCAAGGGAAGTAATAGTCCCACTCTATCCTGCCTTGGTCAGGCCACACCTGGAATCCTGTGTCCGGTTCTGGGCGCCACAGTATAAGAAGGATGTTGACAAGCTGGAACGTGTACAGAGGAGGGCAACCAAAATGATCAAGGGTCTGGAAACTAAGCCTTATGAGGAATGGTTTAGGGAGCTGGTTATGTCTAGCCTGGAAGAGAGGAGACTGAGAGGAGATATGAGAGCTATCTTCAAATATCTCAAAGGCTATCACATGGAAAGATGGAGCAAGCTTGTTTTCTCCTGCTCTGGAGATTAGGGTTTGAGGCTCTTGTCCAGCCCATTACTGAAATAAGACACCAAACCAGCACATTCCCCGCTGCACTTTCTGATGTAAAGGCGAAATAAGAGCTGTGTGTCATCAGCAAATTGATGACAACGCACTCCAAATCTCTGGATGACCCTGCTCAGCAGATTCAGATCGATGACCACTGACTTGGACGGTTTTGAAAGAACGTTGGATGAATACAGGGAGGAGGGGGGCAGCTATCAAGGGCTACTAGCCTTAGTAGCTATGTTTTGTAGGATCCTAAATGGGGAGAAGGACGCGGGTGGCGCTATGGGTTAAACCACAGAGCCTAGGACTTGCCGATCAGAAGGTTGGCGGTTCGAATCCCCGCGACGGGGTGAGCTCCCGTTGCTCGGTCCCTGCTCCTGCCAACCTAGCAGTTCCAAAGCACGTCAAGGTGCAAGTAGATAAATAGATACCACTCCGGTGGGAAGGTAAGTGGCGTTTCCGTGCGCTGCTCTGGTTTGCCAGAAGTGGCTTAGTCATGCTGGCCTCATGACCCGGAAGCTGTACGTCGGCTCCCTCGGCCAGTAAAGCGAGATGAGCGCCTCAACCCCAGAGTTGGTCACGACTGGACCTAATGGTCAGGGGTCCCTTTAACTTACCCTTTAATTGGGGAGAATCAACAAGCTTAGATATGCAGATGACACAACCTTGATGCCAGAAAGTGAGGAGGAATTAAAGAACCTTTTAATGAGGGTGAAAAAGGAGAGTGCAAAATATGGTCTGAAGCTCAACATCAAAAAAACGAAGATCATGGCCACTGGTCCCATCACCTCCTGGCAAATAGAAGGGGAAGAAATGGAGGCAGTGAGAGACTATACAAAGGTCCGTATAGTCAAAGCTATGGTTTTCCCAGTAGTGATGTATGGAAGTGAGAGCTGGACCATCAAGAAGGCTGATTGCCAAAAAATTGATGTTTTTGAACTATGGTGCTGGAGGAGACTCTTGAGAGTCCCATGGACTGCAAGAAGATCAAACCTCTCCATTCTGAAGGAAATCAGCCCTGAGTGCTCACTGGAAGGACAGATCCTGAAGCTGAGGCTCCAAGACTTTGGCCACCTCAGGAGAAGAGAAGACTCCCTGGAAAAGACCCTGATGTTGGGAAAGATGGAGGGCACAAGGAGAAGGGGACGACAGAGGACGAGATGGTGGGACAGTGTTCTCAAAGCGACCAGCATGAGTTTGACCAAACTGTGGGAGGCAGTGGAAGACAGGAGGGCCTGGCGTGCTCTGGTCCAGGGGGTCACGAAGAGGCGGACACGACTAAATGACTAAACAACAACAAAATGGGGATATCAGATTCTGCTTAGAATCATAGAGTTGGAAGGGACCCCTGAGTCCATCTAGTCCAACCCCACCAATGCAGCAATGTGTAGCTGTCCTTTATGGACACAGTAAGAACAGGATGCGAGACTAGGTGGGACTTTGGCTTCATCCAGCAGGGCTCCTCAGATGTTCTGATGGAACCTCCAGCTCCAGAGACAGTCCATCTAGATTTCTGGGTTCTTAGGGGCACTTGGCCACTGTGAGAACAGGAAATTGGCTTGATCCAGCTACAGGGCTCTTCTTACATTCTTAACAGCATGGGGGTGGGAGGACTGACTCCTGTAGACCCCCGTTTTGAAGGCTCCAGGGGGCCAGGAGCCTTCAAAGCAGAACTGATTCCCAGTGGTATGGAAAGCCACAGAGAGAATCAGCAGACTCACACTCTCTGCCATCTCCCTTGTGCCAGGCGCTGGTGGGACCTACGGGCATTGATGGGTGGGCAGGGGGGCGGAGGTTCGCACGGCTGAGAAGAGCATGCATCGCAGCAGGTGCATTAAACATGAGATGTGCCTAAAGCGTCAAAATGTGGAAAATATGGAATCAAGTAGGAGAGGCAGGACCAAGATGTGGGGATATGCTTCAGAGATACAGACTGTGGGGAGCTCCGAAAAATTAATAATTATAGTTTGGACTATAATTTGGTCTTTTTTATTTTAGTTTTTTATTTTAATTGGAGTATTATGATTGGATATATTAATTGGATGTTTTTTATTGGAAAATCAGTAAAAATGATTTTTAAAAAAATGAGATGTGCCACTCAAGAGAGAGAGAATTGTACTCATTTGTTTTGTGGCACCTGCCAGATTACGTACATCTTGAGGGCATGTGGCCCTTGTCAGAAAAACAAAACAAAACATATTGGCCACTGTTGAGCTCAGGCTTCAGGGCCTGGGAGCAAACTGGCACAGGCTGTCCTTGCCAAGCTGCAGTCCTGGGTTTATGGGCCAACGATGGCTCCAGGCGGCCACCTTCCATGTCAGGTCGGTGGAGATGTGCCTGAAGGCGATTGCTTAACAGCACGGGCAAAATGCACTCTGCACATGCTCTTGAGATGTGGTGCTTGGTGTTTCTAATTTATTTATTTAGTTCTCTTCATTATCACATTTCTACCCCACGTTTCCTAGTCCATGTCCTTTTCCCCCCATCCCTTGTATTCTCAAAACAACCCTGTGAGGTGGGTTTGGCTGAGAGGTTGTGACTGAACCAACGTCATGGGACTGTGTGGGGATTTGAACCCTGGACACGCCCAGATCTTAGTCCAGCCCTCTAACCACTATACAACACTGCTGCCTATATGTATATGGGTGTCTGTATTTATTTGCCCAATCATTTGCCCAATGAGGGGCTCAAGCCAAGACCCTGAGATTGAGCTGCATTTTGTGACAGCTCAGCTATTTTCCCCTTTGTGCAGTAACCTCGTTTCCACACCCAGACAACCCAAACATTAAAAGCCTTGCCAGAGTGTGTTGTTTTGTGTATCTCTGACTGGTGCTGTTTGCAAAACAATTGTGTGTCTCCTGCTGTATCTGGAAGTGACGAAAGCTAAAGCAATCCTCCCTGAACAAAACAGTCTACCTGTAAACTACCTGAGCCTGGAAGGTGGCTTACAATACCATGCACTCAGTAACTAATGTATGACTATTACTATTTTTAATATTTAATATTTATATTTATATTTAATATTTAATATTTAATAAGCCTAATCAATAACAATTACAATTGTAATTTTTAAATAAAATTGTCATTTCTCAATTATGTTTATTAATAATCGCAATCAGTAGCCAAAACTTAATTAATAATCAGTTTATACGTAATTATTAATTGGTTAATAGCCAATAATTAATCATTATTGAAAATATTAAAATGAATTATTATTGACTGGAGGCTGGATCACTGAGGACGGCAGGCATCCGGACTCTAGAGGCAATTCCCTGCCCTCAAACATTTGCAGACTTTATGCAGGGTACTAACCAATTAGTTAATAGATGAATACATTGCCAATGTATTAATATAAAGGGACAAAGCGAGTGCGCATGTGCGGGGGAAAGGGAGTAGGGAGGGGGAAGGGGGCGGAGCCTAAGGAGTCGCCGAGCGGCGGCGGACAAAAGAATGACGGCAAAGGTGGGCGGGCCTTTGAGAGCGCGCGGAGGCGTGGCCAGCGCGAAGGGAGATGACGCTGCAGAACGGAGGGGTGGGCGTGGCCGGCGCTGGCGGGCGAGGAGGCGAAGGGGCGTGGCCGAGGCGGCAGGGGCGGGGAAGTGGGCGTGGCCGGTATATAAGGAGCGGGCGTGGCCGGATGCGCCTTCAGTCGCCAGGAAGCGTCGCCGGGAGCGGAGCGGGCAGGGCAGGTTTGCTGCAATGAACGGGGCTCGGAGCCTTTGCACGCTGGTGGATCTGCAACCGGAGGCAGAGAACCCGGTAAGCGACTATGCACCTTTTCAGCCTCCCCTGTTCGAGGCTTTTTAGATAATAATCAAACTTTTAAATATATTTTGCTTCTCTCTAATTTTTAAAATCTTTGCAAGACTGTGGCAATCGTAAAGAGTAACGAACAGGTCCCGTAGCAAGTATTTTACTTTTTAATATCATTTTTAAAAATTCCTTACCGTTTGTAAAGCAGCGTTCCTCTGCACCTTTTCGAGGCTTTATAGATAATAATTAAACTTTGAAATAAAGCTTACTTCTCTCTAATATTTCAAACCTTTTGCAAGACTCTGGCAATCGTAAAGAGTAACAAGCAAGTATTTTACTTTTTAATATCATTTTTAAAAAATTCCTTACCGTTTGTAAAGCATCGTTCCTTGGTAACTTTATTTGCTATTTTTTTAAAGGAAAAAAAAAGGATTTTAGGTTGCTAAGTGTTACTCAGAGTAGGTCCACTGAATTTTCGGACCCTGAATTAGTCGTGTTTCTTCAATGGGTCTACTCTGAGGAGCATCGAATTAACCCCCTTGGAAAGTGATGTGCCCTGTTGATACTTAAAAGAAAAAGAAAATGAAGTTTTGCAATTGTGTGTGTGTTTTTAATGCAGTGCTGTATTTAAGAATAACGCGGCATCCGAGATGTAAAAAGAAAAACGACTGTCAAAAAGATAAACAAGTCCTTTCTAAGTCAAAATCAGATTATAATGCGATACTAAAAGCAGCCAGAAGTGTAGGTGTGTGTTTGACAGATCATGGTTGAATCCTATAAACACTTGGACTGTCATCTTGTCCCTGAGAGTACAACTCCTTGAACCTTAGTGGAGCTTACTTCTGAGTAGATCCATGTAGGGTCACACTGTTGAGTACAGTTGGCACTCAGTTAAATACGTACTCTACAAGATTGTGCTGTGTGGTGGTTACTTGTAATGTAAATCCTAGCTGTCGCTCATTACACTTTGTAAAGGTTGTCTCTGAGCATGTGCAGTTGGCCCTTGTGTCAGCAAGTTCCAGACATTTATACAGTATTTGTTAGTCTCTGTCTCTTTTTTTTTTTTTGCAAGTCACCCCTAAAGCAGAGGTTACAGCTTTTTGGCTGGGGGGGAAGGCATGGTATCCACAATTCTGGGCCAAAAGGCTCATATTTGGTGTGGAACAGACAACTAGAGGCACATTTTTTATCTGGGATTAGTCTGAACTTGTGTTAAAGTCAAGTAGACTCAAGATTTAAAGAACAAATCTATTGCTTCAAACCTATTGCTCGGAAGTAACTCCCTGTGGAATTCTGTGGGGTTTACTTTTGAGTAACTTTACATTACTTTACTTTCTGTGGGGTTTACTTTTGGGGGGCGGGTGGCGCTGTGGGCTAAAGCCTCAACGCCTAGGGCTTGCCGATCGAAAGGTCGGCGGTTCGAATCCCCGCGGCGCGGTGCGCTCCCGCTGCTCGGTCCCAGCGCCTGCCCACCTAGCAGTTCGAAAGCACCCCCGGGGGCAAGTAGATAAATAGGTACCGCTTACCAGCGGGAAGGTAAACGGCGGCCACGTGACCCGGAAGTGTCCCCGGACAGCGCTGGCCCCCGGCCAATAGATGTGAGATGGGCGCACAAACCCCACAGTCTGTCAAGACTGGCCCGTTCGGGCAGGGGTACCTTTACCTTTACCTTTAGGTGTAGCTAGGATCACCGCCTATATGTATGCGTGAGTCTGCTGATCAGATTGCTCTGTTTGCTTCTTCCTTGGGTGTCCTGTTTTAAAAATAAAGGAGAAAAGCAAACTATGTTTTAAAGAAATACATAGGACACGCTCCTTTGTAAGGAGGAGGCTGTATAATTTTTTACTAATATTCTTGCGGTGACTTCTGAGTTGTAACACTTAATATTTGAGAGGCTCAACGGTTTTGAGAAGTATTTATTTTACAGGGCGATCTGTGCAAAATGTCAAAGGCAGTGGCTAGATTTGGGAAATAATTGACTTGCTGCAGTTGAATAAGGATTCCACAAAAAAGTTTTTGTAAGCTTATATTATCTGGCCTTAACACTGACCCTTGGAAGCGAGGAAGGAAAGCTTTGGTGTTCCCATTTTGCAGATGGCAATGGGGCAAATGGAGGCCAGGAGAAAATGACTTCCCTCAGGCCACCCGATGAGTTTGTGAGGACTACCAATGTTCACCGCAGTTGTGTTTTACCTTTTGTCATAGTGATTTTTGTTGTATGAGGTAGCCCGGAGGTGACATCTATTCCCATACGTTTGTGAGGTTGCAGTTACTGAAGGCCTCCTTCATTCTAGGACTTATTTTAGGGCAAGGTCCATAAAAAGCAATGATTGTTTTTTTTAAAAAAAATATGGATTTTTTTTGATTTAAATAGGATTTTTTTTTAAAAAAAATCTTTTGGAGGAAAAGTCTTTCTAAAGGTAGTTTTCTGTTTAGGTTACATTATAGTCCAAAGGCTGTTCATCAGGAAATAAGGATTTGTTTTAAGTTAACAAACATGGATACATATGCTACAATGTTATTGCTATAGTTAAATAAGTTGTTTAAATTGTTATTATGTAAATGATTATTTTTCTCCTTCTACTAAAGTACAGCAGAAAAGTTGTCCAAATATAAACAGTTCACTTATTGAGCCTCACAATAATTTCATAATTATCTGTCTATGTATTTCTAATAGTATAACCAAATCAGTGATTTTTGATATCACTGTAAAAACCGCTCTGGAAATTTATTATTCCAAAAAGGAAGCCTTCATCTGGTTGTAATTATTGAGATTATACCAGCAAGAGTGAGTCTCTGTAAAAAAAATGAGAGATTTAAATCAAGTCTTACTGACTAGTGATTTAAATCGATATTTAAATCAGACCCACCCTGTTTTAGAGACTCTCCCACCATTACCTCTCACTTGTGAAGGCCGCCCAGTGATCATCTCTCTCTGGTGAGTTTGGGGTTGTCCCATCTCCCACTCCCCCCCCCCAATAAAATTCATATAGCAGGATCCCTGTGACTCTTTAGATCCCAGGGTGGATTTAGTTGTAGGGGTCTGGGAGTCAGCGACTGGGGCTTGGCCTGCTACCTGGGGAGTCCCTACGGGTTTTCCAACATCTTACTATTGGGGGGGGGCTTCCATGGGGGTTGCGTGGTCTTTGATCGGAGTGTTTTGTACTGTGAGATGCAGGAATGAGTCTTGTTTCTTTTCTTTTTTTCCAAAATTTTTATTAATTTTCCCCAAAAAATTTTTTAACAAACACACAAATAGAAAAACAAACATAGATCTCAACCGTATTTAAACCAAACTTGGTAACATTGTTGAGTGACTTCCTCATATTCCCCCTGCTTCAATTTCAGTGTATATCATTTTAACGGTTTTCCAAAACCACTATTCTTATAAAATTAACTTAGTCACTTAAAATATTTTTATTTTCCTTTCCAACTCTGTATTAAACATATTAATTCATCCTATTATCTGATTATGTCCTATCTGTTATTTGCAAGCTTCTCCAATTAGTTTAACTTAACATATTTTACTAAATAGTCTTTAAATTTCGTCCATTCTTCCTGGTAATCCTCCGCCTTCTGGACTCTTAGGAATGAGTCTCGTTTCTCAGGTGCCCGAGAAGCAGCGGAAAGTCAAACATGATTTAAAACTGTTATCTGAAGGAATTGCAGGTTGGCTGTTTTGACACGTCCAACCTTTTGGGGATGGCACCAATAATGACATGATGATGCCACTCCCTGCTGCTGAAAATGGTTGCTTATCTGATGTCTCCGCTGGGAGATGAGGAGGGCAAATTAATGAGATATTCCTGAAATAGGCCTTTTTTGGGGAAGGGAGGTGGGGGTAGGAGTTGAAAGGATGGATGGTGGGAACATATTTTTCAAAAAATTAATGCAAGTTCAGGCGGATGATAATGTCTTGCATTTTTGCAAAACAGAGTTGGCGTCTGTTGTGTTCGTTAATTTATTTATTTAACAGAATTTACGTGCCACTTAATTGTAAATCAAACCTCTTTAGAGGTACACACAATTGTAAACTGCCCAGGTTGGTCTGACCCGAGAGCTAAATTTACCTGTGTTTACTCTCCTTAGAGAGATAGGGAGGGGATTGTAGCTCACCTGAATTGTCTCTCTCTTCTTCCTTATCTTGTTCTTCGACTCTGCTGTTATCTGGTTTTGCAAATTCCTCTGCCCACCCAAATTCTTGAAATTGCTGTATCAAAGCATGAACTTTGACCATCTTGCAAATCGCCTCCTTCACCTTAAAAGGCCAAGATAATGAGTTTCTCCTTCCCAGCCTTGTCCTTGGCTTAATTTACTGCTCATTCCTTGTCGGGTCTTGGCATTTTAAAAAAGTAAAACAACAACAACACTCTAAACAGGAGTTTTCTTCCTTTCTTTAATGAGTAGCTGTCGCTTGGATAAAAATTTGGGCATTTGACCCAGCAAAAAAGAAAGATTTATCCAGTTGACCAGTCAAGTTAACAGTGAAGCATTTTGCAATTTATTTGTGTTGGAACAGAAATGTGATTTAAATCGTTTAAAGTTTAAATAATCAGCAGGCTTAGCAGGTAGGCGGAACACAAAAACAAACTCTGGTTTAGAAGCAAAGGAATCCAGTTCCTTTTTAGTTAATGTTCCAACTTTGCACAACACTCCCTAAGGCTTCCAATAAATAAACAGATCATGACATGCGCTTTTTATTTAATCCTGGAACACAGAATCTGCTTCAAGTCAATTTTTTAAGGAAGGATATTAAGCCAAATAATGTAACAGCAAGCTTTTTTTTTTTAAAGCCAAACCTGAAACAAAGGCTGTTTTTGCTAAGTAGACAGCCGTCCACTTTGTCAGGCCTCATAGAATCTTTGACTGCTGGCAAATTGACAGCATTTAAGTGGTCAGTTGGCTGGTGTACAAAACTTAATTTTAAGCCGAAGGAGGAAGGCTTATTGAGTGGATTTTAGCATATATATGCTGCTGAGGGAGTAATAAAAGGTCAAAGGGGGGGGGGAACCATCTCTTCTGGTTAGAAACAGGGATGCTCACCTGATCCCCATCATTGCTTACCTTTAGGAAAACCTTTTTCCTTTCTGCAAGGCCTTCGGCTTTCAGATATCTGTAGGCTCCTTGATTGGGTGGGATGTTTTAATCCTGCCTTTTAAAAACACAATTGTCTTTTTGTTCTGTTTTAAGCTGGTTTTAATGTTTGCTTGTTGCTTTTGAATTGGCTTTGTGTTTTTTTTGAAAAGACTCATAAGTTTAATAAATAAAATAATGCACCGTATTTTTCGCTCTATAAGACGCACCAGACGACAGGACGCACCTAGTTTTTGAAGGAGGAAAACAAGAAACAAAATATTCTGAATCTCAGAAACCAGAAAAGCAAGAGGGATCATTGCGCAGTGAAAGCAGCAATCCCTCTTGCTGTTCTGGCTTCTGGGATAGCTGCGCAGCCTGCATTCGCTCCATAAGACGCACACACATTTCCCCTTACTTTTTGGGAGGGAAAAAGTGAGTCTTATAGAGCAAAAAATACGGTAAATAAGCAACTGGAATGCTTAGCTGCCCCAAGGTGGTTGTTCCCTGCCCACTCCTTAAAAAAAAGGTGTTTTGCCAGGGATATATTGTGTGATCATTGAGAAGGAAAGTTACCTGTTTTTTTATCTACTGTGACCCTCTGTTCTTATTAGGCAGGGTTACGAATGTGAAGTCCTGGTTTATCACAGACTTCTGAAATGGCGTCTTTGTAACTCAGATTTCATTTGGAAAACAGTATCTTTATGACAAATTTTTGTTTGCAAGACATGGGTTACGTTCAGAAGTGGGCTTTTTGTGTGGACTAGTTTTCCTGGTCATAAATTGTAGCGCTTACGTCTTGATTTTCAGCATTCCGTTTAAATTGCAATGCCTTGCGTTAGAAAACTCTGGCTTTTAAAAAATCAGTTTACTGCCGCATCACGCTGAATTTTAAATGGCGGTAAAGAACTGTAATTTTGCCACTGCAAGTTTTCCCGAGTTAACAGTCTTGCAAATGCTCCCTCTCCTACAAGAAATGATTAAGGCAGAAATTAGAGCTAAACCTCCACTGAATGCAGCCGTGGCATTTCAGGACTCCAACTAGGTATTTTTAAAATTCCTAGGCAGGGTCATAACAATAGCATTCCTCGTCTTCAGGGTGGATTTATAAACATCTTCTCCCACCCTTCCCCAGCTTGAGTTCTTGAGGAAAGTGACTGTTTTGACGATTCTTATTTTCATCAGTTGTGTGCTAAGCTGATCCCAAACCTGTTATAAGATGGCGCTGTGGGTTAAACCACAGAGCCTCTTGGGCTTGCCGATCAGAAGGTCGGCGGTTCGAATCCCCGCGACAGGGTGAGCTCCCGTTGCTCAGTCCCTGCTTCCGCCAACTTAGCAGTTTGAAAGCACACCAAAGTGCAAGTAGATAAATAGGTACCACTCTGGCGGGAAGGTAAACGGTGTTTCCGTGCGCTGCTCTGGTTTCACCAGAAGCGGCTTAGTCCTGCTGGCCACATGACCCGGAAGCTGTACGCCGGCTCCCTCGGCCAGTAAAGCGAGATGAGCGCCGCAACCCCAGAGTCGTCCACGACTGGACCTAATGGTCAGGGGTCCCTTTACCTTTCCCTATCTCTTGTTTTGGGATGAGCCAGCTTTGTGGTTACTGTGTGAATGTATCCACGTTCTAGCAACCGAGGGTGCCTTAGCGGTGACGTCACAGGCGCTGTCCACTAGGTGCCTGTGGCCTTTCTGCAATTACATCCTGGATCACAGGAGCCTGGCTAGCTGGACTCCTATATAAATGTTAGTTATTACCAAATACGTAACATGCTTGCAGTTGGGAGTTAGTTATTATCAAATACATAACGTGCTTGCGTTTGGGAGTCGGAAGTTTGTGATCTAGGTTGATGACACAACAGCAGCAACAACAACAAACCCAGAGGGATTTGGTGGCTAATATCCTACCTGGGTGGATACTGGTGATTAAGCACACTGAGGACTAGTAACTTGCCTCTCTTCCCAAGTTCAATGCCCAGTATCTCCAGTTCACCCACCTCAAGTCGGAGTGTTGTGGAAAAGACTTCTGGCTGGCCTCTAAGCCCTGCTGAAGAGAAAATGTGAAGGCTTTGTACATCTTTCACATCTTATCAGGTGGCGGCTGTTATTTATTTTTTTTATTTATTTAACCTGTCCTTCCTCCAGTTTTCCCAAGGCTGCGTACGTGGTCTCATCTTACCCTACCAACATCACTGTGAGGTGGGACTGTGTGACCGACTTAAGGTTCACACAGTAGATTTTGGAACCCGGGTCTTGATGACCAGTATACAGCAGTGCACCACATTGGCTAAAATATGTCAATTAGTGCCTTTTTAATTGATGAGCGTTGGAAAACATCACTTGCATCAAAATCTCCACTTAATTACCGTATTTTTCCGTGTATAAGACTAGGTCCCCCCCCCAGAAAATAATGTCATAAATTAGGGGGCGTCTTATACACGGATACATCCTCCCCCCAAAGCGGGGGCATCTTATACATGGGGGCATCTTATAGATGGAAAAATATGGTAAATGTGTGCCAATCCCTTCCTCTCAGCCTAATCACCCTGATCCATTGAGCTTTGTGACTTCAGTTGAGATTCTCCCCCCAGGGAGCCACCACAGTTAAGACAACGCCCTTCCATTACCACCCTGTTCTTAGTTCCCGTCTTAGAGAAGAAGTAAATACATTTATTTATTTCATAAAATTTATACAAATCTTGATTGTAAAAAGCCTCCAAGTGGTTTTCAAAAAATGAGTAAGACTCATTACCCGAAGGCAGCATCTACTCACTGTAAGTGACCATCCCAACGGCTGTTTTAAGGCATCCATTCCTCTTAACCTTGGGAAAAAAACTACAAATAGGGGTTTGGTTATGTGTTTCTTGCTCATTAGTGTCTTGAAAAATACCTATCCCTCTGACCTCATGTTTTCTCATAAACGTCGCTCGCAAATGGGTTCCGATGGAGTGAGGAATGTAAAGATAATTATAACCCGGCGTGGAAAATGGGACTGTAATCTTTCTGCAACATTTAACATGCCCCTTGCCGAGTGGGTAATTGTGCCGGGGACTCGGGAGAATCGCATTTGCGTAATCAAGACATCTCCTGGGACTTAAATTGCGGCGTGTTGCTCGTTCAGTCATTTATTTCTCAGGAGAGAGCCGCGAGGCTTAGCTGCAATTTCGTTCAGCTGATCGCATCTCGGCTTGAAGTGACGGATCCAGATGCGTGTCACAGCTCTCCTGACACAGCACATAATGCCTTTTGAGGTTTTAAAAGAGGAATCTGGCTGAGCGGTGGACAGCAAAGGTGAATGGAGGTACACTGGAAACTGATTCTCTGAAAACCTGGGGAAATCTGTGGGCCGCTGTGATGAAGACCACCCACCCACAGCCCCTCTTTGATGTAATTAGTGCTTTTCTAGATGCTCTTTTCAGTTGCAAATTGATTTTGCGATGGCTCTTTGTGCAAAAAACGCTAAGGGGTTGTTTTTCAGAGTCTCGAGTCCACAGACGGTGCAGATCTCTAGCAACTGCCAATGTCTGCATGATTTCTGAACTGGGGTGAACCTTAATTGCTTTAAGGTCGGGCATTTCCCTAGCCAAGAAATAAAATAGAAAATTGACCGACTGGCCAGAGCAACCACCCCCAACCTGGTTCACGGGTTTTGGACCACATCTGTGAAGCAGAACTCCCTCCATTGCCTCTGTTGTGGCAGACCAGCTCCACCCAGTCTCCTCTCCCCCCCATATTTCAGTGGGAAAAGCCATTCCATCAGGCTGCGTCAGTGGGAGCGTTGGGAAGCAATAGCGCACATCTCATCATCTTTTCTGGAGACCCCGTTCCCTTAGGCACGTTCCTGCCCCTGAGCTGCGCCAGCATTTGGTCATTACAGGAACACCTGTTGAGAGATAGGTGCTTGAGTTTTCCTCTTCCCTCCCTGTCCCTTTTCCCTTGTGTGTCTTTTTTAAAAAAAAATTAAAATATTGAGGTAGGGACTGTCTTGTTTGGAATCTGTTAAGCAGCGGCAGGATTATCCACTTCTGTGCCTGTTCTCCTTTCCCATCCCGGCTGGCCACCTAGAAGAATTTGCAGCTAAGAACTTACACCTGGATTTGCGCTTTTCCCTGGGAACTGTAGGGTGTTCAGGGTGCTGGGAATTGTAGTTCTACAGCTCCCAGGATTCTCTCAGGAGTGTGTGTGTGGGGGGAGGCCATGATTCTTAACGTGTTATCGCATGCTTCCAAATAAACAAGCATAAGATTCACGAAGGAAAAATTCCGTGCTTAGGCTGTTTACATAGAGCAAGCTCGTTGACCGTTAACAAAATATTAACTTCTACACCTTGACTTGTATTTTCTGGGGTGGTTTTCTTTTTGCGCGCGCATGTGTGTGTGTGTGTGTGTGTGTAGATATATAATTCCCCCAGGGGCTTTCCCACCTTGATATTGGTGAATGCAGTGACTCATTTCCTGAAACACTCAGCCGATCTGTGAAGTTCTTCCCTCCCCCCTACCATATATGGGGCGATTGCAGAATCTCACCTGTGCATTTTGTGTTTGCGTGGCGATGGCTGCTATAGAGACCAGCTTAATAACCGCTTCGCTTGACCTGCCACGCCTTCAGAATTCTTGGTGGGGCTGGTAGATCTCTGCCGCAAATCCTCATATTTCAGGAACTGGAGCCAGTGACCCAAACAGGGAAGAGGTAGTCAGCCATTGGAAGAAAATCTGCAATTAGTCAAATCTCCTGGAGATATCAGCATTCTTTACATCAGCAAATTTCGACCATATGTTAGTGGGCATTGTGATTCAGCAACAACTCCAAGTTGAAGAAACCATTGCTCTAGATCATGCCCCCCCCTTTGAAGGGTTGGACTACGACTCCCATCATCCACTGGCAGTGCCAGCAATGGATGATGGGAGTTGGAGTCCCAGCAGCGTCCATTTTTCAGGCATCAGGTTGGGGAGCCCTACTGTAGGCCAGAAGTGCGTTTTTTGTTTGTGAGTTGTGTATGGCCACATTCACACCATGTATTTGAAGCACAAATTCTGGTTGTGGTAGTTTAGGCTGCTGAGAGTTGTTAGGAGAAAGTCCTCCCCACCCCCAATTGTATCAAATATTGATGTAGCATCAGATACTCAAATTGGTTTCTAATTGTATTTTTATTGCTGCTTCTGTTTCGTACGTTGCCGTAGTATGGCTTGAATCCTGTGGAATTCAGATCGTGACATGATAGATTACAATGTGTAAGAACTAAAAGAAGCAATAAAAATAATTGCAAATGCTACCACAGGCAGGAAAAACAACAACCATTAAGCCGGTGCCCCCCCCCCCCCCCGGACTCTTGGCAATTTTAATGTGGCCCATGGCAGGCAAAGTTTGAGAACCTCTGACCTAGGCATTAGCCCAAAGGAGATGGAGAAAAAGTGGGGGATGAAGACAAGGGCTGGTATTCCAGCCACCCTCTTCGTTTTGGTGATTCCCGCATTCACCACCTGCATTCTTCCAAGTTTATCTGTGCATAATGAGGACTGGATCCTTGTTTGTGTGTATGTGCTTTTAAAAGCTGAAATTCTCTGAGATCAGAATTTGGGTCTCACTATCATAAAGGGACGCGGGTGGCACTGTGGGTAAAAGCCTCAGCGCCTAGGACTTGCTGATCGAAAGCTCGGCGGTTCGAATCCCCGCGGCGGGGTGCACTCCCGTTGCTCGGTCTCAGCGCCTGCCAACCTAGCAGTTCGAAAGCACCCTTAAGTGCAAGTAGATAAATAGGTACCGCTTTATAGCAGGAAGGTAAACGGCGTTTCCGTGTGCTGCTCTGGTGCCGGTTCGCCAGATGCGGCTTTGTCACGCTGGCCACGTGACCCGGAAGTGTCTCCGGACAGCGCTGGCCCCCGGCATCGAGAGTGAGATGAGCGCACAACCCTAGAGTCTGTCAAGACTGGCCCGTGCGGGTATCATATTACGTGTGGGGTTTGCGTGCTCCTGGATAACAGAACGAGCCTGTTTATATTTTTTATTTTGGTTCGGCAGCTCTGCTGTGGGCTTTGATTCGGGAATCAAGAAGGCATTTTCTGTTCTGCCCTGTAGTGGTCGCCCGTGGCGCCATGTCTGTTCCCCTGCAGTTTGCCTTCTGCCAAAAGCTACGTCGTGGGGCTCACTCTCTGCCGTGGCGAAACCTCATAACTTGCGTAATCACATTACGTAAATGATAAAGCCCTGACGTTATGCCAGGCGAGTTCTTTTCAGTGCAGAGGGAACGTATTGTGAGCAAACCGAAAGCGGAATACTGATTGTATTCTCTGGGTTGAATTCCTTTCCAGACACGAGACAGGTAGATGTGGTGCAATCATTTGACCCTCTTATACCCCACTTGCTATCTCCAGCTGAACCCTCCCCCCAAAAAAGTCAAATATCTTCTTGCAAATGTGAGTGAAGGATTCTGCACCTCTGGAGCAGCAGCTGGGTTGTCCTGGGTGTGGAATGACACATTGCGGAGATCCTGTTCCGAGTTTGCCTAAAAAATGTTGCCGTCCCGGTTTGTTCCTGATTCTTGCTTCAGAAGCCCTGGATGTCGTAATTGAGAATTGGGACAGACCCAGAGCAAGGAGGAAAAGCCCCAAAATGTCAGAGGTGGGCGGAGGATGCCTTGCCCTTGTGCCACAAATCGCCCCAGGTCGGCCCAAACTCCTGGCCGCCTGCCAACGTGGTGCTGGAATGGTGTTGTTTTTTTGAAACTGCAAACAAGATGATGACTGTGACTTTAATAGGCTTCGCCAGAGCCTTTTGCCCCCCAGGCAATTAAGGTACGCCTTTCTGTGTCACGTTGAAAGACGTTGTGCTCTCGAAGCTGCTTCTGGAACGCACGCCCTCCCTCTCGACTGGAATTGGGCGTTCAAGGGCTGGCAGCGCACGTACAAATTGCTGGCGATTAAAGCAGGGGAAACGTGGGTCGTTCCTAATTGTGGCTCCCAGGGCGTCCAGGTGGGGTCACGGGTATCCTAAACAGGTGTGTGCAGTTCCACAGAGGTGTGATGTGCTGAAGTCTGCTAGTGCTTTTCTGTCCCTGGACAGGACGCACTCTCTTGCACCTTGCCCAAATGCTCACGCTTTGCTGATCGCGCCGTACTTGTCCGCGTGCTGATAGTGCCGTGTTAATTAGCTGAACGATGGAAGGATCCTGGCTCACACCAGCACCCACGACACTCAAGCAGTCTGCTCACGAGGAGCCCACCAGCAGGAAAGGAAAGCAACAGCGCTCTCTCAGATGGTGTGCAAATTTGTCGAGAGAGGTCCTGTGTCAGGTGTTGTGTGACATTGACTGTTGCACCCCCCCCTTCCGTGTCACTCCATTTCATAAAATGCGTTCAGGACGTCGAGGGGGTGTCTGAAGGTAGGGTAGTTCTCCAGTAAACCAGGCCTAGACCACCTGTCATGTAGGATTTAATTGTTGTTGTTTAGTTGTTTAGTCATGTCTGCCTCTTTGTGACCCCCTGGACCAGAGCACGCCAGGCACTCCTGTCTTCCACTGCCTCCTGCAGTTTGGTCAAACTCATGCTGGTAGCTTTGAGAACACTGTCCCACCATCTCGTCCTCTGGCGTCCCCTTCTCCTTGTGCCCTCCATCTTTCCCAACATCAGGGTCTTTTCCAGGGAGTCTTCTCTTCTCCTGAGGTGGCCAAAGTCTTGGAGCCTCAGCTTCAGGATCTGTCCTTCCAGTGAGCACTCAGGGCTGATTTCCTTCAGAATGGAGAGGTTTGATCTTCTTACACTCCATGGGACTCTCAAGAGTCTCCTCCAGCACCATAATTCAAAAGCATCCATTCTTCGGCGATCAGCCTTCTTTATAGTCCATCTCTCACTTCCATACATCACTACTGGGAATACCATAGCTTTAACTATACGGACCTTTGTTGGTAAGGTGATGTGTCTGCTTTTTTAATATTAAGGATATTAATATTTTTTTAAAAATTAAGGATTTAATAATAAATAATAATAACTTAAAAACAAGATTAAAATACAACATTAAAATGCAGCCTCATTTCAGCAGAAATTCAAAAACTTTTTTGGGGATGAAAACGTCAAGTCTTCACCGAGGCCAACTATCCAGACTGGTCCTACGTGGGCCAGAAAAAAGCCAGGGAAGTCCCCAAATAGGAGTTCCATCACAGAAGGAAAGAGGGGAAGGGGATCAAGTTGATTCCAAGCCAAAGGCCAGGCAGAACAACTTCGTCTTACAGGCCCTGTGGAAAGAAATCAGATCCTGCAGGGCCTCGGTCTCATGAGGCAGAGCGTTCCACCAAGTCGGGGCCAGTGCTGAAAAGGCCCCGGCTCTATTGAGGCTAATCTTTGAGATTCCTTCATTGTCTGGGGTTGGACTAGATGACCCTTGGGGTCCCGTCCAACTTCGCATTTCTATGATGCCTTTCAGGTGGTTTCTGACTACAGCTCCCATCCAGGGTTCAAAATTCAACAGACCCAGGCTCCGCCACCTGGAGTTGCACGCCTGGGGGTCCTTGGATTTTGAGCAGGGGTCAGCACACTTTTTCAGCAGGGGGCCGGTCCACTGTCCCTCAGAGCTTGTGGGGGGCCGGACTATATTTTGAAGAAGAAAAAAATGAACGAATTCCTATGCCCCACAAATAACCCAGAGATGCATTTTAAATAAAAGGACACATTCTACTCGTGTAAAAACACACTGATTCTTGTTTGGTTTTTTTTAATGATATTTATTAAAATTTCAGAGAAAAGAATTACATTAAAACAAGAAATACAAAAATAAAAAACAAAAATAAAAATACAAGAAAAATATAAAATACAAAATACAGAATAAAAAAATAAAAACACTTACAAAGGAAAAGAAAAAAGAAAAAAATGGATCAATCTTTCCGTGCCTTACATTCATATCCTTGTTTCCCTGACCTCCTCATACCTCCCTTTTTTGTATTCCAATTCAATTAGTTAATTCAGCAATTTCTAAAACACGCTGATTCTTGGACCATCTGCGGGCCGGATTGAGAAGGCAATTGGGCCGGATCCGGCCCCCAGGCCTTAGTTTGCCTACCCATGATCTTGACTGTTTCCACACATCAGCAACACGTCCTGTAGAATCCTTCCCGTTACGTTTTATCTGCACAATCGGAATGAATTTCAGGAACCAAGAAGTCACATTGGAAAACATGACTTGGAAGCCGCCTCGCCCCCAAATGGCCATTCGGCATTCCATTTTGGTGGCCGTATGCCTGGTTTAAGGAGCCGTTTGGCTAAATACAGATCTGAGTTTCCCTTGAGTGAGCTGCCGTCTGCTGTGGAAATGTTCACGCTGAGTTTGTTGGATGTGTGCACGGCTGCTGAAGGGCTCCATATCTGCTGTGGACGACTTCGCAGAGAGAGAAAAGACACCATAACTTTAGAGCGTCGCTTCTGCCGTGTCTCAGAGCCCTGATGTCTGGCGCGCGCTCTCTCTTTCTCTGTGTGTGGCTAAAATAAGTCTATTTTCACGCTTGTTTACAAGGCTGAGAACAAGTTGCTGAACAAGTTTGGCTAGGGGCAGAAGGAGAAAAGGAAAGCCTGCATGTTAAGCTCTTTACGCAGCGCGGGGAGGCGGAAACGAATCCTCCGCGCCAACTGTCTCCCATGAATTAAAAATGAGTGCCTGTCTCTCAGGCAGAACTGCGCTTGCATTGATTCCTGCAAAGCCGAAGTTGGTCAGAGTCAGCCTGAGGCCTGGGAGGGTTTGGGGGCTCACAGGAAGCGGCTTTCTGCAGATCCAGACCTGTAGTCCCTCTAGTTCAGTGCAGACTGCACTGGCTGGCAGCTGCTTGCCAAGGTTTCAGGCCGTGGGACGTTCCCCAGCCATTCCTGGAGACGCCAGCGATGGAAGCTGGGACCTTGTGCATGCAAAACGGCCGCTCTGCCCCTAAGCTGCCTTCTCCAAAAACAAAGCAAGGCTCCAGTCCTCATTGTTCTGAACATAGGGGTAGTTTAAATGGGGCTTTCTGCATGCAGAGCAGCTGTTCTCTACCACCTTTGGCTGTTCGCTAAGAATTGCTAGTCACCCAAAGCTGTTATTTGTTCATAATAGTGCCTTTTTGGGAGACCCTCTTCAGCTGTTAGACGGTGCTTCATTTCCCCTGCTTAAGATCCCTCTGTAAAATCACCCCATCCCGTGAAGCCTTGGCATTCTTGAGATCAGGAGATCTGCTTCGCACCATGACAGAACCAGGCCTCCCGTGTGGTGGCCCCTAGCCTTTGGAACTCCCTCCCACTGCACGTATCAGACAGGCAGCTTCTCTCTCGTCTTTTTGGCACCAGTTTAAGAAGTTCCTCTTTCGACAGCCTTCTAAATTCTCTATCCCAGCTTCCTTCTCTCTTCGATGGGTCCAAGTTGATTTCAAGCAACTGCCGTTATGTTGAGACCGTGTTTTGTATTTTAGGATATACAGGTGAAACTTGAAAAATTTGAATATCGTGGGAAAGTTCCTTTATTTCCGTAATCCAACTTGAAAGTTGAAACTAATATATGAGATACACTCAAGACATGCCAAGCGAGATATGTCAAGCCTTGATTTGTTACCATTGCAATGATCATGGTGTACAGTTTATGAAAACCCCAAATTAACAATCTCAGAAAATTAGAATATTCAAGGAAATCAGCAAAACAAGGATTGCAAATCGAGCAAGATTGGACCTCTGAGAAGTAGAGCATTTCTCGCTTTGCATGTCATGAGTCGATCTCATATATTAGTTTCGCCTTTTAAGTTGAATTACTGAAATAAACGAACTTTTCCACGATCTTCTAATTTTTCGAGTTTCACCTGTATATGCATATTTTATAGACAGCATATGCAGTTCTATATAAGGGTTGATTATGTCTTGATCATGACGCAAATTTGGGATGCCTCGGGGGAAGCGATCCACGAACGAAATCGACAACAGCGCCTTGAATGACAACCTTTCTACGGCTGTCATATTTATTAGAGATCGCTTTGGGATGCAATTTGCAAATAGTGGTGAATGTTGCTAAGCCAACGTCTTGAGCGTGTCTCTTTTGCCGTCTTGTTTTTCAGGACAGTGTGAAAATACTAAGGTTGACCCTCCAGAATGACCTCCCTGGGGACAGGTGCGACCAAGGAAAGCAAAAGGTGAGTGGCTTGTGTGAATAAGGCCCCGCTTGCTATACTATTTTAGCAGCCACTACTGCCCCCCAAAAACCCTGGGAGCTGTAGTTTGTTGCGGGTGCTGAGATTTGGCAGGAGACCCCCCCCCCCAGTTCCCCTCACAGAGCTGCAACTCTCAGCAGCTTGACTGAACCTTCCTAGGAAATTTTGGGAACTGTAGCTTTGTGACGGGAATTGGGTGTGGGGTCTCCTCACAACTCTCAGCACCCTTAAAATGCTACAGTTCCCAGGATGAGGGCCGTATTTAGGTCTGATGAGGCCCTGAGCTACTGAAGGTCATGGGGCCCTTTCTATGTCCAGCTGTCCTTTGTCAACAACAAATTGCCACTGTTTTTTTGTGCTGAATATATGCTATATGGAAATTGATGGACCTAATAGGTATCTAAAGCCATTTGCACATCACAAAATATGTATTTTATCAAAGTAATTGTTGAACTGCAATACAATTTAGAAGAAGTACCGTATTTTTCGTGTATAAGACTAGGTTTTTTGTTTTTTGTTACTAAAAAATAACGTTAAAAGGGGGGGTAGTCTTATACGCAGGGGCAACCCCCCATTTTCTTAATTTTGAGCCCCCCCAAATAGGGAGCGTCTTCTACACAGGGGCGTGTTATACACAGAAAAATACGGTATATTAATAGTGAAATGCAATTAAGAAGTATATGGGGGGGGGAGAGAGTAGGGCCCTAAGTGATAGCTTGTTTAGCTTATACGTAAATCCGGCACTGCCCAGGTTCCTTTGGGAAGAAGCCATGTTTGTTAAATGTGGCATAAAAGACAATGTCCAGGTCCTCGTTATGGGGAGCGATTTGGGCTTCCCCAGCCACTCTGGGTGGATTCCAACAGAACACTAAAATACAATAACCTATTAAGCGTTAAAAGCTTCCCTAAACAGGGCTGCCTTCAGATGTCTTCTAAAAGTCTGGTAGTTGTTGTTCTCTTTGACGTCTGGTGGGAGGGCGTTCCACAGGGCGGGCGCCAACACCGAGAAGGCCCTCTGCCTGGTTCCCTGTAGCTTTGCTTCTTGCAATGAGGGAACCGCCAGAAGGCCCTCAGTGCTGGACCTCAGCGTCCGGGCAGAATGATGGGGGTGGAGACGCTCCTTCAGGTATACTGGACTGAGGCCGTTTAGAGCTTTCAATGTCAGCACCAACACTTTGAATTGTGCTCGGAAACGTACTGGGAGCCAGTGTAGGTCTTTCTAGACTGGTGTTATATGGTCTCGGTGGCCGCTCCCAGTCCCCAGTCCAGCTGCCACATTCTGGATTAGTTGTAGTTTCCGGGTCACCTTCAAGGGTAGCCCCACGTAGAGCGCATGGCAGTAGTCCAAGCGGGAGATAACCAGAGCATGCACCACTCTGGCGAGACAGTCTGTGGGCAGGGAGGGTCTCATCCTGCCTACCAGATGGAGCTGGCAAACAGCTGCCCTGGACACAGAATTGCGCTGTGCCTCCACGGACAGCGGTGAGTCCAGAATGACTCCCAGGCTGCGCACCTGGTAATGAGAGGGAGGTGTGTTTGGGGCTATATATAGAAATCTCTGGGTTTTGTGGGGCTGGAGAGCTGCCTGATTGCAGAGGTGTTTTTTTTTAAAATTGTTATTAAAATTAATATTAAAGCAAGTCATGACAATAGTCTTCAAACGAAATTTAAAGTTGCGATAAAACTTTGTCTGTTGCTGCAGCATTATAAAATATTCCTAATAAAAAGCTTTAATTACACATTGCTGCCATGTCGGCCACAGTTTTCAGTCAATATCTAACCGTCACATTGGCTCATTAAATGTTTTCAGTCGCCATACCCTGTCCATAAGCATTCTGGGGATGATGAGGGCACTTAAATGTCTCCGTTTTTCATTAATAAAAGGGGGGGGGGGAGAGAAGGAGACCAAATGCCGGTATGAGCAAGAAGGAAATTATTTCTTTGCATCCGAGAGTAAGATTTGGAGTCGGATCTAATAAAAGCAAGGGCCAAATTGGGAGAAACGGACTGTTTAGTGGTTTTGGAGGACGGACGAAACACCTTTTCCCAAAAGTGCAGTCCTGCCAGTTATGAAAATAGGAACCTTGCTCTCCACAGCCTTTCCAGCACACCAATGCAGGATTTATTCTTGCAAGGTTTGTGTCCAGTGCCATTGAAAGATAATTTTAAGGAAAACTGCCCGGAGGCCATCTGAAATTGTTTTTAAAGATGGGTTGCGCCGTATAGATTCCCATGAAATGCTGAAATGCATGGGAATCTATACGGCGCAACCCATCTTTAAAAACAATTTCAGAGTCCTTTGCCCTGCTTGCTTTTGCATCTAGGCCTCCTTTAGTGCGGCCCCCACGAGGCTTCCCAGGAAGGGAGTGTGGCCCTCGAGTCCGTCGCCACCTCCCTTCGAGCTTTCCCACTGCTAACTTGGCCCTACGTGGAGAGATAATAATAATAATAATAATAATAATAATAATAATAATAATAATAATGTGGCACCTCAGGTTAAGTACTTAATTCGTTCCAGAGGTCCGTTCTTAACCTGAAACTGTTCTTAACCTGAAGCACCACTTTAGCTAATGGGGTCTCCTGCCGCCGCAGCTGCGTGATTTCTGTTCTCATCCTGAAGCAAAGTTCTTAACCTGAAGCACTATTTCTGGGTTAGTGGAGTCTGCAACCTGAAGCATCTGTAATCTGAAGCGTATGTAACCCGAGGTACCACTGTAATCATCATCATCATCATCCAGCTGAAGCTGGGCTCAGAGTGACAGTTACATAAGATCACAATCAATTAAGCGATAAGGCGGAAAGTGGTGGGAAGTAGGGGGAGGAGAGGTGGGGAAATATTGTTAAAAAGGTGTAGCTATAGGTATATCAGTACTCTAATCTGAATTGTTAAATTGTGTTATTGTGGTTTTTGTTGTATGTGGTTTTTTGTTGTTTGTATTGAAAAAATGAATAAATAAATTTAATAATAATAATAATATATAAAATAAAATCACAATCAATTAATTAAAATACATTCTAAAATCAATTCAATCTAAAATCCAGAGGGTAAGCAGAAAAGGGAACCTGCTCACACGAAGCCTTCGTTTTGTCTCCCGCAGCCGGTGGGAAGGGCCTTTGCCATGGTGGCCAACCGACCCCCCAGCAGCCACGCCTTGGCCTCGGAGTACGTCAAGTCCAGCGAGGGCGACGAGGAAATCATCAAGGTGAGCTGGGACCAGCCGGCGCTCGGCTTTCGTGGCTTTATTTTTAGCAGACAGGGTGTTGTTTGCCAGCGAGAAATAGAAGGAAGGAACCGGCTTTTCAGGGAGGGTCTTGTAGTCCAGGGGGGCAGAGCAGCTTCTTTTGCAACCAGAAGGTCCCAGGTGCAAAAACCCAGCATCTCCAGGTAGGGTTGGGAGAGACACCCTGCCTGCAGCTGGCAGTCAGTGTAGGCAGTATGGAGCTGTATGCCCAGATGCTTTAATATAAGGCAGCTTCTGGTGCCTCTGCTTAAAGCAGCCCTCTTGCTCAGAACCATGAGGACTGGAGCCTTGCTTCATTTTTAGGGGGGATGTGTGCAGCTCTGTGGGAGAGTCCCTGCTTTGCATGCAGAAGGTCCTAGGCCAGGGGTCTGCAACCCGTGGCTCCGGAGCCGCATGTGGCTCTTTTACACCTTTGCCGCGGCTCCGGGGCGGATACTAGCGAGGGGAGGAGGCGCATTGTGCGCCCCGACACTCCCCACTGTGGCGGGCACCGTACTGGCTGTGACGTCACATGGGGGCAGTGCGTGCATTAGTCACGCACCCTCCCGACGGCACCTTCCCGCCCACTGTCAGATCGGAGGGCAGCGGCGCGCATGTTTGCGGCTCCCAGTTTTTCCCCCCTTTGGAAACGGGTCCAAGTGGCTCTTTTTGTCTTAAAGGTTGCAGACCCCTGTCCTAGGTTCAATCCTGCCCCCCTATCTCCAGATGGGGTTGGTTTCTTCTTGAAACCCTGGAGAGCAGCTGCCAGCCAGTGTTGGCAGCCCTGAGGTAGGTAGACCCCAGTGACCTGGCTCTGTAGAAGGACAGCTTTCCGTGTTCCTGTTTAAGGTCACGGCGTAGATTTAAAGCACCTGCCTTCTCCTCAGGGACTCTATTTTATTTTATTTATGCTTTTCAGGTTTATACATTTCCCTAATTTCACAATCCTTTTAACATTTCATAACTTTGACTTCCTTCCCGCTCTTTCCGTGGTTCCTTAGATTTTTTTTAATACCTTTTGCCTATCCAAATTCACTTAATTTGCTCATTTATTCATCTGCTTTAAATATATGCTCTTATAGAACTGTGGGTCATTGCAATAATCCTGCCAATGTTCTTATCTGTTTACAATTTATCAGCAAATATTCAATAAACCATTTCCATTCTTTTACAAAAAGTTTGTTAACTTGATTTCTTACTCTTCCGGTAAGTTTCTCCGCCTGTTCTGTAAGTTTTTGAATCCGTTCTTCCTTTGCTCAAGGGTTCCTGGGAACTCTAGTTTGCCCCCTCACAGAGCTGCGGTTCCCAGAATGTTTTGCAAGGGGAAGCCGGGCGCAGTGGCTCTGACTTCTTTTTCGAAACATGAGGACTAGAATCTTTGCTGTTAGGAAAAGGTTTGCAGCTCAGCAGCAAGGCTGTGTAGGTGAAGCTTACAGAGGAGGCGGTGTCCATCCTGATGTTGCTGGACTCCAGCTCCCATCACCCCTGGTAAAAATAAACTAAATAATAAAAATCAGAAAGTTTAAGGGAAAAAATTAGAAAATTGAACAAAGCCTAATGGGATAATAATAATAATAATAATAATAATAATAATAATAATAATACATTTTATTTATATCCCGCCCTCCCCAGCCGAAGCCTTGCTCAGGGTGGCTAACAACAATAAAATAATACAACATTCTAAAATCATTTCATTAAAATTAATTCAACTCAAATTGATGGCAACCATTAGGCTAAAATTCTGTGACGATTGCCAAAGGAGGGAGTCAGGCTGTACCCTGGCCACAGGCCGGCTACAAACCTCGTTTCACTGAACTATTCAGTTTCCTCTGAAGGAAATAGAAAAATCATAAACCTTAAATGACCAATTTTTTTAAAAAAGGGGTAGAACTCCCAAAAATTCTGAAGTGTCATAATCCTAGGTAAAGCAAGGTTTTTCTAATTTTTAAACTTTTTGATTTTTATTAGTTTATTTCTACAAGATAATATTTCTAGTCGATTACTTCTCATTTCAGGGATTTTCATTTGTTTTGTGCAATTCTCAGTTCCGTGACTGTCTTTTTTCTGCTGACTCCCCTCATCCCTGGTGGCTGGCCATGCTTGATGGGACTCGGAGTCCAGCCACGTCTAGAGGGCTCCAGCTTGCTGCCCAGCCCTGATCCTCAACCGTTCCTCAAGCACACGCCTGTCCCATCTTGCGCCGGGTTTGCCTCCTTCCTATCAGGGCGGCTTTCCTTCCCAACTTGATGGGCGTTGTGGTTCTCCTCTGTGACTCAGGTCTACCTCCGAGCCCGAGCCGAGGACAGGGCCCAGAACGAAAAGAGCCTCCATCAACTGAAAAGTGACGGCTGTCATCTCCAAGCGGTAATTAGCGTCCTTTTAAATAATGTGTGCTGGCAAGTAGCGGGGAGGTAATTTTGCAAAACGGAAGGAGGTGGTGGCACGGACTCTCAACGGGGCACTGAAGGGTGTGTGTGTGTGTGCAGAAATAACATAAATACCGTATTTTTTGCTCTATAAGACTCACTTTTCCCCTCCTAAAAAGTAGTGGGAAATGTTTGTGCGTCTTATGGAGGGAATGCAGGCTGCGCAGCTATCCCAGAAGCCAGAACAGCAAGAGGGATCACTGCTTTCGCTGTTGTTCTGGCTTCTGAGATTCAGATTTTTTTTCCTTGTTTTCCTCCTCCAAAAACTAGGTGCGTCTTGTGGTCTGGTGCGTCTTATAGAGCAAAAAATATACAGTGGTGCCTCGCAAGACGAAAAGAATCCGTTCTGTGATTCTCTTTGTCTAGCGGTTTTTTCGTCTTGCGAAGCAAGCCGATTGACGGATTAGTGCTATTAGCGCTATTAGCGGCTTTTAGCGGCTTATCGTCTTATCGGATCAGCTGATAAGCGGCTTAGCGGCTTAGAAAAAGGGGGGAGGGGAAAAAACCCGCAGGAACTCGCAAGACATTTTCGTCTTGCGAAGCAAGCCCATAGGAGATTCGTTTTGCGAAGCACCTCCAAAACGGAAAACTCTTTCTTCTAGCGAGTTTTCCGTCTTGCGAGGCATTCGTCTTGCGAGGCACCACTGTAGTATTTCTGAAGTTTACTGCAGCGGCTGAAGAGGCAAGCAACTTTTCAGTTGCAGCCGGAAAGGGAGGCTTGCCTCTTCAGCAATTTGGTAAAAACCTGTTGCTACCCAGTGTATTTTTCTCCCACCGGTGCACAGATTCCGTCCCAGAAAAAAAATACTTGTGCATTCTTGCTGATGCATTCTGCAAAGGGGAGTAAGGAAGGCCCTTAAGACAGGTTGCAAAAGGCAAACCTTTGTGCAGAGGAACGAACGCCTTGTTTTGCAGCTTGGCTATAGAAATCCGCTCCACCTAACTGGCACCAAAGGGTGTTTTCTCTCCCCCCCCCTTTTGCATCAAGAAGGTCGCTGACTCACGCCCGCCTTAGAAGCTCTGCCCGATCCGAGGCCCTAATTGCTTTGCTAGCTGGAAAGGATCTGTCAGGAGTTGCCTTCTGTGTTTTGTCTGCCCGTCTTGGCCCAGTTGCCTGCCTGCCACACCTCGCAGCGAGGGCCTCTCCCCGCTCTGAAGGTGTTGGCGGTTCCTTTGGCAAAGTCCCCGGCGTTTCCCAAGAGTTTTGGGAGGTCTGCAACCACAGGCAGCCTGATGGGTCTTTGCTCGGTTCCTTCAAAGATGAGAAAGTCTGAGATGGAGAGGGGTGTTTTGTTTTGTTTTTGACAATAGTGTTTATTAATTTTCAATAGACATAACAAAAAAGAAAATATGCAACAGCCCAATAGAGAAGTGAAAAAGAAGAAAAAAAGAATAACAAACTTAAAATACGTAAACAGGAAAAAAACTCAGTTAATTGATTGAAATCCATTTTCATAAACATTTTAGTTGACTTCCTCTAATCTCCTCCATCTGAATTTCCTCTTAATTTGAATGTAGCAGTTTCCAATATCATTATTTCATAAAACAATATTACAGTCGTATTCAAATTTCTTTACCTTTCTTATAGTACGTTTTCTTATTTATATATTTAAGTCTAATTTAATCCTAGGTCTGATTGGTTCTTTCAAGTGGTTACATTTCTTTAATATTAGAATATTTGTTCAAATAGTCTTTAAATTTCTTCCGGTCTTCTTGGTAGTCCTTTCTGGTCGCGGATTCTCCCGGTGAGATCAGCCAGCTCCATAAATTCCATCATCTTCATCTGCCTGAGACAGAGAGGTTAGGCTGAGCCAGAGGGGGAGCAGAGCGAGGGTTTGGCTCCGTCTTTCCTTCCAGGAATTCCAGGGCGATGTACGGGGTGTTTCTCTCCCCCAACAACAACAAAAAATCCCCGAATTTATCTCACGACAACCCTGTGAGGTCGGCCAAGCTGAGAGGTTGTGACTGGAGTCTGTGTGTGTCTGTGGCGTCGCTCAGGAAGCAGCAGCCCCCATGGACCCTGCTAGAAAAATGCAACCTGTGTTGCTGATAGAAGTATTGCGACTCATGCAACACGTTGGCACTTACCGTATTTTTTTTTGCTCTGTAAGACGCATTTTTCCCCCTCCTAAAAAGTAAGGGGAAATGTGTGTGCGTCTAATGGAGCGAATCCAGGTGGGGGGTTCTGCTCAGCGCTCCCTTTAAAGAGCCGCGTGGAGCGATTGTGCGGCTCTTGGGGGCTTTTCTCCGAGGAGGGAGGAGGGCTGGCCATCTCCCTCCTCAGGGAAAAGCCCCCAAGATGGGGCAAACACTCCACATTGCAGCATAGCTGTCAGCTTACAGATAATAAGGGACCAGCAGCCAAAATAAGGGATTTTCCAGGCACAGGTATGTTCAACTTCTTAGCCCTTCCGAGCCAAAGGCAGAAAGTCCAGCCGGCAGCCAAACGAAGCCTCAAGCGGTGGCTCCCACAGCGCAGCAACCCGGCAAAGGGGATGCTGCAAGGAAAACCACCGTCCCCTCTCTGCTGGGAAGCGCTGAGCAAAGGCGAGTCCCCAGGCAATACGGCCGATTTGATTGGCAGAAGGCATGCAAGCTCCATCCCCCAGTCGTTCTTAGACTCCTTATTGGGTGAGCAACGCAGGCCAAGCAACAATATACTTTTAAAAACTGTCCTAAAAATGACGTTACCCATCAGCTGCTAAAAGCCTGGCGATAAATACAGTTTCTTTATCTGCATGATTAAAAGAGTGTGAGAGACAACTCTGTGTGGAGTTCTGTCACGAAAGAAGTGATGTTCTGTTCCCTTTTCCCATTTTATTTAACTTTATTTGTATGTCTTCAAACACAGAAAACGCTGGACAAGCCGAACGGGATCCGTCCTCACAGAACTGCCTCATTTCGAAGCCCGTCACTATGCCAGGTCCGTGCGCGAGAGTCCGTGGCCGTGGTGGTGGTGGGGGGGACGGACGGTTGGCGTTCACAGGTGGCCTCCATGCCTGGAAGGAACTGAGGTTGGGGAGAAACTGGGCTGGTCACAAAAGGGCCGGCTTGTTCACTCGCTCTGACCTAGAGCTGAAGTTAGGGGAGAGGGGAGGCAGTGCAATGGCTAGAGCCTCAGGCCAGTGGAGTAGGGAATACTCACTCTGCCACTGGGTGATTTTGGGGGGGCCCCGACCTTGCAAGGAGAAGCCAAGGAAGTGAAAGCCCTGTCCCTTGCCTTGGAACTTCTTGCGGGGGGGGGGGGGAGATGTTAATGCAATGAATTAATGCCTTGAGCAAGGTGAATCAGCTTGCTTGTGGCTCGTTTGCACGTTATTTATTATTGCATTTATACCCCACCGTTTCTCCAAGGATCTCAAGATGGCCTATGCACCTCTCCCTTTCTCTTCACCCCCCCCACCCTCACAATAACTCTGTGAGGTAGGTTAGGCTCAGAGATGTGACCCCAGTGGGGATTTGAAGCCCAGTCCGGCACTCTAACCATTGCACCACCCTGGATGTCAGCACCAAATAGGGAGATGGGAGTCCATCGTTGGCAGTTCAGGGGTGGGGAGATCTCAGGCCTGGGGTGCCTAAATGTGCCCCTCCAGGCCTCTGTGTCTGGTCTTTGCCCAGCCACTCTGGGCGGCTCCCAATCGAGTGTTAAAAACAATACAGCATAAAATATTAAAAACTTCCCTAAACAGGGCTGCCTTCAGTTGTCTTTTAAAGATAGGATAGCTGCTTATTTCCTTCACATCTGAAGGGAGGGCGTTCCACAGGGCGGGTGCCACCACCGAGAAGGCCCTCTGCCTGGTTCCCTGTAACCTCACTTCTCGCAATGAGGGAACCGCCAGAAGGCCCTCGGAGCTGGACGTCAGTGTCCGGGCAGAACGATGGGGGTGGAGATGCTCCTTCAGGTATACTGGACCGAGGCCGTTTAGGGCTTTCAAGGTCAGCACCAACACTTTGAATTGGGCTCGGAAACGTACTGGGAGCCAATGCAGATCTCTCAGGACCAGTGTTATGTGGTCTCTGCGGCCGCTCCCAGTCATCAGTCTGGCTGCCGCGTTCTGAAAGGTATCCCCATGTAGTTCAAAGGTAGCCCAACGTAGAGCGCATTGCAATAGTCCAAGCGGGAGATAACCAGAGCATGCACCACTCTGGCGAGACAGTCTGCGGGCAGGTAGGGTCTCATCCTGCGTACCAGATGGAGCTGGTCAACAGCTGCCCTGGACACACAATTGACCTGCACCTCCATGGACAGCTGTGAGTCCAGAATGACTCCCAGGCTGCGCATCTGGTCTTTCAGGGGCACAGTTACCTCATTCAGGACCAAGGAATCCCCCACACCCGCCTGCCTCCTGTCCCCCAAAAACAGTACTTCTGTCTTGTCAGGATTCAACCTCAATCTGTTGAGAGAGAGCGAAGTAGGAAACTAACCTATCATTAAAAAAACCCATCCCCTTTCATTGCTCCACCCACTCTTGTTTCTGGCCCCGCCCACTGCTGGTGTGCGGCCCTTGGGAGGCTGCCCCCAAATGGGAAAGTGGCCCTCCGGCCGAAAAAGGTCCCCCTTGCTTATAAACCTTACCTCCCTTCAGGATGAGCCGACGTACCCCGGAGAAGACATCTCGATAATGCGGGAAACCACCAAGAAACTGTTCACGAAACTTCAAGAGGCCGAGAAGCGCCACCAGTCGGACAGAGCTGCCTATGAGGTCAGAACGCAAGAAATGCCCGCTGGATCAGGCCAGCGGTTCCCAAACTTTTATGGGGGGGGCACCGCTCCCTTGGTTCCATAAGCGCATCCCCAGGATCCGCAACCTTAACCTACAAAAATCATGATTATGTGGTTTTTAGCTGCACTACTATAAGGGAATATGAAAAATGGATTACGAATAGGTAAAAATTTAATGTCACAATATTTTAAGATTAAAAACTAGGATAAACAAAGAGGGGAAGGATTTGCTGAACTAACAAACTGAACTGGAATACAGAAAAGGGAGGCGTGAGGAGGTCCGGGAAACAAGCTAATGAAAAATAAGTAATGGAAAGATTGAGCTGTTTTTAACTATTTTTATTTTGTATTTTTCTTTTTTCATTTTGTAATATTTTGAAAATCTCAATAAATATCTTTAAAAAAACAACAAAAATCATGATTCAAAACTGCAGTTTGAGGGACCCGCTTGGGAAGATCGTAACACAATAACATTCAAAGCGGTCGCAATCAGTTGCACATTCTTCAAAATCCAGTTCAGACAGTTTAGCTTGACTAATGCAACAAAGCTGACGAACTTGATCCAGGGATAGCGGCTTTTCAAAGTCTGACCATCATTTACACCTCCAGCACCCCTGTGTAGGGCTGGCTTTCAGCGTTGGCTTTCACCAGCTAAACATTGCGATATACAGTGGTACCTCTGGATGCAAACGGGATCTGTTCCGGAGCCCCGTTCACACCTGAAGAGAACACGACCCGCATCTGCGCGGGTCGTGATTGGCCGCTTCTACACATGCGTCGAGCAGCGAAACCTGGAAGTAACACGTTCTGTTACTTCTGGGTCGCCGCAGAGCACAAAACTCTCAAGCTCAACTTTAACCTGAGGTATGACTGTAGAGTTCTGCCTTGGCTCCCAGACGCCCTGGAACTTGGGTGTTTCGGCTCCCGGACGATTGAAACCTGGAAGCGAGCGTTCTGGTTTTCGAACGTTCTTTTGGAACCTGAACCTCTTGACGGGGCTTCCTGCAGCCAATCAGAATTTTCAAACGCTTTGGAAGTCGAATGGCCTTCTGGAATGGATTCCGTTCAGCTTCCAAGGCACGACTGTACTGATATATCATGCTGTCTGAAATAAGGATGGAGCTATTAGGGACGCGGGTGGCGCTGTGGGTTAAACCACCAAGCCTAGGACTTGCCGATCAGAAGGTCGGCGGTTTGAATCCCCGCCACGGGGTGAGCTCCCGTTGCTCGGTCCCTGCTCCTGCCAACCTAGCAGTTCAAAAGCACATCAAAGTGCAAGTAGATAAATAGATACCACTCCAGCAGGAAGGTAAACTGCGTTTCTGTGCGCTGCTCTGGTTTCGCCAGAAGTGGCTTAGTCCTGCTGGCCACATGACCTGGAAAAACTGTCTGCGGACAAACGTCGGCTCCCTCGGCCAGTAAAGCCAGATGAGCACCGCAACCCCAGAGTCGTCCGCGACTGGACCTAATGGTCAGGGGTCCCTTTACCTTTATGCAGAGCATTGGCTGGCTTCATGGTTTCCCCCGCATCCCACACAACAGAGACACACATCACCCCCCCCCGAACCCTGCTAGGTAATCTCCCCCCTCCCCCAGGAGTGGTACTGTCCACTTTGACAACTGCTGATCTGGCCCAATTTCCAACACCCGGGAGGCCCGTGGCTTTGCATCCTCGACCGGGGTTGCAAGGACTACCCTTTCTGAGGCTGTGCTGCCAGTTGAATGAGATGCTTGAGCTGTGGGCCAGGGAAGGGGTCCTTCGTCATGGCCTCCAAATAATAATAATAATTATTATTATTATTATTATTATTATTATTATTATTATTATTATTATTTATTTATACCCCGCCCATCTGGCTGAGTTTCCCCAGCCACTGTGGGCAGCTCCCAATCAAGTGTTAAAAACAGTACAGTGTTAAACATTAAAAACTTCCCTGAACAGGGCTGCCTTCAGATGTCTTTTAAAGAGAAGATAGCTGCTTATTTCCTTGTCATCTGATGGGAGGGCGTTCCACAGGGCGGGTGCCACCACCAAGAAGGCCCTCTGCCTGGTTCCCTGTAACCTCACTTCTCGCAGTAAGAGAACTGCCAGAAGGCCCTTGGCGCTGGATCTCAGTGTCCGGGCAGAACGATGGGGGTGGAGACGCTCCTTCAGGTATACAGGACCGAGGCCGTTTAGGGTTGATGATGGTATGATGATGGTTGCCAGGCTTTTGGGGTGAACAGTGCAGTTTCGCTAGCCGTGTGTGTGTGAAACGGTCAACATGCATGCAAAAGTGCCCCCTCTCCCCTCTTCTTGCAGACGTCCATTTCCCATTATCGGAGGGAAGCTGAACATTCGGGAGCAGCTCTCCGAAGGGCGGAGCTGGACTTGGAAGAGAAGGATTTGAAGCTGGAGGAGCTGCAGAGACTCCTGACGGGGATGGAGAAGGTACTCGCCTGACGGAAGACGCCGGCGGTTGTCCGCAGGGCAGATTGGCGCAGCGAAAGCCGTTGTGCCGCTGGGCAAAAATTGAGGGAGAGTGCAAATTCGCTTGGTTTGGTGATGCAGCTAATTGTACCTTTTTGTTTAATTTAATTCAGAACCCTCTTTCCTTTAGTTGTCTTTTATTTGGAGTGGCCCTTGCAAGCGGAAGATGGCATTAAAAACAGTCTAGCAAACATATCAGAGACCAAACAATTCTTTAGACCCTGGAAAGGAGTAGCCGTAGACCAGAATGCCTTTTAAAATAAATAAATAAATAAATAAATAAATAAATAAATAAATAAATAAATGTAATGATACCATTCAACCAAAAACGTGCTGGTTTACAGCTTAAAAGACTAGGACTAGCCGCCTGAGAAACAGTTTCTATCCAAATGCGATTTTGGTTTTAAACGCAGTGTAAGGGGTCTCTAGGGGGACTCGGGTGGCGCTGTGGGTTAAGCCACTGAGCCTAGGACTTGCCGATCAGAAGGTCGGCGGTTCGAATCCCTGTGACGGGGTGAGCTCCCGTTGCTCAGTCCCTGCTCCTGCCAACCTAGCAGTTCAAAAGCACGTCAAAGTGCAAGTAGATAAATAGGTACCGCTCCGGCGGGAAGGTAAACGGCGTTTCTGTGCGCTGCTCTGGTTCGCCAGAAGCGGCTTAGTCATGCTGGCCACATGACCCGGAAGCTGTACGCCGGCTCCCTCGGCCAGTAAAGCAAGATGAGCGTCACAACCCCAGAGTCGGCCACGACTGGACCTAATGGTCAGGGGTCCCTTTATGTTTACCTAAGGGGTCTCTATGGAAGTGTATTGTATTTTTAAAATGGGGTATCAGGTTTTTAGGGGGCTAACCAGGTTGGGATAGCATGCTTGTTGGTTTTGAATGTCTTGTGTAGATTTTTTCCCCCTTCCAATTTCGTAGTTCTGTATGGGGCAATGACAATAAAGATTATCGTATCGTAAACCAACATTTCCCATCCTTGCGCCTCCAGCTGTTTTAGGACTACAACTCCCATCATCCCTAGCTAGCAAGACTGATGGTCAGGGACAATGGGAATGGGAGTCCAAAAAATAGGCGGAGACCCAAGGCTGGGAAACACTGGCTTAGAGTACCCACACCTGCTCAAGATGGGAATCTAAGAAGAACTGTTGCCTTTTCATCCTCTGTGAATCTGCCCCGTCCTCTTTTAAAGACATTCAAGTTGGCAGGCGTCGCTCCCTCCAGTGAGAGCAAATTATGTGCGTACTGTGGGTCAGGAATACTGCCCAGCCCCACGGTGTTCTCCGTTCTTCCCCTCCCTAGGTGTAGCTTTTTGGGTTTTTTTGCAAGGCCTGCTGTCGGATCTGAGAGCCTCGCGGCAGACACCTTAACCCTGCTTGCCCTTCTCTCCCCGTTGCAGGAGCACAAAACTCTGCTACAGAAGATGAGAGACGACGAGTCTGAGCTGGAGCAGCTGCGCAGCGTCGAGAAGGACAAAGTTGCCGAGCAGGAAAGGTGAGAGGCTTCAGCCCCAGGCGTGGTGGATCTGTGGGGCTGGGGACTTGTGTCTGACTTGCGTCCAATAAGGTTTTGCGACGGATAGCACAGAACAGGGTGTGGGGTGGGAGGAGAGATAATAAGCAGCTCCCCATTTGCATACAGGTTACATTCCGAGGCGCAACACGTTTAAGTGAAATCACATATATTGGAACACCATTGGGAAAACCGCCAAACACCCTCCAAACTTCTGGAAAACCCTTAAAAGAAATATACACCAAACTCCACTGTGATCACTTCTTGCTCAAACTCCCAACGCTCCACAGGCCTCAAAGTTCAGTGCTGGGATTGCTAGATGCTATTTTTGAGTCATTTTTAATAATAATAATAAAAAATTTTATTTATACCCCTCTCTCCCCAGCCAGAGCTGGGCTCAGGGTGGCTAACACCAGTAAAATTACAATAAAAACATAATAGGGGAAAAACAACAACAAAACAATTTAAAATACAGGTTAAAATGCAATTTAAAATGCAGCCTCATTTTAAAAGTAGCCCAATGGTCAAAACCAAAAGGGGAGGGAAAACATAATGGTCAGAAGTGAGTCCAAACCAAAGGCCAGGCGGAACAGCTCCGTCTTGCAGGCCCTGCGGAAAGATGTCAAGTCCCGCAGGGCCCTGGTCTCTTGGGACATAGCGTTCCACCAGATTGGGGCCAGTACTGAAAAGGCCCTGGCCCTAGTTGAGACCAATCTAACCACTTTGCGACTTGGGACCTCCAAAGTGTTGTGATTTTGCCGTTTTAGTGCTCTTTCGGGGCTGTTTTCACCCCTTTTTATTCCGCGTCTGAGTTCGCAGCGATGCACGCGTGTGCCCCGAGAGCTCGTAAATGGGGAGTTGCCCATGCAGCCGCTTTTCTTTTTTTTATTCAAAATTATAACAAGACATATTATCCAAAAACATATCATCCTTGTTCCCCCCCCATTTCCCCTCCCTCCCCCCCCCACAACCCGCCCCCCGACTTCCCTCAGTTCCAGTCTTTGGTTTCTCTAAGAATGCTGTTTTCTGCATGTTACAAAGTTCTATAGATTCTCAAACTATTTAGCTGATTATTATCAATAAAAAGTTTGTGAATGTTTATTCAAAACCTGCCAAGGAGTCCAGTTCACTTTGTTGCGTCTTCAGATACTTTGTAAAGGCTTCCCATTCATCCTTAAAGTCACAGTTATCCTTCTCCCATAGCTTATATGTCAGTTTTGCCAGTTCTGCATAATCCATCAGTTTCTCTTGCCATGATTCTTTAGTTGGGGTTTCTTCAGTCTTCCATCCTTGTGCTACCAGAACTCTCGCGGCCGTTGTCGCATACATGAAGATGTTTTTCAACTTTTTTGGCAGGTCTTTCCTTACAATCCCCAACAAAAATGCCTCGGGTTTTTTAACAAATGTTAAAGGGAACATTTTCTTCAGTCCGTGCAGCCGCTTTCCAAGCTGGAACGAAAAGCGGGATCTTACGGAACTGGCTTTTGCATAACCTGCGGCCTCTTTCTCCTCCTCTTCTTCTTCGTCCTCCTGCTCTCAGGTCGGCCAAACTGGAGAAGGAAGTTGCCACTTTGCGAGAGAAGATCCACCACTTGGACGACATGCTCAAAAGCCAGCAGAGGAAGGTCCGGCAGATGATTGAGCAGGTGGGTGCTGGCATGGAGCGTTTTGGGGGTCTTGTCCCCTCCCTGAGTTTGGGGTTACGCAAAGTAATAGTGCCCCTGTATTCTGCTCTGGTCAGACCTCACCTGGAGTACTGTGTCCAGTTCTGGGCACCACAATTCAAGAAGGACACTGACAAACTGGAACGTGTCCAGAGGAGGGCAACCAAAATGGTCAAAGGCCTGGAAACGATGCCTTATGAGGAACGGCTAAGGGAGCTGGGCATGTTTAGCCTGGAGAAGAGGAGGTTAAGGGGTGATATGATAGCCATGTTCAAATATAGAAAAGGATGTCACATAGAGGAGGGAGAAAGGTTGTTTTCTGCTGCTCCGGAGAAGCGGACACGGAGCAATGGATCCCAACTACAAGAAAGAAGATTCCACCTAAACATTAGGAAGAACTTCCTGACAGTAAGAGCTGTTCGACAGTGGAATTTGCTGCCAAGGAGTGTGGTGGAGTCTCCTACTTTGGAGGTCTTTAAGCAGAGGCTTGACATCCATATGTCAGGAGTGCTCTGATGGTGTTTCCTGCTTGGCAGGGGGTTGGACTCGATGGCCCTTGGGGTCTCTTCCAACTCTAGGATTCTATGATTCTAACCTGCTTCTTTCTCCTTCCTCCACTCTTACCTCTCCGCTTGCCGGCAGCGTGACATCCTCCTGTCTCCAGAGATAATGTTGTGCTAGACCCGAGCGTAATACAAAGAGCAGGATGAATCCAGCATCCTTGTTCCCCCTCTGCTCTCAGCCAACTCCCTCCCTGCCTGGCTTCCTACTTAACAACCAGTACGAGCGATGGCCCTGCCTGTTCGCTTCCTCCTCACCCTTTGTCACGGTCCGGTTCACGGGCGATCGAAATCCCAGCTGGGGACGTCAGGACCGGGGGCAAGATGGGGTGGGAGCAGGAATGGGGGGTCCAGAAGCCAGGAGTCAAGAAGCCCAAGAGTCCGAGGGTCAAGAGGCAAGGAGTCGCGAAGTCAGGGGTCCGAGGGTCAGGAAGCAAGGAGTCACGAAGTCAGGGGTCCGAGGGTCAAGAGGCAAGGAGTCGCGAAGTCAGGGGTCCGAGGGTCAAGAAGCGAGGAGTCACAAAGTCAGGGTCCGAGGATCAAGAAGCAGGGAGTCAAGAAGCCGAGGTTCAAGAATCAGGAAGCAAGAAACCCAAGGCAGAAACGTGCTGCTGTGGCAAAGAGCCGAAGCAAAGTGCTGACCTTATATCCCTTCCTGGCTTTTGCCATGAAGTGCTGTGAGTTACCAAGCAGCCTCACCTGTGCAGCCACGCCTTGCCTCTTCAGAACAAACTTAGGAAGGCCCCAGTCCTGCAAAGACCTATTGGTCACAGGGCCTGGCTCCTGCATGCACTCCTGACACCCTTGGTCTCAACATTGTCCCTTGTAGAACTTGGCTGGTAGGAGGAAGAAGGGGGGTGGAGTAGAGGAAGTTGGCCCCGCCTCCTGTTGACACTGGCTCCACCCCATTGACACAGGCTCCACCCCTTTGGCTCTGGCTCCACCTCCCATTGGGATTCTTTCTCTGCCTTCTTCCCCACCAGTCCCAATCGGCTCCAGGCTGTCACTGGGAGTAACCCCAAAAGAGCATTTTTGCGTATCTGCTCTTACCTATTTTACTCCGGAGAGTTTATATGTCACTTGAATGTCAAAAAGCTCATTGGACCGCAAAGCAGATTACGGAGAGAATAAAGCAAGGGAATTACCTGTTTTTCAAAAACCTGTCGAACAATTGTTTAAAACCTTCAAAAAAAAAATAAAAATGAAGAGCTATAAAAAGCCATATTAAAACACACGTCAGTGCTCTGCGTGTCTGGATAGGCTTGTCTTCGTTCATTTGTAAGTCTAGACGGTGAAAGTGAGCTAACAGCCAAACATAACAGAAACCAGATGGTAAGATTAACAAATAAAAAAGAGAGAGTCTCTCCGCCTTTAAAACCAGCCTTGTGTGTATCTCCCTGACTTGGGAAAGAGTTAAATCTTAAGCCCTGTGCCAATTATTTTGGCTTCTGTTTGATTTAAAACTGACCTCCCAGCTTTTGAGTGACTCAGACCTCAAAAGGACTCCTGTAACTAAGCCCTTTTCATGGAGGTGTCTGGGGCTGATGCAGTAAAGATTCATTCTCTCTCTCTCTCTCTGAAAGTTCTGCAAATCGGCAGAGGATTAGGGATTCAAACTTAAAATTGTGTTAGAAAAACCTACCTAAACGAACTCCATGCAGCTGAGAGACCAGCAGCTTTTGGAGCCTCCCAGCTGATCGTTAGAACAACTTTGCAACTTACGGGCTTGAGTTTCCTTCTTTCCTCTTCCCTCCCAATCGGTTTTCCTTGTGTGCTGCGACTTTTTAGATTGTAAGCCTATGGGGAGGAGCTGTTGCGTTTTTAAAATGATTTATAAGCTGCTCTAGGAGCCCGATTAATCAGGCAGCATGCATTAACTGCAGAGAGAGAGAATTCTGTGTCATTGGTGGTAGTGGATTACAGCTGCATTCCTGACCCTTGACCCTGTGGGCTGCTGGGAGTTGAAGTCCAGCAACATCGGGAGCTTCCTGCAAATTCCTCACCCCTCCTTTGACAGCTGTGGCCCCACATCATGGGAGTTGAAGTTTGATGTTGCACCTTTGCTTTGAGATCTGTCTGTCTCTCTCCCACCTTCCCCATGAATACAGGTCCCATTTTCTCTGGGGGTAGGGGGTGCTAGTTTTAAACCCCTGGTGCAACTTAAAAGGTAAAGGGACCCCTGACCGTTAGGTCCAGTCGTGGCTGACTCTGGGGGTTGCGGCGCTCATCTCGCTTTACTGGCCGAGGGAGCCGGTGTACAGCTTCTGGGTCATGTGGCCAGCAGGACTAAGCCGCTTCTGGCGAACCAGAGCAGCGCACGGAAACACTGTTTACCTTCCCGCCAGAGCAGTACCTATTTATCTACTTGCACTTTGACGTGCTTTCGAACTGCAAGGTTGGCAGGAGCAGGGACCGAGCAACGGGAGCTCACCCCATCGCGGGGATTCGAACCGCCGACCTTCTGATCAGCAAGTCCTAGGCTCTGTGGTTCAACCCACAGCGCCACCCGCGTCCCTGGTGCAACTTACCTGGGCCATTTTGGGGCATGTTTGCAGCTAGCTTCTCCTTTTCTGGAGACTCCCGGGCTGTTCATTTCTAACAATCCTCCTTCTCCACAGCTTCAAAACTCCAAGACCGTGATTCAGTCCAAAGACACAATCATCCAGGAACTCAAAGAACGTGTGGCCTACCTGGAGGCAGAGGTAGGCAGCCATTTTTATTAAAGTTCCTAATCCTGTTGCCTGCAAGATGTTGACATTAAAGGGCCGAGGTTTTCTCATGAGTTGTTCTTCTATGCATCGAGTGGGGCTAACATTGGCTGCAAACCCATATAGTCCCCTTTTAGAGCCATCCAGCGCAGTCCCCTGTCAGCTCACCTTGTGATCATATTTCTCCCTATGATGTTTGTGCATATGGCTGCAGATTATTACAGTTTTATCCAACGTTAGTCCTACTCGGACTCATTGAAATCAACATGCCTAGCTTAGGTCTGCTAATTTCGGCGGAGGTCTACGCTGAGTAGGGCACCAGTCCTGAAGCCCACATTTTGAATGTGCTCCTTACGTACGAAATGCTCTTTTAAAAACGTAAAATGCACCGCTAATAATTCTCAGTGCATTCACCTGCAAAAACCAGGCATGACGTACACAGCCTTAAAAATACCCTGGTTTTTGCATGTGCTTTAAGGCTGCGTACACACCCTTAAAAACACCTATTTTTGCACATGCTTTCCCATTGTGAAATCTGGAGAAAATGCGTAATCCAATTTTGGGGTGGGGTGTTTGCATTTCGATTTTGCAAGTTGGTGGTGAAAGACTAAGCACATTCCTTGCCCCAGAAGAGCGCTTGGCTCAGCTGCCCCCTGGTGGGGCGTTTGTGGTGCTACGGGAATGCCGGCCGGGTCCAGAGCGGAGTCTTGCAACCTGACTCCAGGTGTGTTGAAAGGACACACACAGGCACGAAATTGACTTGCAAGTGGGACTGCTGTCCCTCCCCGCCAAAATGAGCATCAAAGCAGAGGAAATGGCGCCATCAAAGAGACATTTAATGCACATTTTGCCAGTTTCTGCCAAATGCGTAGTTTTTCTCTTGGCACGTCCCGGCCATGATGCTTTGCTCCCGTTACTGAAATGCCGTTTGTTCTTCCAGTGGTTCAGGCCATGTTCTGTCTGCCTCCCTTTTTCCCGAGCGAAATGTTGCTGGTTTAATGAACATGCCCCCTTTTTTAAATATGGTTTTAGAGCTGGAAGCCCCCCACCCCCAGTTCGTTTAGACCAGCCCCCTGGAAATCAGTGAAATCATCCCTTTCACTCTCGTGTTTTCTCCCTTCAGAACCTCGAGATGCACGACCGCATGGAGCACCTCATTGAGAAACAGGCCCAGAGCGCCGGGGTCCACAATGCAAGGCCCCGCTCCAAATCAGAGTACGTCAGCAGGTGAGCGGCTGGGAGAGGGGGCGGGGAGGAGGGGTTGCCCCCTGCCCTGTAGGGGCAGTGGCAGCCGGCCTGGGATGGAATAATAATAATAATAATAATAATAATAATAATAATAATAAATTGATTTGTATCCTGCCCTCCCTGGCCAAAGCTGGGCTCAGAGCGGCTAACATCATATAAATAAGACAATATGCATAATACAATATACAATATGCAAATAAAATAACATTCAACATTCATTAGAATACAGTGGTACCTTAGGTTACAGACGCTTCAGGTTACAGACTCTGCTAACACAGAAATAGTACCTCGGGTTAAGAACTTTGCTTCAGGGTGAGAACAGAAATTGCGCGGTGGCAGCGGGAGGCCCCATTAGCTAAAGTGGTACCTCAGGTTAAGTACGGACCTCCAGATCGAATTAAGTTCTTAACCCGAGGTACCACTGTACTATTAAATATCAGCACCTCAAGATTAAACAGAAATCCACTCTTAACAGTTACAATAAGTAATTCCCCAACTCCAGTCAATACAACAACAGCAAGCCACAGTGCACAACATAATGCAATGAGAAGCAGAGACTGGAGGGTGGGGCAAGGCAGGTGGAAAGAGGCCTTGCCTGGTGGGGTCTCGCCCCTCAACTCCTACACTCCCTGAGCCATGAGCCCCTTTGGTGCACCCCCTTCTCTTCCTCCTCCCCAAAGCAACTTACATGTTCCTAAAATGTGAATAGCTTAACACGCCTTCAAAGCGATGGGCCAGAATACCTAGGAAGTGCTCGTCCGCATATTCAGTTCACTGCAAAAAGGGACAAGTCCTACCCACTCACTGCAGAACAGGCCAGGAACAACAACAACAACAACAACAATTTATTAATTTATTAATTTATTAATTTATTAATTTATTAATTTATTAATTTATTAATTTATTATTATTTATACAGCACCCATCTGGCTGAGTTTCCCTCGCCACTCTGGGCGGCTCCCAATCGAGTGTCAAAAACAATACACCATTAAATATTAAAAATTTCCCTAAACAGGGCCGCCTTCAGATGTTTTTTAAAAAGAATATAGCTGCTTATTTCCTTCACATCTGGTGGGAGGGCATTCCACAGGGTGGGTGCCACAACCGAGAAGGCCCCCTGCCTAGTTCCCTGTAACCTCGCTTCTCAGTATGAGGGAACTGCTGGAAGGCCCTTGGAGCTGGACGTCAGTGTCTGGGCTGAATGATGGAGATGGAGATGCTCCTTCAGGTATACTGGACTGAGGCCGTTTAGGGCTTTCAAGGCCAGCACCAACACTTTCAATTGTGCTCGGAAACGTACTGGGAGCCAATGTAGGTCTTTCAAGACCGGTGTTATATGGTCTCGGCGGCTGCTCCCAGTCACCAGTCTAGCTGCCGCATTCTGGATTAGTTGCAGTTTCCGGGTCACCTTCAAAGGTAGCCCCACGTAGAGCGCATTGCAGTAGTCCAAGCGGGAGATAACCAGAGCATGCACCACTCTGGCCAGACAGTCTGCAGGCAGGGAGGGTCTCAGCCTGTAGACCTTGGAAGGGGCGTGGCTCACGGGGGGGGGGGGAACCAGAATGTCCCCAGCATCTCCCGTTAGGGCCAGGGAACGGACTCTTGCCTGAAACCCTGAAGAGGCGCTGCCAATCAGTGTCGACGATGGTGAGCAGATTGGCAGGGCAGCTTCCTGTTTTCCTCTTTGAACCCTTGATTCAAAACCATGGGGACTGGGATCTTGACATTCCCCAAGTGAAGGTACGCAGGCAGCAACCTCCAAGTAGGCCCATGTGAGCGAGAGGTCATCCTTTGGTTGGCATGCAGCCAAGAAAACGGGGGCAATTGGCATGCCCCCAGCTGGCTCCAGCCCAGCGGCCGGTGTGCCAGGCGAACTCCAGTCCTTGGGGCTGCATGAATCTGTGACCCGAGGGCACGCAGTTTGTTCAGCACACCGTATTTTTCGCTCTATAAGACGCACTTTTCCCCTCCTAAAAAGTAAGGGGAAATGTGTGTGCGTCTTATGGAGCGAATGCAGGCTGTGCAGCTTTCGCTGAAGCCAGGAGAGCAAGAGGGATCGATCCCTCTTGCTCTCCTGGCTTCGCTTCGCTGGAGAGCCGCTGCACAGTTTTCCCTCTCTGCGCAGCGCCCCTTCAGCGAAGTGGGAGGAGAAACGGAGCCCCTTCCGTTTCTCCTCCCGCTTTGCTGGAGAGGTGCTGAGCAGAGAGGGAGAGAACATTTTTTTTTCTTGTTCTCCTCCTCTAAAACTAGGTGCATCTTATAGAGCAAAAAATACGGTAAGGTAAAGGGACCCCTGACCATTAGGTCCAGTCGTGGCCGACTCTGGGGTTGCAGCACTCATCTCGCTTTATTGGCTGAGGGAGCCGGCGTACAGCTTCCGGGTCATGTGGCCAGCAGGACTAAGCCGCTTCTGGCGAACCAGAGCAGCACATGGAAACGCCGTTTACCTTCCCGCTGGAGCGGTACCTATTTCTCTACTTGCACTTTGACGTGCTTTCGAACTGCTAGGTTGGCAGGAGCAGGGACCGAGCAACGGGAGCTCACCCTGTCGTGGGGATTTGAACTGCCGACCTTCTGATCGGCAAGTCCTAGGCCCTGTGGTTTAACCCATAGCGCCAACCGCATCCCTAGCACCACCCGCGTCCCTTTTTAAAATACGGTACATCAGGACAAAAGGAAACATGTCTGATCTCCTCCGTGTCCAAAGCAAGACAGCTAAAGCAAAAGCTATACACAAACTTCCCAGCAAGCTGTGCTGGAGTGTAAACAGGCATGTGACACACAGCAATCATTCCTGCTCCTTAAGGTGGAACGGAATATCCCAACACCTTTACCTCCACGTTTCCTAATGTCGGCTTATTCTCTAATATCTCTCTCCCTTCCCTTTGTCTTCTTTCTCTCTCCTGCAGCAAACGGCTCACCAAGTCTCCAGGCCCCAAACCTTTGCCTCTCATCCGAGTGCTGGAAACATGAACTCAAACCCCTCTCCTCCGCTCCCTGCTCCCCGGAAAAGGAACCCTCTGCAAACTCGCCGGGCCCTTAGTCCATCGCCAGCTGCTTCGCCTTTGCTGCTCGCTCCCCAGAGGCAACCCAACTCCCTTGTAGCGTGCGGTGGGACTGTCTGGGGAGCCCCATCTGCCCAGCAGCACGGCCTGCTTGAAGCTGCAAAAAAGAAAAAAAAGGAGGATTTTCTGAAAAGGGTTTGATCGGGACGGGACGCGAGGACGTTTGAAGGCCAAAAGGACGCTTTTGCCCCACCCAAAGGCCGCAAGAAGGAACCTTTGCAGTCCTTGCAATTGATCTGTAAGGCTGGTCCCTTTTTGGAAAGAAAGTGCCTTTTTAGTAATTATATATATATAATTATATATGTCATGTATATATATGGCTATTAGCTCCGTCCAGTGCTAGGAAGTTTAGTTTTTATCCCAGCGCTAGGAAGTTCAGTTTGTATGCCCATCAAGGGTTACTTTCAGATTATTAATAACAGTGTAAAGGCGCATTGGGTTTGACAAAGTTGAGGAGGAAAGATGTGTTCTGGTTTCTTGCCTCTTCTCGCCTCCGAAAGAATATGTCTCTCCAACTGCCCATCCACCTCTCAGGCAGAGAGTGAACTTCTCCCGTCAAACTCAGCCTAGCCCCCTAGAGAACAGAGATTACCCCATGTCTGCATTTAACCCTGTCGGTTGGCCGCGCAGCACCGTGGCAGAATGTAGAGGATCGACTCGTATCATGTAATCTAGCATTGTGTGAATGTAGAAATAAATACTGAGTTGAGTGTTTAAAAAAAAGAGGAGGTGTTTCATATGCATTAAGCAGGGGTCAGCAAACTTTTTCAGCAGGGGGCCAGTCCCCTGTCCCTCAGATCTTGTGGGTGGCTGGACTATGTTTTGCTGGGAAAAGTGAAGAGATTCCTATGCCCCACAAACAACCCAGAGATGCATTTTAAATAAAAGGGCACATTCTACTCATGTAAAAACACGCTGATTCCTGGACTGTCCGCAAGCTGGATTTAGAAGGCGATTGGGCTGGATCTGGCCCTCCGGACCTTAGTTTGCCTAGGTAAAGGGACCCCTGACCGTTCAGTTGCGGAGGACTCGGGGGTTGCGGCGCTCATATCGCTTTATTGGCCGAGGGAGCCAGTGTTTGTCCGCAGACATGTGGCCAGCATGACAGAGCTGCTTCTGGCGAACCAGAGCAGCGCACAGAAACGCCGTTTACCTTCCTGCCGGAGTGGTACCTACCGTATTTTGCGCCCCATAAGACGCTCCGGCCCATAAGACGCACCTAGTTTCTTTGGGGGGAAATAAAGGGAAAAAAATTATTTCCCCCCCCAGGTGCGGGGCTGGAAGAACCAGGTCGGGGAACAGTGGGAAGGCACGCACTGCCTCCCCGCTGTCCCCCGAGCTTGTGGGACTGGCGATGGGGAGAAGTGCACCAGTCCCGGGAGGGCAGGCAGCTCTGTGCCGCCATCCCGAGCGGGGCGGGACTTAGCGCCCCGCTCGGGATGGCGGCGCAGAGCTGCGCTGGTCCCAGGACCGCAGGCAGCTCTGCACGGCCACCGGGAGCGGGGCGGAGCTTCTCCCTCGGCTCCCGGTGGCCGGGCAGAGCTGCGCTGGTCCCGGGACTGCAGGCAGCTCTGCGCAACCCTCAGAGCCGGTCTCCCGAGGGTTGCGCAGAGCTTCCTGAAGCCTGGAGAGCGAGAGGGGTGGGTGTGCACTGACCCCTCTCACTCTCCAGGCTTCAGCAAAAGCCTGCATTCGCCCCATAGGACACACACACATTTCCCCTTCATTTTTGGAGGGGGAAAAGTGCGTCTTATGGGGCGAAAAATACGGTATTTATCTACTTGCACTTTGACGTGCTTTTGAACTGCTCGGTTGGCAGGCGCAGGGCCAGAGCAACGGGAACTCACCCTGTCGTGGGGATTCGAACCGCCAGTCTTCTGATTGGCAAGCCCAAGAGGCTCAGTGGTTTAGACCACAGTGCCACCCACGTCCTTTGAGTTTGCCCTCCCATGCATTAAAGCAAGGGTGGCTTGCTTTGAGTCTGCTTCTAAAAAAGATCTTTGCAGCCTGCTATCGGTTGATAAACTTTGCAGCTCCAAGGGGTTTGACCCCCATCCCTTGGAGAAAGCTCCTTGGTGCGCGCGCACCTGCTTTTGAGAACGTTAGGAGTCGCCTCTTGGCTGGGTCAGAACAAAGGCTACTGCATCTGGATTCATTTTGCAAAAGTTGGGGTCTGCCTGCCGGAAACTTTTGGCCGCCCAGATGCTATGGCACCCATCACCCCTGGCTTATTGCCCATGCTTGTGGGGCTGGTGGGAGTTATAGTTCAGCGACACCTGATGCGCCAAAGGTCCCCCACGCCTGAAACCTGCTCTCAGCCCTGCCTGGCTCAGCTACAACTTCCTTCAACCCAGAGCGTGGACGATGGCAGCTCTCCAGAAAAACAACAACTGCAGGTTGGGGAAGGCAGGGTCCTAGGCCATGGTGGGGAATGTTTTCTGCCTGAGAGCCGCATTCCCTTCTGGGCAACCCCTTGAGGTCCACTTACTGGGGTGGGCTAAAGGGAGTGGATCAACGCATGCAAATTTTACTTTTTTCTACAGTAGGCTAGTTTCTAAACACACAGCCCTCTCTGTGTCTGCAAGAAGCATCATCAGAGTTCAAGGAGGCATTTCAGCCTTGCAGAAATAATAATAATAATAATAATAATAATAATAATAATAATAATAATAATAATAATTATTTATTATTTGTACCCTGCCCATCTGGCTGGGCTTCCCCAGCCACTATGGGCAGCTTCCAACAAAATATTAAAATACAGTAATGCATCAAACATTAAAAGCTTCCCTAAACAGGGCTGCCTTCAGATGTCTTCTAAAAGTCTGGTAGTTGTTTTTCTCCTTGACATCTGGTGGGAGGGCGTTCCACAGGGCGGGGGCCACCACCGAGAAGGCCCTTTGCCTGGTTCCCTGTAACTTGGCTTCTCGCAATGAGGGAACCACCAGAGGACCCTTGGAGTTGGACCTCAGCATCCGGGCTGAATGATGGAGGTGGAGACGCTCCTTCAGGTATACTGGACCGAGGCCATTTAGGGCTTTAAAGGTCAACACCAACACTTTGAATTGTGCTCGGAAACGTATTGGGAGCCAGTGTAGGTCTTTCAAGACGAGTGTTATGTGGTCTTGGCAGCTGCTTCCAGTCACCAGTCTAGCTGCTGCATTCTGGATTAGTTGTAGTTTCCAAGTCACCTTCAAAGGTAGCCCCACGTAGAGCGCATTGCAGTAGTCCAAGTGGGAGATAACCAGAGCATGCACCACTTTGGTGAGACAGTCTGCAGGCAGGTAGGGTCTCATTCTGCATACCAGGTGGAGCTGGTAAACAGCTGCCCTGGACACAGAATTGACCTGCACCTCCATGGAGAGCTGTGAGTCCAGAATGACTCCCAGGCTGCACACCTGCTCCTTCAGGGGCACAGTTACCCCATTCAGGACCAGGGAGTCCCTCACACCCACCTGTCCCCGAAGAACAGTACTTCTGTCTTGTCAGGATTCAACCCGAATCCATTAGCTACCATCCAACACTTGAGGGGCATGCAAAGCACGGGAGGTGTGGGTGTGTGGCCTGCAAAGGGTGCCGGGGGCCACATAGAGGCTTGGAGGGGTCCGCATTTATACTGTGGGTCCCCTTTTGTCTTAGTCCCTGCAGGCAGTGGCTTCCACATAGAGAAGGATGAACACAACATGTCAGCAAAACCTATACATGTTTACAGAGACAGAGCCTTGGGAACCCAGAGAGGTGCTTTATACCAGTGGTGGCAAACCTTTTAGAAACCCAGTGCCCAAACTGCAACCCAAAACCCAGTTATTTATCGCAAAGTGCCAACACGGCAGTTTAATCTGAATACTGAGGTTTTAGTTTAGAAAAAACAAGTCATATGTTAACATCTTTTGTCTTAAAAGGAAAATGCAATAACAGCTTTCAATGATGCAAACAGCTTTTTATGGAAAGGTAAAAGTTTGCATTATCCTTGCTTGGGAAATCATGAAAAAGGGAATTACTCCCAGACAACATGGCCGTTTAGACAATTTCCCTTCAAGAAACTCCTCTTTGGGAGATTTCAAATGGCCATCTGCCATGGAAGCTGTAGTTGAGATCCCGCATGTAAACGTAATAGGATGTATAGTAACAATCGCAAAGTTAATGGACTTTGTCCCTTTTTCTTTTGTCAAAATATCTGTATTGTGATTCATCCTCTTATACCTATCCCAGATTGGGAGTGTTATGTACTGAAGTTCTCACCCTGGGCCACCAGGGGGATACTGTAGATAGTTTTCACTCAGGTCCACATATGCAAATGAGGGATTGAAAGTGACATTAAGTGATTGGATAGTTAGAGAAAGTGGTTACAGTTGCGTTCTAGTGGAGCTCTATATAAGCAGGCTGGCTGAACCCTTCAGTTCAGTTCTGTTCTGGCCTGTGAATCAACAAGAGCTGTTTGAAGAACCGCTGTGTCGTCTGATATGTTCACCCACAACATAACAAGGAGGGTTTTTAAAATTTTCTATATATTTGAAACCTGATAAAAACAACTAAAAACTGGCACCAGAGAACAAATCAACCTTCTCTGGTAAGTCTGAGCAGTAGGCCTGGTCCCTGAGAAACTTGCGGGAGGATGAATCGCCTACCTTTTGACAGGATGATGGATGTGTTGCAATTTAGATCCTGCATCTCAAGATACAAACCTTACCAGGGTGTGGCTTACAAGCAATATCATTCAATGGACAGACTTCAAAAATATGTGCTGCTAACCTATTTAAAAGGCACTGGGATCCTTTCCACAGGGCAGCTGGCGATACTCATTTTGACTACGTACCTCTTCGTCTCAAAAGCTGGGAAAAACAATGCAATGCAGATAAAAGTAAGTGGAACCCATAAAATCGGGATTCAGTTTAACTGCCTGCTGGAATGAAAGAAGACTTCACTTGGTGTTGGAAGTTCAACAGTGAGAGTGGGCCTGTCTGACCTCAACTGGAAGGAAGATAGGGAGGCATTGCCCTCACGTCCCACTATCTGTTGTTTAGTCATTTAGTCGTGTCCGACTCTTCGTGTGCATGGACCAGAGCACGCCAGGCACTCCTGTCTTCCACGGCCTCCCACAGTTTGGTCAAACTCATGTTGGCAGCTTCGTGAACACTGTCCCACCATCTCGTCCTCTGTCGTCCCCTTTTCCTTGTGCCCTCCATCTTTCCCCACATCAGGGTCTTTTCCAGGGAGTCTTCTCTTCTCATGAGGTGGCCAAAGTCTTGGAGCCTCAGCTTCAGGATCTGTCCTTCCAGTGAGCACTCAGGGCTGATTTCCTTCAGAATGGAGAGGTTTGATCTTCTTGCAGTCTCTCAAGAGTCTCTTCCAGCACCACAATTCAAAAGCATCAATTCTTTGGCGATCAGCCTTTTTTATGTTCCAGCTCTCACTTCCATACATCACTACTGGGAAAACCATAGATTTTACTATACAGACCTTTGTTGGCAAGGTGATGTCTCCCAGAGTGGCTTACATACATTCAATTAAAACAAGACAAGTCTCTGCCTGCAGGCATATAAGAAAGAAAGAAAGAAAGAAAGAAAGAAAGAAAGAAAGAAAGAAAGACCACCACGACACACAAGGAAAAAGGCACAGGGAGGGAGGAGGAAAAAAACAAATTCGGGCCCCAATTCTTAAACAATTTTTTTTTGGTGGTATGATCAAATGCTGGCACAGTGTGGGGGTAGAAGGCGCCTGCTGGAGCTGGCCTTTCGGCAGAGCTGACGGAGCAAATTTTCTGCCTCCCATCTCTCCCACTGAGGCAGTCGGAGGGAATGGCTGCCCCCAGGTGACAGCTCTGGGTGAGGAGGCCTGAGGGAACTGATCTCACAGCAGAGCTGATGGGTTAGCCTGTGTTTGGTGCAATAAACCCCGAAACCCACAGCCCACTCTGAGATTGCACCCATGGCCAAGGGGCAGGGGAAACGCTAGCAGTTGACATCATCCCCATCGCATGCAGAAACCACCCCAAGTTTCCAATTCTGTTTCTTTAGTGCACCTCATAATACGAAGCTCATGTAACTCTGAAACCGGAGGGAAGCCTGCTTTCCGGAGGGAAGGCTTGTTGTGTCGGGAATCTGAGGCAGGAATACCTGGAAATTGTAATAAACAAAAATCTACCCTTATTCCCTTATGGGGGACACAAGAGCCCTTATAGAGTCCTTTGCAGGTTCTCCATCCGTCGTAGAAAATAACAGAGGCCAAACAGAGAATATGGAGAAGCAAAGCAGCTAGTAAGCCTGATCTTTGTTGAACTGTTGCAACAGGGTGCTCCCCTCACACGCAGGAAAAGAGGAGGACCCAGAACAAAGGTGTGTTCGCTCTTATATAGAAATTTTAAATTGCCCACCCTGGAGTCCAAGACCACCCCCAGAAACATCATACCTACATCACAGAAGGGGTGGTCTACAACAGAAATCTGAGTGCATTGTTTACTTCCTGTCTGGCCGGTTACTTGTTAATGCTCAATTGATTGGATACCCTGGGGAGCCTGGTCAGTCTTTTGTAATTATAAATACTTAGTTCCTGAGCCAGGTCACAGGCTCACCCTATTCATACACAGACATACCCTTAAGACAGGATTTGTGAACGAAAAGACAATGGGGAGGCCTTTCCATTTTCCTTCGACCTTGCAGAGAAATATTTGTGGTCAATTTGGGAGGGACAAAATGGCTTCAGGACTTTTTCTGCAGGGTTTCAGACATGTGGTTTATCTATGCAGTTATGACCATTTATTATATTTATAAGACCTCAATTTTTAAATTTCAAAACAAACCTTGCTGTGTTCCAATTCAGCAAAGATGGGACCAAATGAAGACTGTTAATTTGATCCTGCAAGGGTCCCTCTCCTGTACGGTAGAGCGATGTCCAGCTAGCTGCACCCAGGGGTGTGTGTCCCTGCATGCGGAAAATGCAAACGCTTTTACCTGCCCAGGTGCGCGACTCTTGCAGGCAGGCCTTCCAGGCAAACATTTGCTGTTGCAGAGGTTTGCTTGAGTGCAAAACAACAACACGCACAACCCTGCTCTGTTTCCCCTTAAGCCGACGCAGCTGTGAGCATTTGCAAACATTGACTCGATTAGCTTCCCATTAGCCCATATGTGTTGACAATCAAATGCGCAAGCTGTTAATTAATATCGCCCACTTCTCCTCCTCTGGTTGGCGGGTGCCTCTGGGAGGAGAAGGGTGCCTCTCGCCTTTCGGAAGAGGTTTCCCTGAGTCTCCGAGGAAAATGCGGACAGGTATAGAGGGAACTCTGAGAATTGTAGCTCTGGGAAGGGGGAACAGAGATCTCCTAAGAACTCTCAGCACTCTTGTTGTTGTTTAGTCGTCTATTCGTGTCCGCCTCTTTGTGACCCCCTGGACCAGAGCACACCAGGCGCTCCTGTCTTCCACTGCCTCCCGCAGTTTGGTCAAACTCACACTGGTCTCTTCGAGAACACTGTCCCACCATCTTGTCCTCTGTCGTCCCCTTCTCCTTGTGCCCTCCATCTTTCCCAACATCAGGGTCTTTTCCAGGGAGTCTTCTCTTCTCCTGAGGTGGCCAAAGTCTTGGAGCCTCAGCTTCAGGATCTGTCCTTCCAGGGAGCACTCAGGGCTGATTTCCTTCAGAATGGAGAGGTTGTATCTTCTTGCAGTCCATGGGACTCTCCAGAGTCTCCTCCAGCACCAGAATTCAAAAGCATCAATTCTTCGGCGATCAGCCTTCTTTATGGTCCAGCTCTCACTTCCATACATCACTACTGGGAAAACCAGAGCTTTAACTATACGGACCTTTGTTGGTAAGGTGATGTCTCTGCTTTTTAAGATGCTAACGAACTAAAACTCCCACAATTCTTTGGCGTGGTGGTGGAGGTGGGGAACCATGGCTGTTTAGAATTTATGGTGGCTGTAGCTATGTCCACAGATTTCAGTGGGTCTGCTCTGAGTATGACCAATGCAAAATAACAGCCGTAATGTCCAAAACTGTTTATGAAACAAAAGCAGTTGTTTAGTCATTTAGTCGTGTCCGCCTCTTCGTGACCCCCTGGACCAGAGCACGCCAGGCACTCCTGTCTTCCACTGCTTCCCGCACTTTGGTCAAACTCATGTTCGTAGCTTTGAGAACACTGTCCCACCATCTCGTCCTCTGTCGTCCCCTTCTCCTTGCACCCTCCATCTTTCCCAACATCAGGGTCTTTTCCAGGGAGTCTTCTCTTCTCCTGAGGTGGCCTAAGTCTTGGAGCCTCAGCTTCAGGATCTGTCCTTCCAGTGAGCACTCAGGGCTGATTTCCTTCAGAATGGAGAGGTTTGATCTTCTTGCAGTCCATGGGACTCTCAAGAGTCTCCTCCAGCACCACAATTCAAAAGCATCAATTCTTTGGCGATCAGCCTTCTTTATGGTCCAGCTCTCACTTCCATGCATCACTACTGGGAAAACCAGAGCTTGAACTATACGGACCTTTGTTGGTAAGGTGATGTCTCTGCTTTTTAAGATGCTAACAAACTATAACTCTCACAATTCTTCGGCGTGGTGGTGGTGGTTGGGAACCATGGCTTAGAATTTATGGTGGCTGTAGCTATGTCCACAAGTTTCAGTGGGTCTGCACTGGATTATACAAAATAACAGCCGTAATGCCCAAAATTGTTTATAAAACAGAAAAGCAGGGTACAGTTTATTATTTCTGAGTGTGCACAGTTCATTAAGTGAGCAGGAAAGTAGCACTGAATATGCAAAGGTTAATTTGTAAATGTCGGAACAACAAATTGTATGGCCATGTGCCATGTCTGATCTAGCTGGGATTCCCACCTTGTAGGGGCTTGGATTAGATGATGGTGATGATGATGATGATAATAATAATAATAATAATAATAATAATAATAATAATTTATACCCCACCCATTTGCCTGGCCCCCCCTTCCAGCTCATGATTGATTCTATGGCTCTAAATAACATGGCTATCATAACAGCGAATGTTGTCAGCAAAACTCGGTTTTATTTTTATCTTATTTTCAAGGGTGGGTTCAGGAAACGTTGCACGCTGTGAAAGAAGCAAGCCAGGCCCCCGCGCTGTGGTTGCCCATAGCAACCTGCTACCCACTCCCCACTCAGCGGAACTACAGCCCCCGAAAGCCCTTGCGCGAAAGAGGCGGGGCGCGCCTCCCCTGACGCCGCGCGAGGACGGAGAACGTACCTCTCCGCTTGCTCACGTTTTCCCCCCCTTGGAGCAGCGGCCCTTCCAAAGGGGCGTGTCCTAGTCTGCCTGTCTCTATTCCTGAACTCCAACTCCCATGAGGCATTGCAGCAAAGGCGCGTGCGCAGTCTTGGCATAGCGGCGCCCAGGGAACCGTTTTAGATTTACTGGCTGCCCTGGACTGCAATTCCCATGAAGCTCTGCGACGAGGATTTAGGCTCTAATTAATGAGTTATTAATAGTTGAGATCATTAATTAACATGCAGTGCCTTAATGTTTATTAGCGCATGGAAAGGGAATTGCATTCTCTACCTGATTTTGGATGTGACTTGCCCCAAATTGCAAATCCTGTAACATTTCCCCCCCAGGATTAAACTCCTGTGAGGGTTGGTAGCTCCAGCACGGGAGGAAGGAGGCACATTCTCCCCCAGCTCGGACAATAAAGGGATTTTAGACGCTGGACTTAATGGTCTTGTGGGGAGGGAGGCAATATGATACGAGATGGTAATGACTGTTGCTTCTAATGTTGCAAGCCTCTCCACCTTTTTATTGCATTTATTAGGATTTCTTTACTGCTTTCATGTCCCATCCTTTAGCCAAAAAAGGCTCATAGACTGTGTATACCTCACCAGCTTAAAACACAGCTAGGTGGTTCTTTTTTCTGTTTGGTTCAAAGCTGTTTTTCCGGGGGTAAAGTAGGATTTCATACAATCGTGGCTAACTTTGGGAGTGCGATTGATGCAGAGTAAAACGCAGGTGGCGCTGTGGGTTAAACCACTGGGCCTAGGACTTGCCGATCAGAAGGTCGGTGGTTCGAATCCCCGCGATGGGGTGAGCTCCCGTTGCTCGGTCCCTGCTCCTGCCAACCTAGCAGTTCGAAAGCATGAAGTGCAAGTAGATAAATAGGTACCGCTCCGACGGGAAGGTAAACGTCATTTCCATGCACTGCTCTGGTTCACCAGAAGCAGCTTAGTCCTACTGGCCACATGATCCGGAAGCTGTACGTCGGCTCCCTTGGCCAATAAAGCGAGATGAGCACCGCAACCCCAGAGTCGGCGACGACTGGATCTAATGGTCCCTTTACCCTTACCTTTGCCATACAGCCACCCTTCCTTCCTGAGACTACATCTCCCATGATCCATGCCTTTTCCCTTGGCTCGCCTGAGGGAACCACACAGGGTACTACACTAACTAGACCAGAGTTTCCCGAACTTGGGTCTCCAGCTGTTGTTGTTTCTTTTTGGACTACAACTCCCATCACCCCTAGCTAGCAGGACCAGTGGCGAGGGATGATGGGAACTGTAGTCCTAAAGCAGCTGGAGACCTGAGTTTGGGTCTACTATGCGTGCGTGGAATCCGCTTGCCCGCTTGTGCGCATGCGTCATCGTGCGTGCGGTGCCGGCGCCTATGGAAGCCGACGAGCTGGAAAGGAGGCAGAGGGAGATGGAGGCATATAGAGGGAGAGGGGGCGTGGCTGGTCGTGTGGCAGCGCTCATGCTCTCAGGGGGGGGGCAAACAGGAATCTATCATTGAGCTATGGCTCTTCCACAGCTGTATATATACATGTATTAAAAATGCAATATACTGATGTTCTCCATCCCTGCTCTGGTCTTCTGAAATAGGAGGCAGTTCGGGAAGCCAGCTATCCTCCCACTTCTCAGCGACGGAGGGGGGGGGGAATTGGGAAGGGCATTGACCGTCTTCCTGGTCCTCAGAGCCAGACTTAACTGTTGTTGTTGTTTAGTCGTTTAGTCATGTCCGACTCTTCGTGACCCCCTGGACCAGAGCACGCCAGGCCCTCCTGTCTTCCACTGCCTCCCGCAGTTTGGTCAAACTCATGCTGGTCGCTTTGAGAACACTGTCCCACCATCTCGTCCTCTGTCATCCCCTCCTCCTTGTGCCCTCCATCTTTCCCAACATCAGGGTCTTTTCCAGGGAGTCTTCTCTTCTCATGAGGTGGCCAAAGTCTTGGAGCCTCAGCTTCAGGATCTGTCCTTCCAGTGAGCACTCAGGGCTGATTTCCTTCAGAATGGAGAGGTCTGATCTTCTTGCAGTCCATGGGACTCTCAAGAGTCTCCTCCAGCACCAGAATTCAAAAGCACCCATTCTTCGGCGATCAGCCTTCTTGATGGTCCAGCTCTCACTTCCATACATCACTACTGGGAAAACCATAGCTTTAACTATACGGACCTTTGTTGGCAAGGTGATGTCTCTGCTTTTTAAGATGCAGGCTACTACAGTGGTACCTCAGGTTAAAGAACTTAATTCGTTCCGGAGGTCCGTTCTTAACCTGAAACTGTTCTTAACCTGAAGCACCACTTTAGCTAATGGGGCCTCCTGCTGCCGGCAAGCTGTCAGAGCCTGATTTCTGTTCTCATCCTGAAGCAAAGTTCTTAGCCTGGGGTAATATTTCTGGGTTAGCAGAGTCTGTAACCTGAAGCGTCTGTAACCTGAAGCATCTGTAACCCAAGGTACCACTGTATCTTGCATTCTGGAAATGTACATCCATGTGTTTTTTTCGTTCCAGAGGTCTGTTCTTATCCTGAAATTGTTCTTAACCTGAGACACCACTTTAGCTAATGGGGCTTCCCGCTGCCGCCGCATGATTTCTGTTCTTATCCTGAAGCAAAGTTCTTAACCTGAAGCACTATTTCTGGGTTAGTGGAGTCTGTAACCTGAAGCGCCTGTAACCTGAAGCTAACTAGACCAGAGTTTCCCAAACTTGGGTCTCCGCTGGGTTTTTTTGGGGGGGACTACAACTCCCATCATCCGTAGCTAGCGGGACCAGTGGTCGGGGATGATGGGAACTGTAGTCCTACAGCAGCGGGCGACCCGAGTTTGGGTCTACTATGCGCGCCGAATGGGCTCGCCCGCTTGTGCGCATGCGTCCTCGTGCGTGCGTGCGGCGGCGCCTACGGAAGCCGGCGAGGAGGCGGAGGGAGGCGGAGGCAGAGAGGGAGAAGGGGGCGTGGCCGGTCGCGTGACGGCGCTCGCGCTCTCCGAGGGGGGGGGGCGGGGGGCCCAAGAGCCGCGGCGGCGTCTTGCTCGCGCCAAGATGGCGGACGAGGGGAGCGAGGGGCTGCCGCGCTCCGTCCTGCCGGGCCCGCTGAGGGGCGGCAGCTCCGGGGGAGGCGGCGGCGGCTCGGGCTCATTGGCGTCGTCGTCGGCAGCAGCGCCGGCTCCCTCCTCCTCCTCCTCCGTCGCCACCGCCGCCACCTCCCCCACGGCTCCCCCTCAGCCGCCGCCGCCGCCCTCTCCCGCCCCCCCGGCGGGGCCTCGCGTGGTCCGCATCGTCAAGTCGGAGTCCGGCTACGGGTTCAACGTGCGCGGGCAAGTCAGCGAGGGCGGGCAGCTGCGCAGCATCAACGGGGAGCTCTACGCGCCGCTGCAGCACGTCAGCGCCGTCCTGGGCGGGGGGGCGGCCGAGCGCGCCGGGGTGCGCAAAGGGGACCGCATCCTCGAGGTGTGAGTACGGGGGGGCGGGGCCGGGGAGGGGGGAGGGAGGGTCCCTCGTCCACCCCCCAAAAACACACACGCACCTGCAGCTCCCCCCTTTCTCCACACGCGTGTGCGTGTGTACACACCAACACGTGTGCAGCGTGAGGCTGTGCACCCCGGAGTTTTATTTGCGTGCATACGTGTGTGTGTATATATATATATATATATATATATATGTATCTATGCATATGTATGTACACCCATGCATGCATATAATTCAGAGCATCCTCTCCCCCCCTTTCTCCACACGTACACACCAACACGTGTGCAGCGTGACGCTGTGCACCCCAGAGTTTTATTTGCGTGCCTGTGTGGATATGCATATGTATATACACCCATGCAAAGGGGACAGCATCCTCGAGGTGTGAGTATGGGGGGCGGGCCCCCAAAACACACACCTGCAGCTCCCCTCTTTCTCCACATGCCTGTGTGTGTGTATACACACCAACATGTGTGCAGCGTGAGGCTGTACACCCCGGAGTTTTATTTGTGTGTGTGTATATATAGATAGATACATAGATATACAGTATACATATGTATATACACCCATGCATGCATATAATTCAGAGCATTCTCTCCGCCCTTTCTGCACAAGCGTGTGCATGTGTACACACTAGCACGTGTGCAGCGTGAGGTTGTATACCTCGGAATTTTATTTGCATGTGTGTGTATATATACATCGATCGATCGATATAGATAGATAGATCAGTATGCATATGTATATACACCCATGCATACATATAATTCAGAGCATCCTCTCCCCCCTTTCTGCACATGCGTGTGCGTGTGTACACACCAACACGTGTGCAGCGTGAGGCTGTACACTCCGGAGTTTTATTTGCGTGCCTGTGTGTATATGCATATGTATATGCATGCATATAATTCAGTTCTGTTCTCAAGACTCATCAAATGCCACAGCTGATGCCTCTGCTTAGGGGTCTCACCCTAGCTACCTGCAAATCCCAATTTTAGATCTCTTCCCTGTTTTCCCCCCCCTGTGGGTCTGTGGCTCCCGAGTTTATGCATAGGTTCAGTTGTGTTGATAAGACTGCCTTATCACTAGCACGGTCCTTTCGCAGCGCCCACACAAGCACACATGTGTAGGGGGAGTATATGTTTATGCCTGAGTTTATGTCTATATATTTAGCTGTGTTTTGATGCTGAAGATGGTGCTTCTTAGTATCATGGCCCCATTCAAGATTTGCACCACAGGTGAGGGGATGCATTTAGTGTGCGTAGCCTGCCACAATTATTTATTGTTTGTTGATTTCACCAAATTTATATACTGCTTGGTTGTAATAAAATCTCCAAGTGGCTTATAGTTATGTAGTCATGTTCTTCATATATCTATATATGTATCTGTGTGCATGTACTCCCAGAGCGCATATATATATATATATATATGCAGGTTTTGGTGTCTTCGGGTGTCTTCCCGTGTAAGAGTCGGGGTGTCTGTGCGACGTTTCGACGAGGTCTCACTCGTCATCTTCAGGCTGGTGCTTTCGGCTTCTTGTTACTGGAACAGAGCAGAGTCTGGTGTTTGAGTTCCTCAAACAATGTCTGGGAAAATCCGAATGTATGGCAGCCCACGTTGGTAGAGTAGATTGGTTATTTTCATTTTTTTAAAAGCAACCCTACTTAATGAAAATATGTACCAATACTAGGATATTCAAGAAGGTAGAGGTTGCCCATGATACTTAGGGGGGCATTGCCTCTAAGAGAATCATAGAATCATAGAGTTGGAAGAGACCACAAGGGCCATCGAGTCCAACCCCCTGCCAAGCAGGAAAAGACAGGGCCCCCAATAATCTTGCCCCCCCCCAACTTTTATCTTATTAACATGAAATTCTGAAAGCAGCTTTCACTTCATAAAGTCCCAGTAGCAACAAAACCATCTTCTAGGAGAGAAGGAGGGGAATCAGCCACAGCAGAACAAAAAATGTTACGTTCAGCAGAAACTAAAGTCAGTGGTTAAAAAAAAATATCAGAATCAAGCTTCTCCAACTTATAACTGGGGGGAATTAATAAGGGACTCCCAGTTTTCATCTGTATTCAATACCCCCTTGATCATCCCTTTGGGGGAGGAAGGCCACACACAGGCATATATTCCACTCCTGCCTGCTGACTTTCAAATCTTCTTTTTACCTGTCTAACAGAGAAAAGAGAGGCGCTTATGAGAACAGGCGAGCGAGTAAGGTGTCTCCAAGTGGAGGATCCCACATAGGGTATGGTCTGAAGGCACAGGGGGCTACCACTAACCAGGCCTGGGCTGGAGCAGTGTATTAACAGAAGACTCCCTGGGAACCCCAGGCACCCCATTGCCTTGGGTTCCATGATGGAAGAAAGGTGGGATTTAAAAAACAAGCAACTCCCTACATTTTATAACATTACACTCACTTTTCTTTCATTAACATGCAGGGAAAGGGGAATGTGGAAATGACTAAAAGCCTGAAGCTAAAACAAAGCCTTGAATAGGCCATGAAAAACAATTAAGACATATGATAATACTGTATCTTAATAATATCCATCCCCTACAGCTGCAGCCAGTCTTGAACCAACCATTCTAAAGAGTAGCATTATCTCTGATGCAATGTATCACAATATTAACTGCTGATGGAGGAATGGGGAGGGGGGCTCCCCATATCTCTCCTTGCAGTTATAGGGAAATCCTAGATATACGAGGGAGAGTGCTGTATGCTGTCCTCTGGGGAGGTAATAAATCAACTTTAGAATTTTGCTGTATGAATTGTGGGTGGTTTATACCAAAGTGAAATGCACCTGTAGAAGAAAGTTTAAAGCAGCAATGATGTAATCTGAAAAACCCTTACACATTTCCTTTAACAGGGAGAATATTGCTACATAAACCATAAAGTAGAGAACTCTTCTCCCACAACCTAAACATTCCTTCGCTCAGCCTGATATAATCTCAGAATACTGTATCAAACTTTTTTCATTTCTAAAGAGGGAATAATGCAATAAAACTTCTGAGTGGGTGTCCTTCCCCCCAAGTACCCCCTCAACTATAGTGAAAACCTTGAACAGGCCAGGATGCAAGTAGCAGCACAATATGGTATCCCCCCAATATGTGAGGAACATTTCTATATAATTGTAGATGGGTTGCCCCCAAAAGGATGGGGAGCTCCACATATCCCCTCACCTTTAATGGAAATCTTGAATACAAAGAAGGAATATGAGCTATATGGTGTAGTGCAAAAATTTAATTTTTTAAAACAGAAAAAGAGAGAATATGATTACATAATTTGGAATGGGTTATACAAATAGCGTGCATATGATGTGGTGGGAACAATCCACTGTCTGACCAACAAATCTCAGCTGTAGTGAAAAAACAAATGTAGTATAATCTATTATTTACTCTGAAACTAGGTATGTTTCCAGGAGAGTTAGCTGTGCTGGCTTCCTATAGAATAAGCTTTTTTTAACAAAAAAAAGTATTGTGGAATTTGAAAGCTGGCTTATTGGGACATATAAGCTTTGCTAGGCTTCGGTCCACTTCATCAGATGCCCCTAATGAAGGCCATTAAGACTTATTAAGACTTAATAAATTTATTGGCCGTCAATATTTCACAAGACTCTTTCTGCATGTCCATATATGGGTCGTATCTGGCTAAGTCATCCTCAGTGCAAACCTACTGACATCAATGCACTTGGTTCATTTGAGTCCATATGATTCCAATGGGCCTACTCTGCGTATAACTTAGCAAAATGCAACTGTGTCGGGGGGGGGGGCATAGTGCACACACCCCTAACATACATATACTGTATATATAAAGTAAAATGTAATATATATATATATATATATATATATATATATATATATATATATATATTTGCTTTCGTAGGTTTTCACGGGTACAGGAATGCAGGTTTTGGTGTCTTCGGGTGTCTTCCCGTGTAAGAGTCGGGGTGTCTGTGCGACGTTTCGACGAGGTCTCACTCGTCATCTTCAGGCTGGTGCTTTCGGCTTCTTGTTACTGGAACAGAGCAGAGTCTGGTGTTTGAGTTCCTATAAATACTGTTGAGGGGTGTGGTGTATAGCCTCCAACGTTCTGGGCAAAGAGGAAGTTCCTAGATTAGTGTGCCTTTTCTTCTTTTGTTCCTTAATTACTTGAGGGATATCTTGGGTGATTTCATGAGTGATATTCAGAATATCACTGGGTGGGTCATTAAGTGTAGATTAGTTGCTAAAGCTTTCGTGTCTTGACCTCTTGAGCTTGTGAAGAGTTTTTCTGAGAAGATGGCTGTGCTGCATTTAGTTGTGCTCTGGCTTGGCTTCGTGTATAGGGGCGAGCTATGGTTTTGTGCCTAGTGCCAGCCAGATCTGTGTAGGGATTGCAGGGGGGTGCAGCATCCGGAGGTGCCACTATAGTTTGGCTACTGGATGGAGTCTGTAATATGTCTGTGGAGAGGGTCTGGGTTTGGGTCTGGTGTGGTTGATTGGTGACGGCGTTCTGTGTGCCTCTGGTTCTGGTGTCGGTTTTTGTGGGGAGGGCTAATTTCCAGATGTCTGGCAGGCGGGACGTGTCGTCACGCTTGTTCATGTTGTGAGGGTGTTTCTCTATCTCGATGGCTTCCATGATTATTCTCTTGTGGTGATGTTCCATGTTAAAGAGCAATTTGGAATCTGCAAAATTAATTTCATGTCCTGTTTCTTTCATGTGTTGGAAAAGAGAGGAAGTTTTTTCTTCTTTTTTGACGGCATTCTTGTGTTCTGCGATACGTGCATTTATTCGTCTGTTTGTTTGTCCAATGTACGTGGATGGGCAGACTTTGCAGGGTATTTCATAGACCCCTTGGTTTTCCAGCTGGATTTTGTCTTTTGGGTTTCTGAGGATATTGGCTATTTTTTGGTTGGTGCAGAAGGCTGTTTTGATATTGTGTTTATGGAGGATTTTGCTGATTTTGTCTGTAGTGCCCTTGATATAAGGAAGGAGGGCTGCCATACATTCGGATTTTCCCAGACATTTCAGCGATTTCCGCCTGGACACTGCTTAAGGGGGCTGAATACCAGACATACGGCAACCCTCCATTAAGAAGCTCCTGGTTCAGTCTGTTCCCTCCCAAGCTCTCCCCTCAAACATCACCTCCATGAAGATGGAATAGAGAGGAGGACTTGTGTCCAGGAAGTGTCTTTATCTCCTAGCAGGTTATCCATGAAACTGTTGCATTGAAATAGTCCTGCTTAATAAAGCACGATATTCCCTGACAAAAGTAGCAGAAAATGTTTCTCAGTATTCTTTGGATGGCAGTTCTCCCAACCTGGTGTTTTTTTTTGGGTTGCAGCCAACTGAGTTCTACTTAGAGAAGATGAGTTGAAATTAGTGGACTTGAGTTGTATGGATTTCAATGAGAGTCTGTTCTTGAGTAGGAGTAGCACTGCTTGCAACACTTGGGAGCGGATTTATTGGGTGTGGGTGCAATAGTTAGAAACAAGATTGAAGCACTTCTTTTGCTCTCTGATCAATGTCTTGTTAGGACTGGTGTACAAGTCAGCTGGTCTGTTTCTTCCCCTGTTCGTTCTTCAGAGCAAACCAGTTCCTAAGAACGTCTGTTTCATTTAAACGTTTTTGTTGAACACCGACAAAGAGTGTCTCTTTACTAGGAGAAAATGAAGAGTTTTGTAGCAGTTGGAAGGATGCGTTGGACGTGCTGAGTTTGGATTCCCTTACTGGCTCCGTGAATTGAAATGTTTTGGTCCATGGGATGGCTAAAAGAATTGCCTACAGGGCCAGCTTCTCTGCAAGACCAGTTACCCTCCCTACTAGTGGGTGCTTTGAGTTTTCTGTGCCGAGTGAGTTTGGGAGGTGTCAGCAGAAGGGGGAAAAAATGTGTCCTCATTTTAGTCTTGTTAGTTGGGCAATGTTCCCATGAGCTGGAGAAAAAGTCACTGGTTTTTCCATTGCATGAATTAAACCCAGCATGGACAACTTTCTTAGTCAACCCTGGGTGGGGATTTTCGTTTTGCATGCTGCTGGCTTGGCGGACGATTTGTTCCGGTGCTTGGCAGTGGCATAAGGTTGCAGTGCCTGCGTGGAATAGGGTCACTTCCATTGAAGAAGGAGAAGAGGTGGTTTGTGATGTAAAATGAGGAATTAGGTCAGTGCAAGGTTGTCACTAACGTGGCCTAGAACAGCAATCTAGCAGCTTCTGGGATGGGGTTGTGGGGAGACAAAAAGTGATATTGGACCCTTCATATCTTCCGGGATTCTGCACCTGACCAAACACATTTGGCGTTTAAACTTCCGTGGACACACAAATTGGGTCTTATTAAACTCACCATGGGGATCAAAACAGGACTCTTTCTTATGCGTTGGAAGTGTCGAATATACTCCCTATTTTGGTCATACTGGTGGTTTACAGACATTGCTGAATCTTTCCGGGTAGAAAACTTTTTTTTTTAACTTGTCATCCTTCTCTGAGGAACACCTCAGAAGGACTTTGTTGCTGTCAGTCTGAATATTTGCACACGCAACCGAGCATGTATGGCTTTAAAACATTTTGCTTGTTCTGTGGTTTATTCTGTGTAGCATTAATCCGTGTAGCATTAAAGATTGTGAGCCCCTTAGCACAATGAGAGGTTGGTCTTTTGCAGGACACCACCTGTTTGATACTCTTCAGGTTCTTGTGAATAAGCTCAGCAAGGGGTGTGACTTGGCATGTGCAATCTCTTCCCCATCCCCATGGAGAAATTCTGGGAGTCCTATCTCATGTTGCAAGTCAACCCTGCCCTTAATTTTGCCCAATCCCTCTCCCTGGTCTGTAATAGGAACATGCTACTGGTTCCCTACCTTAACAGTGTTGCTGGGTCAGGGCAGGGGCCCATCTAGTCTGACATTCTGTTCTCACAGTGGCCAACGAGATGCCTTTGGAAGGCCTGCAAGTAGGACCTGAGTCCAACAGCACACTGCCCACCAGTGATTCCCAGCAAAGTGGTATTCAGAGGCATGCTGCCTCTGAGTCTAAACTGAATCATGCCATATAAACGCTTTTAACAATGATCATTTAAGCTAGCCCTGGGAAAGATAAGACTCCGTTTACCGGTACTGAAAGGTGAATATGAGCCTTTTTGTGTATTTTAAAGTTGTACTTAAAATATCTAAAGCCTTCCCAGGAAATGTAGCCCTGATTTCTTCTTATACAAGTGAAACAGCACAGAGTTGAAGCTGGCATACTTTTACACTGGATGTAATTTCGCCTCTCCTAGTATGCCCCACGGAGGACCTTGAGGTCCACAAACGACAACATATTGGAGGTCCCAAGTCATAAGGTGCTTAGGTTGGTCTTAACTAGGGCCAGGGCCTTTTCAGTAATGGCCCCGACTTGGTGGAATTCTCTGTCACAAGAGATTAGGGCCCTGCGGGACTTGACATCTTTCCGCAGGGCCTGCAAGACAGAGCTGTTCCGCCTGGCCTTTGGTTTGGACTCAGTCTGACCCTTACGTTTCCCTCCCCTTTATGATTTTGACTTTTAAAATGAGGCTGCATTTTACATTGCATTTTAAGTTGTATTTTAAATTGTTCTTTTTCTTTTTTCTTACTATGTTTTTACTGAAATTTTATTGGTGTTATCCGCCCTGAGCCCGGCTCTGGCCAGGGAGGGTGGGGTATAAATAAAATTTATTCTTCTTCTTCAAATCACTGAGGTATGCATGATCTTGACTTTGGAGGATGACGCTTGTGAGCTCTACCCAATGCTAGTCCTATTGGTGGCAGACCCAATGAAAATGATGGTCTTGGGCCCATGAATTACAGTGGATCTCCTCTAGAACTTAGTTGGAGACAAACCCTGTGGATTCCACAAAGGGCCTCCAGCCTTTCCTGCCCACCTCCCATCCCATTTTGAATACTATTTAGGTCCAAATCCTTCAAGTATTATGGTCATGATCTGGCCCTATTCTTTAAGTTTGGGTGTGGGAACAAGTCAAGCCCTTATTGCATGAGAGGAAGTGATGTAGGGCTCTGTGTGCAGGGCCATCCCACCCGTGAGACAAGATGAGATGACCGCCTCAGGCAGCAGGGTCCGTCTGGCCTCCAAGGAATGCATCTCTTGCAGCAGAGGTGGCTGTGGCATGCTCCGTAGAGGCTGGATCTGCTGCTTCCTTGGCATCCTTCCCAGTGCCCCCTCCACAGTGGCCTCTTGGCAAACAGGCACTGTTGCTGGTCTCCTCCCATCCCTAGGGAGGAAATGGCAGGGGCTGCCCTCTGGAGTCCCCAGGGCTCTGCTCGGTGTGATTCAGGGCCCTCTCCTCCCTAGTTCTCGATGTAGATCTTGATTCCCTGCTTGTTCCCTATGCAGATCTTCACCCACCTCTCCTTCCTTGGCAGGTGGGGGACAGGATGGGACGAGATGCCCTTTTGTGGTTTGCCTCAGGTGCCAAACTGTCTTGGACCAAATTATGTGTTGCATCCAGCTAGGTTATCCTCCACGGATATCAGGGGCCCCAAGTTAGCCACGTCCTTTAATCTCAGTGGGTCCACACTGTGCTTGACTAACCCTAGGAGTCAGAGTCCAGGAAACTTAAATAAACAGAAGAGTTCTAAAGATTCTTCCTGTCTCTGCCTCACAAATTCCTACCCAGTTGGGAAGTCAGATGCTTGTGTGCTTGCTAAAGATGTCTGGCTGGCCACATCTGCAAGCAAGTAGGCAGGGCGAAGAGAGATCTTTGGCTTTGTCCACCAATGCATTTCTTGATATACACAGTTTTAAAAATCAAAGTTTTGAATTTCCTGGCCTGGGAAATTTGCAGCAACAAATGCCATCTAATCCAGTGGCTGTCAACAAACAGTTTAGAGAATGAGTTGTTCTTTTTAGTAGTGTCTGGTGGAAAGTACTGGATATTTAGGATGCGCTTGAGAACAAGATAGTTTTTGTTTAGCAGCTTGGGATATGGCAGGGTTAGGCAACCGATGTACAGACCAACAGGTGTTTCTTGGAGGAAACAAGAACAAACGTTCATGTTGACTAGTATTCATCGAAGAGGCACTATTCAGTGATCAAGACCTATATATTTTAGATCAGAGGTGGAAAATCTTCGGCCCCCCTTCCAGATGTGGCCCTCAATGCCTCTCTGTCTGGTCCTCTGGACTTCCTCCAGGTCATGGATCTCCCTGACTTAACACCTTCCTCAGGCGCTTTTGCCTAGCTGGAATGTGTCCTTCAAAAGCTTGCCTGGATGAAAGACAGAAGTGTGTGGGAACTTCTGCTTTTCCATGGCTGGAATGCACCTTGCTGCACAAAGGTTAGAGTCACCTTGATTCCCTGTCTGGGGGAAAAGGTGAGAAACGAATGAATGAATGAATGAATGAATGAATGAATGAATAATAGGTTGCTTATGAGGTAATGCGACCCTGAGGCTGGAAAAAAGTTGTTTGCTTTAGAGGAAAAACCCTGGAATCATGATTCACAATCAATATCTGTAAGCATAGGAATGATTCCTTTTTTACAACACGTGTTATAATTTCAGCACCACTGATGGCATTTTGCCACGTCAACAGGTGCCATTGTGCTATTAATTTCTGAGTTGCAGAAGTTAACAAAAGTTCACTCTATGTGACATAAAATCTACTGAGGGCACTTTTTTTGCTTTCTTTTGCCCCAGTTTCATTCTGGTTATTGTGACTGTTCTGCTAGGTTCTGTGCTTCGTTCCCAAGAGCCATGTGCCCCACTTCTAAGAAACCAGACTGAGGAGTTTGCTTTCCCAGAAGTCTTGTTTCCAGCTGCTAAATAGTCTGCTGCTGTTCTGTGGCTTCTAAGCTGAAGGTGGGATGGTGCTTTGCAGTGGGCCAGGGGGAAACAAGTTCTTTCCCCTGGTAGGCTGGTGACACATAGGGATGCAGTTAGGCAAGGTAAAGGTAAGGGGACCCCTGACCATGAGGTCCAGTCGTGGACGACTCTGGGGTTGCGGCGCTCATCTCGCTTTACTGGCCAAGGGAGCCGGCGTACAGCTTCCGGGTCATGTGGCCAGCATGACTAAGCCGCTTCTGGCGAACCAGAGCAGCGTACGGAAACGCCGTTTACCTTCCCGCCGGAGCGGTACCTATTTATCTACATGCACTTTGACGTGCTTTTGAACTGCTAGGTTGGCAGGAGCAGGGACTGAGCAACGGGAGCTCACCCCGTCGCGGGGATTCAAACCGCCGACCTTCTGATCGGCAAGTCCTAGGCTCTGTGGTTTAACCCACAGTGCCACCCGCGTCCCTACAGTTAGGCAAAGTGGTGAATAATTGTTAGCTGGCATCATAATCCTCATCCCCAAAATTTATAACTTGCAAAAGTGTCTAAAGCATTCTGGGCATTGGACAGGAAGAAGACATACTGGTCCCTTCATACAGCAGAGAGAAAGTGTTGATTTAACCCAAGCCAGACCCTTGGTCCATCTACCTTAGACTTGTCTACACTGACTGGCAGCAGCTCTCTAGTGTTTCAGAGAGATCCCACCCCCACCCTACACAGAGATTCCAGGGATCAAACCTGGGCGCCACCTCTTTGCCCATTTGCAGTCTAAAAAAAAATAAAATTTAGAGAGAAGAGGGGATTTGGAGGGGGGACCTTTGCACTGGAGAGGTCAGAGTGTTTCTTTTAAAGTAGAACCTTTGCACTAATTAACCCGTGGGGAGGAAAAGGAATTGCCTCAGAACACCAAGAAGGAAAAACAAAAGTTTTGAGTCACTTTGTAAAGCGGAGCAAAGGAGACAAGGAAGGGAAGGAGGCCAGGACAGGTAGGGCCAATGGATGTTGTAGTCCAGTAACAGTGGGGCGGAGACAAGGGCAGAGCAAAGTCTCCAGAGTTCACATTCTGCATGCAGGAAGTCCCCTGGCATCTCCAGGTTGGTGAAAGCCTTTGCCCTTGGACATTGGAGTAGATTACACATGCCAGGCCAGCCTCCCCCAGTAGCTGACTGGGGGCTGTTGGGAGTCATAGTCCAAAACATCTGGAGGGCACCAGGTTGGGGAACACAGGGCTAGGGGACCAGTGGCCAGCCTGATAAGACAGCTTCCCACACCCATAAGCTTCCAGACAAGGAGCCTTCCTGGGCCCCCCTCCAGAGATGATTGAACTGCCCTGGCAGCCAGAATATTGAACCCTCCTGCTTGAAAGCCCCTTTGCTTCCCATCCCGTCCTTGATGCACACAGCGCATCATGAGGTCACTCGCTTGCCTGTGCAACAGAACAAAAGCTAAACTCTTTATCATGCAGTACAAAGATACCCGTCCTTTAAAGGCTGGTTTTTAATTTTGCCGGAGCTGCTGCCGGGAGCATACAAAGTGGAGGGTCTCTGTTCTTTCCGAGTCGCTTCTGATAACAGAACTTGCCCTTCTGTGCACTGTGGAGGGATCTACTTAGGTCCCCCAACAGATAGGATGACGATATTCCCTTGCAGTCCTGCTCGGTGGCTCTGCCGTTACTGGAGTGGCATTGGCAGCAGCGCCCCCCCCCCCCCCGGCTCCCACACCCGTGCCAGTAAATGTGACTTGGCTCATAAATCCTGGCCGCTCTCCTTCTTCCCATTCTTGGTTTCTCTTTCTTTTTTTACTGTTCCGCTATCAGCCGAAAGCCCTTGAGGGAGGATCGTAAAACATTCCTGCGTTCTGGGCATCACCTCCTTGTAGAGTGGATAGGTTTCTTAATAGGAGGGTGTCAGGGACCTTGAAAAAGTGATTGTGTGGGCAAAGCTACCTGAGGCAAGATGACGCCTTCCTTTTCCTCCACCACCAGTGCCCATGACCAGGGTAACTTTGATGCCTGGCCCAGCAGAGGTCCCTTACTGTCCCTTGTAGGATTTGTGACAGTGATTGCATCTTTAAGGCCACACCATCCTGATGGTTTTAGGGTTAGGCAGAGAGGATTGGACAAAGTCACAAGGGATAAGGCTTTCTAGGCTCTGCATCCACGGTCAGAGGCAGCGACGCTCCTGGACATCTGAACGCTTTGCAACATCTGCCTGATGCATTCAGCCGGACAGGAAGGGAGCGTTACCTGCAAGTAAAGCCTGCTGAGGATGGCAGCCGTTAGTTACCTGCTTTCTCCACGGTCTCAATGAGCCGAGGGGAATGCAAAGCTTGGCGAAGGCATAGAATTGGTCTCTGAAAGCAAGGCGGTGTCCCATCTACATTGGGATATTTTCACAGTGCTTGAGCTTGGGAGAGGGTGCCAGAACATGGCTCAGTGAAGGGATCGGCAGAGTGAGCAAGGCCAAAATATTTCTGTCTTGTGGGCTGTCTTAGCACTTAAAAAAAATAAATAGCTGCAGGATTCTGCATTAGGACACGGCATTTTGTGGGTGCTTCTGTACTTGCTCAGGAAGTGGAGTGTTGGATTCTCTCCCCCCCCCCCCCGCCCTGCCCGAGAAGCTCACAAATAGTGTATGAAGGGTGGTAAAAAGTAAAGCACCCCTGACAGTTAAGTCCAGTTGCGAACGACTCTGGGATTGCGGTGCTCATCTCGCTTTACAGGCCGAGGGAGCCGGCCTTTGTCCGCAGACAGTTTTTCCGGGTCATGTGGCCAGCATGACTAAGCCGCTTCTGGCGCAACCAGAGCAGTGCATGGAAACGTTCACCTTCCCGCCAGAGTGGTACCTATTTATCTACTTGCACTGGTGTGCTTTCGAACTGCTAGGTTGGCAGGAGCTGGGACCGAACAACGGGAGCTCACCCCGTTGCGGGGATTCAAACCGTCAACCTTCTGATCGGCAAGCCCAAGAGGCTCAGTGGCATCCGTGTCCTTATGAAGGATGGTAGCCCTCCCTTATTGTTAATCCCTTCAGCTGGTAGTCAGAGGTAGACTGTCCCTAAACCCAGAGGCTCTATAAAGTCATCATGGCCAATGACCTTTTTATCTCTGCTGTCCAAATCTGTGGCCTTAGGTAAATTTCGCAGCTTAATTAACAGGTTTTAAGAAGTACCTTTCCTTTTGTGGACTTACTGCCATTCAGCTTCTTTGGGTGATTCAGAACTCTGGCATTCAGTGGGGAAAGACTGCTTCCTTATACTGTTTAGCAGTGATACAAAACTCTGTCTTACCTATCTGCCCTTTAGACGCTTTTATAAGAAAAAGAAAGAAAAGGCCCCCAATGTTAGCCTTTCCCCAGTGGAGAAACGTCTCTGTCCTTTGATAATTTTTGTTACCCTTTTCTGCACCTCTTCTAGCTCTACAGTATCCTCCCTGGGATGAGGGGGGCGGTATCCTGAGCTCTGGCCAATCACGAAATGCCTTGGGTAGGGTTAGTTTTCTCCTGGCCTCCTGTACCCCATCTGTGAAATGGGCATAATAAAGTCTTCCCTAAATGATTTGGGCCACAAGTATACGAAAGAGTGCCTCCTTCCGTACAGACTAGCCTGGGGGTTATGATCGGTGAAAAAAGACCCTCCTGGTGGTTCTGTTGCCCTCAGACATTTGAGGGACAGGAGTGGCTCTTGAGAGGGCCTCCTCAGTGGTGGCCCCAAGAATGCAGAACTCACCGCCCATAAAGATGTACCTGGCAGCATCTCTCTATAGTTTCTGGTGTTGATGTTTTCAAGTGCTTCAAAGCACGGGTTGTTTAAAATTAATATTATTTCAATACAAACCACCGCATTAATGTTTTTAACACTCTTAAAACAGTTTCACAACCATGTTCTTTTGTTCTCATTTAATTTCCGAAACCACCTTCAGCATGACCCCATAACGTTTGCAGTGTGGTTTAGTGGCTGAAGCTCTTCCCAAAAGAGCAAAGACTGTGTTCCTTTGTTGCAGACTTCCTAATTGAAACAAAACAAATTACGCGAAAGCATGCGAGAGGAAAGCGGTGCGGGCAAATCCCTCGCGGGGCTGTTGCTCCATTACTTGGACTGCTTCCAGGCTGTTTCCCCAAAGGAAATAGCTGGCAGGGCTTGGCCTGCGCTGGAAGGTGTGCCTCGCCAGCACCAGACGTCTTTAGGAGGCTTGTTAAATTGAAATTCCCCCGTGCTGAGAATTCTGGATCTGCCGGAGCCGAAGCAAATGTGCTTGTGCGAGATCCGGCTGGCGTGCAATTTCTTTGGGAGCGCATTTTTGCTGTGCCTCAGTTTCCCCAGACAAGGCGCTGCATTGGGCGGCTGTGTGGGGAAGAGGAGATGTCTGGAGGGAGCCAGCTTTTCAGAGCATAGCTGCAGTTCTTAGCTCATTTGCCTTCCCGACCAGTGGCGGCTGGTGCCCACTGGGAGAGTTGGGTTTTGTCTCCCATCCTCCTCCTGCGTTCAACAGTATGGATGCTAAGGAGGAGACTTGCATGCCAGCTGTGCAAGCGAGAAGACAGGCCGGTGGGCTTGGAGGAGGCTGGTGCCCTATTGGCGTCATAGACCAGCCTCCCCAGCTTCCCACAACCTTGAGGAATACACCAGTGCACTTGAAAGAATTTATACCAGTGACAAAAGATCTGTGCTGGCTGTCTATTAGTAACTGAAACAAGGCCAGTGCTTTGCTGCTGCCATTCCTCCACCTCCTCCTTTTATTTATTTATTTTTATACATCCCACCTCCCCCCCCCCCCCGAGAACCAGGACTTAAGGCTGCTCACAGAAATGAAAACAAATACTGATAAAACACACTTTCTGCCTAAAATGCAGATGGGTGGAAAAAAGGTACCGCCTGCACAACTTGGCAGTGATGAAAGTGCCTTATGCCCAGTGAAGGGGGCTTTTTTGTACATCGTGGCAGAGCCCGCCCGCTGTTTCCATTCCTCAGCTCAGCCTCAGGGTGGGTCATGAACCAGTGACCGGAAGGGTGTTCAGCTGCCCAAAGGCCAGCCACCTTTCACCAAGGAGTGGGGAAATTTGCAGCGAGAAAAGAGGAGCGAGGGGCCCCTGGCTCCATAGGCCAAAGCAAATCGAGCGGCAGCCCCCAGTCCGGCACTGGGCCTGCCTGATAGCCAGTGTCTTGGCGGTCGGTCGGTGGCTAATGCTTTGAACAGGAGAACAAGTAGGCAGGATGTTCTGCTGTGCTGAAACCGGGGAAGGGCAGGCGGGCGGGAAGAGAGAGGCTGCCAAATTCTCATTATTTACACCAGGCCTGTCCAGTCCACCCGCCTTACCCTCCTCGCTGATTGCAAGAGTTGATCTTGGGCACTTGTGCCTGGGGGGGGGGATAGATAGAGCAGCCCCCCAACCCCCTGACAGCATGTATGTTTTAAACATAAGTTATATATTTAGATAGTCTAGTTCTATCAGTGTTTCATTGTATTTTAACGATTGAAATTTTCTGTGTTTTTAGCCGTTCTTGTTTTTATCCGTAAGCTGCCTAGAGTCCCGTTAGGGAAAAAGGCGGGTTATGAATAAATATAATAACAATGACGATGTCCAAGCTCCCGCACTGCCGTAGATAAAAAAATAAATAAGAAATCCACAGATCTGCTTGGCCTGGCCTCAGTTTGGAATCGCTCTCCTCCTCCAAACAATCCTCCCTGGGGACAGGGCAGGTCTGCTGCAACAACAAGAGGTTCCTTGTGGGAAGGGACAGATTTCAGGTCCCAGGGGCCAGAACCAGGAAACGTCTCCAAGATTCAGAGCGTGGCACCTCCCTGGTGCTTGTTTTCCCTTTCTTCCATAAGAAGGAAGAGAATTGAAGCACAACAAACCCGAACAATTAATTCATTCACTTAAAAAAGAGGCAGCGGTAGCACCAGCGGCCGCTGGCGATCTCTTCCCTCTGTGCTTCTCCGTTTCGCAGATCTGCAGCTCTTGGCTTTCGCTGCTGGTTGTTCCCAGCTGGGTTGCCATGGAGACCTGACTGCAAAAGGTCCTAGCCTTTCGGTCCCCTCTGCTGTGGCATGTGGAGATGCCATGGGAGGGTCGGGAGCCGGATCGGGGCCAGGAACCAGCAGCTTCATCCCCAGGGTTGAAGCTGCAGTTGTGCTGTGTTCTTAAATAGCCATGCATGCACCCAGTGACTCTGTCATTCTGGCAAGGTGAGCTCCAGGGAACTGGTTCTGTGTTGATCTCTCCCCGACTGGCCCGAGTGCTGTCCTGTGAGGGGGGGGGTCTTCCCTGCCCCTGGGTCTGACCGTCATGGTGGCTGCAGCTGACGTAGCAAAGGAGCTCTGTGTAGTTCCTTCACTGTACAAAGCGTGACTTTGGTTGTTGCTCCCAGCTGGCTGCTGCAGAGATTGGCTTTGCTCATGTTCGCCTCCATGTTTTAGCTGTGCACGTCAACGCAGGAACAAGGAGTTTAGCTGCAAAAAGGAAGAGAAAGGAGGGTACAGGTTGCATCTAGGGAACATCAGAAGCTGTCTGACGCCAAGCCGAAGCATTGGCACTTCCAGCTCAGTATTGTCTTCGCTTCCTAGCAGAGGCACCCGGGAGTTTTCAGACGGGCCGCATTCCCAGCAGTGCCCCATTGACGACCCTGATGGACCCATTGGCTCCTCTGCAGTCCCCCACCATGCCTAGAGCAGCTTTGCTTCAGTCAGGTTGCAAAAGCCCCATGTACCTTCAGACTGTAGCATAAAGGTTAAACTGTCTGCTTAGATAAACGGCAGCAAAACAAGGCAGAGCAATTTTTAAAAAACCTGACTACAGGTGGGAGTTGGAATCCTGCAACATCGGAACGGCGTCCTGTGTCCAGGCTCCCCACTGCTGGCTAATCCAGCCTCCCTTAGAAGGGAATTGCGTCATCCTGGTGCTGCCACTGAGAGAGACCCGTCTCCCACACAGCCTCCCCGTCTCACCTGGAGCATGGTCTCCAGCCATGAGCTGAACTCACATTCTGCAATGGTTTTAGGCTTCCAATAACCTGGGAGATGAGTGACAGTGGAAAGATGAAGTCATTTCAGTGGCAATTTGTTCAGATTGTAAGCTATTTTACTCTTTTGAAATGAACTTGCCCTGGCACGGCCCTTGAAGTAAAACACAAATTTGGATCTCTAGTTCATGGGCAGGCAGCTTCCTTGTGATGGATGAGGCCTGGGATTGGCTCACACCTTGATTTATTTATTTATTTATTTCAGCAGCAGATAATGTCCATTTAGCCGGGATGTTGCTGGCATGGGAGCCAGGACACCCACCACTCTTTTAAACTGTTGAATAAACTATTTTAGATGCCTTTAGCCAACAATCTTGCCAACCGAATAAACACAGCTAAATTTAGTTCTGTAGCGGGAAAAGAGAGCCAGTGCTCCTCCTTAGAGGTCTGTGAGGGAACTGTGGTCAGGGTGTGCGCCCAATGTGCTGGCGGACGTGAGCCTTTTGAAAACAGACTCGCTTGTTGTGGTCAGTTTTCTCGGGCCTGTGTGGTCAAGACCAGATTTGACAGCCTCCTCTCCACTGCATCCTGCAGCTGTGACTTTATAGGTGAAGATTCCTGCATTAATCCTACTACTACTACTACTGTACTAAGGGATGTGGGTGCCGCTTTGGGTTAAACCAAAGAGCCTAGGGCTTGCCGATCAGAAGGTCGGCAGTTCAAATCCCCGCGACGGGGTGAGCTCCCATTGTTCGGTCCCTGCTCCTGCAAACTTAGCAATTCGAAAGCACGTCAAAGTGCAAATAGATAAATAGGTACCATTCCAGCAGGAAGGTAAACGACGTTTCCGTGCGCTGCTCTGGTTCACCAGAAGCGGCTTAGTTGTGCTGGCCACATGACCCGGAAGCTGTACACCGGCTCCCTTAGCCAATAAAGCGAGATGAGCGCTGCAACCCCAGAGTCGGCCACGACCGAACCTTATGGTCAGGGGTCCCTTTACCTTTACCTTACTACTGTACTACATTTATTACATATACCCTGCTCATCTGACTGGGTTGCCCCAGCCACTCTTGGCCGATGGGGGTTGGACTAGATGACCCTTGGGATCCCTTCCAACTCTACAGTGCTATGATTTTATGATTCACAGGTGGGACTCTGCCTTGTTCAGGATTTGGTGTGGATATTTTGTGCCTGTATGTATTAAACGAAGCTGGAGGCTCTGCCAGGGTGCAGGCCTTGTAACAATCCTTCCCTTGCCTGCTGGCCCTGTTTTGCACCCTCCTTGAGTGTCTTTGCCTGGCCTGAATATGCCCTTGAACTCTCACTGTGCGACTTGCTCACCTGGGTGGGAGATAGAGAGGGGTGTGTGTAGAAACTAGCTTACTGTACCAAGATAAAATATCTGTCCTCTGCCCACTTTCATGGTGTGCACACCCTGGAAGATTGCCCAGAAGGCTTAAAAAAGCCCCCGCCCCAGTCTTAAACGTGAAACCTGTTTGCTGTAGGTGAGCTGCAGACCATGATTTTTCATCATCATCATCAAACCTTTATTGGGATCACATACAAACATTCAGAATAAATAGGCCAGTGCGATCTCGTCGCCATTTCAACAGTACAGTCATTTGCCAAAGGGAAGAAGAGGCGAGCAATCTATTTCATCTCTGTGGGTCTCCAGCAAGGGCAGGATCTTGTAGCGTACTTTGGCGACAAAAAAACCGAATAGCGGAACTTAGCTACTGTCTTGGCGAGCTCCTGGTCTCTCCCCTGTAATAAGAAGCATATAACCTCCCTCTCTGGTTTCCATGTCGGAATACATAGATGGTCTAGAAATTGTTGGCGGAGAGCATACATTTAAGGACCATGTGAACTAGAGTTTCCACCAGGTGGGCATTGCATGGGCAGATCCTATCTCCTTCTGCCATACTCGCAAACCTACCCCAAGCCATGATTTCCCCCTGCAGACATTCCCTGGCTGAACTAGCATCCCAGGTAGTTCCGTCCTATTCCCTGAGACCGTAGACACCGGCTGCCAGAGTTGATAGCTCTGGGCTGCATGAATGGTTGGCTTGATGGAGGCAGCAGGGCTTCGTGCGCCACTTGCTAGAAACTCTGTGAGGGGAGGGTGCTCTTGTGCGCAGGCCCTGCTTCTGGTTTTCCCATAGGCGTCTGCTTGGCCACTGTGAGAACATGATTCCAGACTAGATGATCCATTGGCTTGATCCAGGAGCCTCTTCTTGTGTTCTTACGACTTGGTTTAAGGCAGCCCCCATTGAGCCTTCTGGGGGACTCCGTTCACATCAGCTTCCCACCTTCTGTCTTTCCATCTTGAAGTCCTGGCAAGTCCTTTCTGAAAACGTGGACACTGTGGTTTAGCATCGTAGGCTGGCAAAGACATGAATCAGTGCAAATCCTATACGTTTATTAAAAAAAAACCCCTGTCCTCTGACTTTCTTGTTTTAGGACCTCAGAAGAAGGACCTTTAACGATGAATTTTATGGTTTGGTGTCTATATCCCGCCTTCCCATTGCTTCTCCCCCAGCCATTCAGACTTACTTTGCGCTGGCTCCGTTTGTACAGTGGTGCCTCGCAAGTCGAAAAGAATCCGTTCTGTGATTCTCTTCGTCTAGCGGTTTTTTCGTCTTGCGAAGCAAGCCCATTGACGGATTAGCGGATTAGCGCTATTAGCGGCTTTTAGCGGCTTATCGGCTTATCGGATCAGCTGATAAGCGGCTTAGCGGCTTAGAAAAGGGGGGGGAGGAAAAAAACCCCGCAGGAACTCGCAAGATATTTTCGTCTTGCGAAGCAAGCCCATAGGAGATTCGTTTTGCGAAGCACCTCCAAAACGGAAAACCCTTTCGTCTAGCGAGTTTTCCGTCTTGCGAGGCATTCGTCTTGTGGGGCACCACTGTAGTTTTATATCCTGTGGCTGGGATCCCAAGGTCCCCATACAATCTTCTGTTTGCGCACAGGGGCTTTCCAGCCTCCCTTTTTCAGTGGCAGCCTCCTGGGAAGATTGTGGAGGGGCTCCTGAGGCACAGAGGTCTGCAACTGGAAGCGAAAGCGAATAACACCCTCTCCCTTTTGTGCATCACACACACACACACGCACACCACAAGGATTCAGTATTCCTTCTGCAGCACAAAAACACCTTCAGCCTCCCTTTTGACTTGCTTTGCCTGAACGCTTCCTGCCGTCTGGCTCCCTTTACAAAGTGGAACATACTCTCCTTCCTGCCCTCAGCCTCCCCCCTCCCCCCCCGGCCAAAGGCAAAGCCTCTTCTGGGTGGTCATATATCCCCATCGTCTAGCAGATAACATAGGAAACTGCCTTACGCAGTGCCAGACACTTGATCCCTCTTGTTCAGTGTTGTTTACACTGACTGGTAGCAGCTCCCCAGGGTTTCGGGCAGAGGGTCTCTCCCAGCCGAGCTTGGAGAAGCCGCCAGGATTGAACCTTCTGCCTTTGAGATTGTGAGCCCTCTGGGGGCAGAGACTGCCGGTGCCGTGTTCCGCACAGTGCCTGGCACAGTGCCAGTTCTTAACTACAGATCAGTGCTCTCCTTCCAAGCTGTTGGCGAGAGAACAGTAGCATCTTCAGGATTCCCAGGGGTCTCTTTCATGTCTGTTCCACCCAGGGAGCAGCAGAGGTCAAGGTAGCCAGTGGGGTATGTGGAGCAGCGGTAAAGGTAAAAGTAAAGGGACCCCTGACCATTAGGTCCAGTCACAGACGACTCTGGGGTTGCGGCGCTCATCTCGCTTTATTGGCCGAGGGAGCCGGCGTACAGCTTCTGGGTCATGCGGCCAGCAGGGCTAAGCCGCTTCTGGCGAACCAGAGCAGCGCGCGGAAATGCCGTTTACCTTCCCGCCAGAGTGGTACCTATTTATCTACTTGCGCTTTGAGGTGCTTTTGAACTGCTAGGTTGGCAGGAGCAGGGACCGAGCAACGGGAGCTCACCCCGTTGCGGGGATTCGAACTGCCAACCTTCTGATTGGCAAGTCCTAGGCTCAGTGGTTTAACCCACAGCGTCACCCGCGTCCTGTGGAGCAGTGGTACGTGGACACTTCTGGCTCTGGGGGGTTCTAGGGAAGGCCCCTGAGATGCTGGCACCTACTGCTCCTCTCCCCTCCAGTATTCTCAGTTGTGAACTGGGGAGGGGATGGAAGAAGACAAGCAGTAAAGCAGATGATTCCTCCCACGATGCTTTGCTGTCCTCCATACTGCCATTCTCCAAGGGTGTTGAGAGATTCTGCCCCCCCCCCTCGCCAGCTCACATAGCAAGCCTTGGTGGTGGTAGAGGAGCCTCTTAAGCATGCAAAGGCCTGGAGGAAATGTCTTTGCCTCCCCCTCCTGTTGTTTATTTGGGTGGCCTCCACATCTCCAGAAGCCTCCCTGTCTTGTGGTTAACGAGTTATTCATTTGCATCCCACCCTTTTTCCGCAAAAGAGCGGCATGCGTGAATCCCACCCTCATTTAATCCTTGCAACAGCCCTGAAAGGGAGAGTAGATTGAGAGGCAATGGCTGGCCAAAGGTCACTCCCATTGAGCTTTATGCTCAAGGGGGGGATTCGAACCCTGGTCTCTCCGCAGGTCCTAGTCTGACTCCCTTTTAACTGCATTTGCTCTCTGGCAATGGTTGTCTCTTTTCCTTGGAGGGCTCCCCCTTCCATACTTCCTGTTCTTCATTCGGCTTTGCATTGGTGAATTGGACTCTTAATATACAGAGCTGGGGAATGGCTCTCTTGCTATCCTGCAGATGACCCACCCCTCCGCTGGCGAGGGGCACATGCATGACTTGCCTGTTCTCTTGGTCGCTCTGGAGGGAGACCAAGAGCCACAGATGTGCAGGGACTCAGTGCCTCTAATTAACAATTTTACGCACAGTCTAGTAGCTGCTGTGAGGATACAGACGTCTAATCTGCCTATTGCTTTGTTGTTGTTGTTGTTGTTCTTTTGAAGATAAACGTCTCAGGCTCCCCGTGGGTGATTTTCCCCTCAAGCTCAATGTTCTCTCTGAATTCAGGCTCGCCCAAGCTCCTCTGGACTTTTGAGGCATTGTTCTCTGCAAGTAGAAGTCCCCGGAGAAGGAAATTCCTCTCTATTGGGGGAAGTGTGTGTGTTGCGTTTTCAAGAGCCAGAAAGTTGTCTTCCCCGCACGGCTCTGTTTACAAAACATTTCCTTCCCAAGTTCCCAAATGATTTTGCGTGTGCCTTAAACGGGATGTGGCAGGCTCCTGTCGAGTTTGTAAATGGCATTGAACAGGGGGGTGGGGGGGCAAGTTCTGCAGCCTTAGTCAGTAACTAGTCTGAGCTGCAAGGTGTCTCCTGAAGAATTGCTGCCCCTTCAGCTCCCATCATTTTGTGTGTGTGTGTGTGTGTGTGTGAGAGAGAGAGAGAGAGAGAGAGAGAGAGAAGTTAAAGGTAACCCTGACCATTAGGTCCAGTTGTGACCAATTCTGGGGTTGCGCGCTCATCTCGCTCTATAGGCCGAGGGAGCCGGCGTTTGTCCGCAGATAGCTTCTGGGTCATGTGGCCAGCATGACCTAAGCCGCTTCTGGCGAACCAGAGCAGCGCATGGAAATGCCGTTTACCTTCCCGCCAGAGTGGTACCTACTTATCTACTTGCGCTTTGAGGTGCTTTCGAACTGCTAGGTTGGCAGGAGCAGGGACCGAGCAATGGGAGCTCACCCCAAAAACACAGAGAAGACAGATCAGGACTTACTCGTCCCGCCCCACTCAGAGAGGCCACAGTGCCACCATTCAAATCAAGGGCCGAAAGCCGAGGCAAAGAGAAAAGTCTTTGCCTGGAGCCTCCAAAAGATGGTGCCAGGCGGGACTTCCTGGGGAGAGCACCCCACAAGTATAGAAAGGCCTGATCTCATGTTGCCACCCTCCTTTTATTTCCAAGTGGAAGCTTGTAAAAGAGGAGTCTGCGCAGCTTGCAGCAGAGATCATCTTGAAATCCACACACCACCCAGGTTATTATTAAATGATGCTGGCAGGCAATAGCTAGGCACACTTCTTTTTTGTAATGAGATTTTTATTAAAGTGTTTCATAATATGATAAAGTAGCTGCTGCAAAAAATAGAAATAGAACAGGTAGAATACGGAGCCCTCTCTTAAAACTAATTCTTATCCCTTACCACTCACAAAAGATGGTAGCTCATCCTAACTCTCGCCTGTTCCTATCTCTTCCCAGCCTTCTACATGTCTTAAGAGGGGCCTTATACGCCAGAAGTAAGGCAACAGGGAAAAGTCCTGAATTTTAACACCCCCTGTCCCTTTATTTTCCTCTGGTTTTCAAATCCTAGAGCTGTTCTGTCGCTTCAGTTTCTGCACTCTTTTTTATTTGCTAATACTGACTCCGGTAACGTTGGCGCCTGCCTCAAGCTTGTGAAACAACCGTCTCCCCCTTCTCCTCTGCCAGGAACGGCGTGAACGTCGAAGGGGCGACGCACAAGCAAGTGGTGGACCTGATCCGGGCGGGGGAGAAGGAGCTGATCCTGACGGTTCTGTCGGTGCCCCCCCACGAGGCGGACAACCTCGACCCGAGCGACGACTCTCTGGGCCAGTCGTTCTACGACTACACTGAGAAGCAGGCGGTGCCCATCTCCATCCCCACCTACAAGCATGTGGAACAGAATGGTGAGAAGTTTGTGGTGAGTACCAGCCCGGCTGGGGGGTCCCCTCTTGGGTGCCTGTGCCTCGTGACGGAGGGCTTTGGAATGCTCTGGCATGTCTTTCTGCTCCCTGACTGGTATAGAGTCCGGCTAGCAAATGTTTGGGCAAAAGAGAGAGTGCTGGCCTTCAGTGTTTGCCCGTACAGCCTAGGACCCTCGTACCTACAGCACTGCCTCTCCCGGTCTGCCCCACGGAGAGCCTCAAGGTCCATAAATAGCAACACCCTAGTGGTCCCGGGCCCTAAGGAAGTTAGATTGGCTTCAACCAGAGCCAGGGCCTTTTCAGTGATGGCTCCGGCCGGGTGGAACGCTCTGCCTCATGAGACCAGGGCCCTGCAGGATCTGATCTCTTTCCGCAGGGCCTGTAAGACAGAGTTGTTCCGTCTGGCCTTTGGCTTGGAGCCAATTTGATTCCTTCGCCCTCTTTCTTTTTCCTTTCTCCTCCTGTGATGAGGCTGCATTTTAATGTTTCAATGTTCCAATGTTTTATTTTAATCTTGTTTTTAAGTTGTATTCATTCAACTTGTTTTTATTATTGCTTGTTAGCCGCCCTGAGCCTGGCCTTGGCTGGGGAGGGCGGGGTATAAATAATAATAATAATAATAATAATAATAATAATAATAATAATAATAATAATAATAATAATTATTATTATTATTATTATTATTTATTACACAACTCTCCTGTCTGTCTCCTTCTCTCTGGGAGAGGAACGGGATTCCTCTTGTTCTGTAATGTGAAGGAGGGGAAAAACAGCAGGAGCCCCCTTTTCTCCAAACTGCTTGTGCAAGTCTTTGGGAACTCCCTGCCTCATCCCCGAGCTTTCCGGCAAGCAGAAAGAACTCAAGGGAAGACGGTCCCATTCACACTACAGATGACAGTGATGTCATTTTCAGCAGCCATGGCTTTGCTCCCTAAGGATTCTGGGTGCTGTTGTTTTTTAAGGGTGCTGTGACCTGTTAGGAGACACACACCCTTTCCCCTAGGAGCTACAATTCCCAGAGTTCCCTGTGAAGAGTGATTGTTTGTTAAACCACTACAGTGGTACCTCGGGTTACAAAAACCTCGGGTTACAAACTCTGCTAACCCGGAAGTAGTACCTCTGGTTAAGAACTTTGCCCCAGGGTGAGAACAGATATCGCGCGGTGGTGGCAGCGGGAGGCCCCATTAGCTAAAGTGGTACCTCAGGCTAAGAACGGTTTCAGGTTAAGAACGGACCTCCGGAACGAATTAAGTTCTTAACCAGAGGTACCACTGCTTGGGAATTGTGGCTATGGGAGGAGACTAGGGACCTCTTGACAACTCTCAACGCTCCCAGACTCCCAGAACTGGCCTGGGTACGGCTCTCGCTGCATCTTCCCTTGTCCAAGTCTCCATTCAAGCAAGGCCCCTGTTGCCCAGTGGTCGACTTTGCACATGGCAAGTCCTAGGTTCAGTCCCTCAAGGCATCTCATAGAATCATAGAATCATAGAGTTGGAAGAGACCACAAGGGCCATCGAGTCCAACCCCCTGCCAAGCAGGAAAGACCATCAGAGCACACCTTGGACCAAGAGCACCATCTCCAGCTAGGGCTGCTCAGGTCCCCTGCCTGGAACCCTGGAAAGCCTCTTCCTGTTGGCGTAGACAACCCTAAGCAGGATGGAGTGAGAGGCAGAGCATCCTCTTGGCAGGCAGTGGTTCCAGCAACACCAGAAGAGCTTGATGGGTCTAATTCAGCGTCCTGCCCTCGCAGCAGCCAACCAGGTGCCTCTGGGAAGCCCACAAGCAAGACCAGAGCGCCAGCAGCAACTCTCCCTGCTTGGGATCCCCAGAGGCCTTCTGCCTCCGACAGGGGAGGGTAGAACAGAGTCATTTTGGCTAGCAGCCACAGGTAGCCTTATCCTTCATGACTTTTTCTAAGGGTAAGGCTGGGAAATTGCCAATAAACAGATGAATCCAAAATGATAAAATGGCTGTTTTGTTGTGGCTTGACAAAAACGGCAGCCGATTTAATCAGGATAAGAGCAGGCTGTGTGCGCACACTGGGCAAATGCTTTGCGAAAGGCATTCCACAACCCGTTTAGCTGCCATTGGCCTCACCTCTGAAGGAGAGGACACCTGGAGCAAATTCTACTGTGACCCAACCTGGTGAAGGAAGCATGGCGATGCATGATGCACCTCTGAGATTCCTCTTTTGGTGATGGAAAGAAAGCTAAGCTCACTCTGGCCACATCCACAGAAAACATATTTAAAGTTTCCCCTGAAGAAGCCTAGGAACTGTAGTTTAAGGGTGCTGGGGATTGTAGCTTTGTGCAGGGGTAAACTATGCTCTTAAAAAGTAGAGACACCACCTTGCCAACAAAAGTCCATATAGTAAAAGCTATGGTTTTCCCAGTAGTGATGTATGGAAGTGAGAGCTGGACCATCAAGAAGGCTGATCGCCGAAGAATGGATGCTTTTGAATTTTGGTGCTGGAGGAGACTCTGGAGAGTCCCATGGACTGCAAGAAGATCAAACCTCTCCATTCTGAAGGAAATCAGCCCTGAGTGCTCACTGGAAGGACAGATCCTGAAGCTGAGGCTCCAAGACTTTGGCCACCTCATGAGAAGAGAAGACTCCCTGGAAAAGACCCTGATGTTGGGAAAGACGGAGGGCACAAGGAGAAGGGAATGACAGAGGACGAGATGGTGGGACAGTGTTCTTGAAGCTACAAACATGAGTCTGACCAAACTGCGGGAGGCAGTGGAAGACAGGAGTGCCTGGCGTGCTCTGGTCCAGGGGGTCAGGAAGAGGCGGACACGACTAAAAGACTAAACAACAACAACAAACTATGCTCCCAGGATTCTTTGGGGGAAGCTGTGTCCTTTCAGTGTGTGGCATGAAGGCGACCTAGGTGCAGCAAAACGTGTTATCTGCATGGCCACTCCATGGGGACTTCTTTGCCATTGGACTCCCCTCTGTGAAAACAACCGGCTGTCCCATTCTGCCATGCACTGAGTAAAAGAGCCAGGAGAAGGTGATTCTGTTGCAGAGGACACTCTGTCCGACTGCTGCTTCTGCCCAGGAGGAACCAAAGACATCCCATCCCCATTCCAGAGCTGCTCCACGCTGCCTCTTTTGAACGTTCTCCACAACATAGCCCACCCCTCGTGGGTCTTTCGGTAGCCATTGAAAAGCGGAGTTATTCCTGGTCATGTGCCAGCCCTGCAGGAGTGGGGCGTGTGCCCATCTGCTGTCCCAGCCTGTGCCAAAGCGGCCTGCTGCCCACGAACTCCCAAAGGACCCAGTGAAGCCTTCAGATCCCATCTGGTCTTGTGGGGTTTGGGACCTTTTAGCCTGTGTGTGTGTGGCTATAAATTACTCATCAGTAATTGGAATGAAGCAGCTTATTTACGGGCTCTGAGTACAGGGGGGAAGTTTGCTCACTGAACGGGCAAGACGGATGTTGCACTGATTTCCACCCCCTTCCTCTCTCCTCCCCCCCCTTGTGAAACAGGAACTATATTTCCAAGGAAAGGCAAAGAAAATGCTTGTTCAGAAAGGATCATGTGCTAAATTGGAGTCTCCACAAATTTGCTGAACTTTTTTTTTCCTTTGCAAAATCTAAAAAATACATATATGAAGCTTTTGAACTATTTTTAAGGAAATAAGACTTAGACATTGGTTGCCATAAATCTGGATTTCCCCGGACATTTCAGCGATTTTTGCCCGGGCACTGCTTCTGACTGCAGTATTCTGGCTGTGTCTAGAAAATTCCAGACGTATGGCAACCCTACCAAATAATGTACTGGAGGGAGATCTGATTTTAGGGCAGAATTAGAGGTTTGTTATCCCCCCCCCACCCTGGGCAGTGCATCTCTATAGATTACGCAGTTATTTATGTTGTGTTATTCTCCTTAAGAAACAAATCAGAATTCGTGATGGTAAGAACTTCAAGGTTCTTTTGGCATAGCTGGGCTAAGAGGACGGAATAACAAGAACGTGTGTGGGGTGTTTGAGAGCGTGGATAAGTAAAACAAGCTCAGCAGGAAAACACCTGCTTTGCACGCAGACGGTCCCAGTTTCCATCTCCTGGAGAGACTCTGCCAGTCAGTGTGGACAATATTGACCTTGATGTGAGTCTTACTTGATGCAAGGCAACTTCCTGCTTACAAAACGTTGATTGATAAGAAAAACTGGTGTTCCAACAGCAACATATTATATTTTTTAAAAAAACACAGTCAGGTAAACAGCCTGGGAGATAGCTGGGGCATTCTGCTTATCGACCCCCTAACTGGACCAAAGAGAGCTGCCTTATTCTGATCCAAGCCATTGGTCCATCATGCTCAGTGTTGTCCACACTGACTAGTATCAGCTCTCCAGGGTTTCAAGCAGGGAGTTTTCCTCATCCTCTATGCGGGGCTGCCCTTGAAGCTGTCCCAGAAACTCCAGCGGCTGCAGAATGCTGCAGCGAGGCTCCTCACGGGGTCTCTGCCATGGGAGTATATTCACCCAGTGCTTTTCAAGCTGCACTGGCTCCCGGTGGAGTACAGGGTCAGATTTAAGGTGCTGCTTTTGACCTTTAAAGCCCTTCACGGCCTAGGACCCTCGTACCTACGGGACCGCCTCTCCTGGTATGCCCCACGGAGAGCCTCAAGGTCCATAAATAGCAACACCCTAGTGGTCCCAGGCCCTAAGGAAGTTAGATTGGCTTCAACCAGAGCCAGGGTCTTTTCAGTGATGGCTCCGGCCTGGTGGAACGCTCTGCCTCATGAGACCAGGGCCCTGCAGGATCTGATCTCTTTCTGCAGGGCCTGTAAGACAGAGTTGTTCCGCCTGGCCTTTGGCTTGGAGCCAATTTGATTCCCTCCCTCCCTCTCTTTCTTTTCTTTTCCTTTCTCCTCCTGCGATGAGGCTACATTTTAATATTTCAATATTTTAATGTTGTATTTTAATCTTGTTTTTAAGTTGTATTCATTCAACTTGTTTTTATTATTGCTTGTTAGCTGCCCTGAGCCGGCCTTGGCTGGGGAGGGCGGGGTATAAATAAAAATTATGCGATCGGGGATTGAACCTGGAGCCTTCTGCCCTCAAACCAGGTGCCCCACCCCTGAGCTACTGCCCTTCCCCATCACTGTTGCTAGATCTGAGTATATCCTTCGGCAGTGCTTAATTGATGTTTTCTTTGTAACTGTTTATGGTTTTATTATACGTTTGTAATACACGGATTCGCCTTCACCTTGTTCCCCCCCCCTGCCCTTTTCCCGCCTCCCTCCCAGGTCTACAACGTTTACATGGCAGGCCGGCAGCTGTGCTCCAAGCGGTACCGCGAGTTCGCCATCCTGCACCAGAACTTGAAGCGGGAGTTTGCCAGCTTCACCTTCCCCCGCCTGCCGGGCAAGTGGCCCTTCTCCTTGTCAGAGCAGCAGCTGGATGCCAGGCGGCGGGGGCTGGAGGAATACCTTGAAAAGGGTACGCAGACAAGAGCACGTGGGTCGGGGAGGGGGACAGCCGATTCATCTGAACAAACCACGGTTTGGTCAGCTGCTTCCTTAGAAGTGGAGCTGAAACAAAAGGTTTCAGAAAGGCTAATAATTCAAATTTTTTAACAGTATCCCTGCAGTGAATTAGGCCACAGATTTTCCATGCATTTATTTTATTAATTAATTCCGAAACATTTATACACAGCTTGATTGTAAGGAGCAAACAAACCAACTCAGCAAGCCTCAAAGAGGCATATATATATATATATATATATATATATATATATATATATATTTGCTTTCGTAGATTTTCACGGGTACAGGAATGCAGGTTTTGGTGTCTTCGGGTGTCTTCCCGTGTAAGAGTCGGGGTGTCTGTGCGACGTTTCGACGAGGTCTCACTCGTCATCTTCAGGCTGGTGCTTTCGGCTTCTTGTTACTGGAACAGAGCAGAATCTGGTGTTTGAGTTCCTATAAATACTGTTGAGGGGTGTGGTGTATAGCCTCCAACGTTCTGGGCAGAGAGGAAGTTCCTAGATTAGTGTGCCTCTTCTTCTTTTGTTCCTTAATTACTTGAGGGATATCTTGAGTGATTTCATGAGTGATATACTGAATACCACTGGGTGGGTCATTAAGTGTAGATTAGTTGCTAAAGCTTTTGTGTCTTGACCTCTTGAGCTTGTGAAGAGTTTTTCTGAGAAGATGGCTGTGCTGCATTTAGTTGTGCTCTGGCTTGGCTTCGTGTATAGGGGCGAGCTGTGGTTTTGTGCCTTGTGCCAGCCAGATCTGTGTAGGGATTGCAGGGGGGTGCAGCATCCGGAGGTGCCACTATATAGAATGCCGTCAAAAAAGAAGAAAAAACTTCCTCTCTTTTCCAACACATGAAAGAAACAGGACACGAAATTAATTTTGCAGATTCCAAATTGCTCTTTAACATGGAACATCACCACAAGAGAATAATCATGGAAGCCATCGAGATAGAGAAACACCCTCACAACATGAACAAGCGTGACGACACGTCCCGCCTGCCAGACATCTGGAAATTAGCCCTCCCCACAAAAACCGACACCAGAACCAGAGGCACACAGAACGCCGTCACCAATCAACCACACCAGACCCAAACCCAGACCCTCTCCACAGACATATTACAGACTCCATCCAGTAGCCAAACTATAGTGGCACCTCCGGATGCTGCACCCCCCTGCAATCCCTACACAGATCTGGCTGGCACAAGGCACAAAACCACAGCTCGCCCCTATACACGAAGCCAAGCCAGAGCACAACTAAATGCAGCACAGCCATCTTCTCAGAAAAACTCTTCACAAGCTCAAGAGGTCAAGACACAAAAGCTTTAGCAACTAATCTACACTTAATGACCCACCCAGTGGTATTCAGAATATCACTCATGAAATCACTCAAGATATCCCTCAAGTAATTAAGGAACAAAAGAAGAAGAGGCACACTAATCTAGGAACTTCCTCTCTGCCCAGAACGTTGGAGGCTATACACCACACCCCTCAACAGTATTTATAGGAACTCAAACACCAGATTCTGCTCTGTTCCAGTAACAAGAAGCCGAAAGCACCAGCCTGAAGATGACGAGTGAGACCTCGTCGAAACGTCGCACAGACACCCCGACTCTTACACGGGAAGACACCCGAAGACACCAAAACCTGCATATATATATATATATATATATACCCGAAGACACCAAAACCTGCATTCCTGTACCCGTGAAAATCTACGAAAGCAAATATATATATATATATATATATACACACACACACATATACACCCACACACCCACACACCAATAAAAGTGTCAATAAGAAAAAACTAGCACCAGTAATTTAAGATTAACAAATTTAAGCAACAGAACCTGTTTTCAAGGCAAGGTAACACGCCATGCTCTTAAAAGAGGCATTCCTTATAAGGCTTGGCGGGGAGGAATTCCTGTTCGGGGAGAGTGCATTTTTTATTTAGAGTTACGAGAATAAGCAGATACATGCAGATGCATTAAATCATGCAACCGGCTAAGCCTCATTTGATCGATCACCTGGGAAATGTCTGTGGCCCCGCCCAGATGTGGCTGGACTCCAAGTCCCAGCAGCTGCAGAAGCCAGCATGGGCAAATGGCGATGGGAGTTGTAGTCCCGAGAGCATGCAGAAGGCCTCTCAGGCTGCCCATCTCTGGCCCTGGCAGTTCTTTAATCACGCTTCAGGCTGCCCTGGAAGCTTTGAGAATTGAGGTCGACAGGAAACAGCCTTTGCCTCCTGTCCAGCCCTTCAGATTCCTCCTCTGGCATGGAAGTCTGGTTACGACAGAAGGTGCAAAGATTATCCTGGGAGCACCCAGTCCTGTAGCTAAGGAGGTGTGCATTAGATCAGTACTGGATGGGGGGGCACTACCTCCCTCTCCAACCCCACATAAATTGCATTAGCAGCCCACCTGGCAAGCGCATAATATAGTCCCCTCCCCAGTTTTTTACAGGCTAAATGTTCTGGGGTGGCCATGGAATAAGCAGGTGGGAGTCTGTGCTTAGCAGTGGGGCAGACCCACCACTGTTAATCTCCAAGGAACCTTGAAAACCATCCAGGGACTGAGACCTCCTCTTGTTCTGCCTCTTCCTGCCCGTTAACTTTAAAAATATTTTTTTTTTTTTACCAACAGCCAAAACACAAATAGTGAAACCCACAGGCGGCTGATACATTGAGTATACATAATCAATAATAACATATTCAAATCAACCATATGTACAATTTTATATACGTTAACACTCCTCCATCCACAAGGTTTATTTAACTTTTAACATTTTAATTGCCCCAAATTGTTCAAACCTACCCAAATAATTCAATATCTTCTCAAGCCAATCCTCCTCTTTCTCACGGACCTTAAACCCTTTCATTCTGTGTATCTTCTCAGTTAGATATTATAATATTAGATATTATAGTAAGATATTATAATAAATTATAATATTATTCAGTTTTTTCCTCCATTGGTTCACCTCTTACTCTTCTGCATTTTTCCAATTTCTCGCTATAATCTGTCTGGCTGCAGTTACCATCAATTTTATCCATTTACATTCCTCTTTTGTTTTTATCTCGGTGCTACTCAGACTAATAAGAACCATTAATTTAGATATTCCCACCATCCTACCCACAGTTCCCGATATTTCTATACCAATCTGTTTCCAAAATTCATTAACTAACGGACAATCCCACCACATATGACTGTACTTTTCCATCACTCTACATTTCCTCCAACAATTCTTCCAGATTTTGTAATATGATATAACCTTACAGATTTATAATACCATTTTGGTACCAACTTCCTGCCTGTTAACTGACCTGTTCTCCTTCCCTCTGCAGTGTGTTCCATCCGGGTCATCGGGGAAAGCGACATCATGCAGGAGTTCTTGTCAGAGTCAGATGAGGTAGGCGAGCAAAAAACCGGATGCTTCAAGGGAGGTGCCAGAGCATGTGCAGTTGATGCTTAAAGTATGCCCTAGAGTGTTGGACAGGGACCTGGGTGGCGCTGTGGTCTAAACCACTGAGCCTAGGACTTGCCGATCAGAAGGTCGGCGGTTCGAATCCCCGTGATGGGGTGAGCTCCCGTTGCTCTGTCCCTGCTCCTGCCAACCTAGCAGTTCAAAAGCACATCAGAGTGCAAGTAGATAAATAGGTATCACTCTGGCAGGAAGGTAAACAGCGTTTCCGTGTGCTGCTCTGGCTCACCAGAAGCGGCTTAGTCATGCTGGTCACATGACCCGGAAGCTGTACGCCGGCTCCCTCGGCCAGTAAAGCGAGATGTGCGCCGCAACCCCAGAGTCGGCCACGACTGGACCTAATGGTCAGGGGTCCCTTTACCTTTAGAGTGTTGGACTAAGTCCTTGGAGACCAGGGTTCAAATCCCCACTTGCCCATGAAACTCGCTGGGTGACCTTAGGCCAGTCACTGCCCCTCAGCCTCACCCACTTCACAGGACTGTTGTGGGGATTAAATGATGAGGGACAGAACCATGCATGCCATCTTGAGCTCTTTGCAGAAAATGGTGGAACACCCCCCCATTAAATAATAAACAAAAGGCTGTAGGTTCAATCCCCGGCTTCTCTCATCAAGGTGTCTAGAGCTTTGAGAAGCTCAGCAATGACTTTTCCTGCCAGGCATTTCAGGAGAGTTGGGAAATCCTGTGTGTTTTGAGTTCTTACTTATTGTTTTTTTGAAAAACTAACACCCACACTCCTGCTTTCTGTTTAAGTGGATTGGCCCATCACATTTCATTTCATTTTTATGAGCCGTATACTTTGAGCCTCTTTGTGGAGGACATAGTTGGCAGAAGAGTGGGACAGACATCTCAGCAAACGGGAAAAGCAGAACAAGGTGTCCTGGGGGGGAAAGGCCCCCACCTGTACGTGCATATCAATCGTCCTGTGGGGGTGTAGATAGAAGCTGCCCTTCCAGAGCAAGAACTTGCTTGGCCCTCCAGGCAAAGAGCCTTCTGAGACATGGGGCTTGGGGACCCAGGCACCTCAAAGAGCACCTTCCTCCGTATCAACCTTCTCGGGTCCAGCCATCAGCAGGCGAGGACCTGTGGGTGGTGCCACTGCCACGGGGGGTTGCCTGACCTGTCACAGGGTTTTTTTTAGTGGTAGTTCCTCGTTTGTGGGGCACACACACACACCCCTGTTTATGGAGGCATTTGATAGCTAAAAGTTCCCTTCCTGGAAATTCTGAAATTATTTTAAGGACAAGTGATGGCTTTTATGAGTTTTAAATGATTTTTTAGAAGGTTGTATTGAACCTTTTTTTTTAAAAGAAGTCTTAGTTGTATTAGTATCGATCCTTTTGCTGCCCCGGGCTCCTTTGGAGCAGGGTATACTTCTAAAAGTATAAGGGATGTGGGTGGCGCTGTGGGTTAAACCACAGAGCTTAGGATTTGCCGATCAGAATGTTGGAAGTTTGAATCCCCACGACGGGGTGAGCTCCCGTTGTTCGGTCCCTGCTCCTGCCAACCTAGCAGTTCGAAAGCATGTCAAAGTGCAAGTAGATAAATAGGTACCGCTCCGGCGGGAAGGGAAACGGTATTTCCGTGCACTGCTCTGATTCGCCAGAAGCGGCTTAGTCATGCTGGCCACATGACCTGGAAGCTGTACGCTGGCTCCCTCGGCCAGTAAAGTGAGATGAGCGCCGCAACCCCAGAGTCGTCCGCGACTGGACTTAACTGTCAGGGGTCCCTTTACCTTTACCTATACAGTGGTACCTCGGGTTACATACGCTTCAGGTTACAGATGCTTCAGGTTACAGACTCCGCTAACCCAGAAATAGTACCTCGGGTTAAGAACTTTGCTTCAGGATGAGAACAGAAATTGTGCAGTGGCGGCGCAGCGGCAGCAGGAGGACCCATTAGGTAAAGTGGTGCTTCAGGTTAAGAACAGTTTCAGGTTAAGAACAGACCTCCGGAACGAATTAAGTTCTTAACCTGAGGTACAACTGTACTTCTAGAGAATTGTGTGCAGTAGGGTGTTCCCCATGATCCAGGGAAGCCACAGTCCACCCCCCCCTCATTATGGTGGGACCAAAGGCTTTTCCAGACTGGTGGCTGCCATATACCCTTTTAGGCAGCCTCAATTCCCCCAGCCTCTCATGCTAGGAAAGAATCCGGTTTGATAATGCAGGCTTCCACTTGACTAGGTGCAGGGAATCCTTGGCCGTCTAGATGTTGCTAAACTACGTCTCCCATCACCCCTAGCTATTGGGCATGCTTGCTGGGGCTGATGGGAGCTGCACTTCAGTAACGTCTGGAGGGCCAAAGCTCTCCTCCCCACCCCTAAACGGCCTTGGTCCAGGATACCTGAAGGAGCATCTCCACCTCAATTGTTCTGCCTGGACACTGAGGTCCAGCGCCGATGGCCTTCTGGCAGTTCCCTCGCTACGAGAAGCCAAGTTACAGGGAACCAGGTAGAGGGCCTTCTCGGTGGTGGCACCCGCCCTGTGGAATGCCCTCCCATCAGATGTCGAAGAGAAAAATAGCTACCAAACGTTCAGAAGACATCTGAAGGCAGCCCTGTTTAGGGAAGCTTTGAATGTTTAATAGGTTATTGTATTTTAATATTTTGTTGGAAGCTGGGGAAGCCCAGCCAGATGGGCGGGGTATAAATAAATTATTGTTATTGTTATTGTTATTGTTATTATTAGTGGCTCCCCTCTCTTTCCCCCTCTCTTTGCAACATTGCTCCTCATAGCTGAGGATCCTTTCCTTGTGCCCTGGAGAAACTTAAAAACCTGGGACCGGAGCATGAGAGGCATACCTTAAACAGAAACAATAAATCCTGGCTTTATCTTCCCGCCCTTGCACCCTAGAACTACAACGGCGTGTCGGACGTGGAGCTCAGAGTGGCGCTTCCGGACATCACGACAGTGACCGTCCGGGTCAAAAAGAACAGCACCACGGACCAGGTGTATCAGGTGAGGAGGGCAAGGGGGCATCTAGGGATGCGTTTCCTCACCGGCAACAGAGAAGAAAGAAAGAAAGAAAGAAAGAAAGAAAGAGGCTCGGATTTCTTTACTCTTGTTCCATCCAGCTCAGCATTGTCTGCACAGACAGGCAGCAGCTGTCTCGGGTTTCAGGCAGAGGGTATCTCCAGGCTTAACTTCCCATTCTGCACGTGACGCACTGAGTCGTTTTTGTGGGAAAACTCCACCCTGAGAGACATGAAAAGGGAAGTGTGGGGCACCCTTCGTGGCTGTCCGCACCGGGGTGTGCCACTATGAGCGGCTCTTTGCCTGTCTCCAGGAGCAGAATGAGGCCTTGGCAGTCTCTCCGGGCCAAGCAGAGGAAGCTAGAAGGTCAGGTCATTGCCCCCAGCCTTTTCCACCCCTGGTCAGTTCAAGGCCCCAGCCCTTTCCTCCTCCTCCTCTCACGCCTCCCCCACCATCTTAATATCGAGAATTGAAACTGGGTGGATTGAAAAGAGCTGACTTAACCATCTCCAAAGCCTGAATCACTTTGCAAGAAGAAGCTCCAAAACAGCCTTTCTTAACCTGTGGGTCCCCAGATGTTGTTGGACTACAACTCCCATCACCCCTAGCTAGCAAGGCCAGAGCTCAGGGATGATGGGAGTTATAGTCCAACAACATCTGGGGACTCACAGGTTAAGAACCGCTGCTCTAAAATAACAAGCAGATGTGGGGGTTGGGTCAGTTTTCATTCCTCTGGCCTCAGAGTTAGGCTTGAGAATTAGCGGCTCACCCCCTTTTCATTATTATTGTTGTTGTTGTTGTTGTTGTTGTTGTTGCAGGCGTGAGAATTAGCAGCTCACTCCCTTTTCATTATTGTTGTTGTAACATAATAACCTTTACAAACAGCCCAAGGCACAGTGGAACCTATTATGATTATTACTTATTAATTTATTACTCTCCATTCCCTCTAAGGCAGGGTTACCCAACCTTTGGTCTCCAGCTGTTTTGGGACTACAACTCCCATCACCCCTAGCTAGCAGGACCAATGGCCAGGGATGATGGGAATTGTAGTCCCCAAATAGTCAGAGGCCCAAAGTTGGGAAACACTGCTCTAAGGTGCCAGGATGGGCCACAGCATTAAAAACAAATGAAAACATCTTGGCTAACAGAATGAGCCCCTGTCTGCATTCAACCCTGTCAGTTGGTCAGCGTGACAGAATGTAGAGAATTGATACGTATAATGTAATCTAGCAGTGTGTGTATATATAGATAAATACTGAGTTGAGAGGGGGTTTTTATTCATGTTTTTATTGTAGCATAATGAGCTTTACTAACAACCCAGAGGTGCAACAGCAGGGTATTTCATCGCACTATGTCCAAACCACAAGAAATGAAGTCCCACCAGCTGACATAAAAGAGTTCTGGGTCCTCTGTCCCTCTAGAGGCATGCAATTGATGTTATTTCCCCCTGCTATAGCCAAAGTCCATACGTTCGTATATGACACAAAGACAGAGGTAGATTTTCTGAAAGGTTTTCCACTGCTGGGCTGTTGAAATCCCAGCTGCAGCTAACGTCTGTGGAGTGACCAGTTTTCACATTATCAGACTGCGTACTCAGTGGCGACAGTGGTGGGAAGGCCTGAACAGGCGATTTGAGCTATTTATTGATATAATTTGAGATATTTATTGATATGCTCGGGACCAGAATAACGAACCCCAAGGGCACCAAAGATGGAAGAATGTCCTGCAAGCGACAACCCTGCCAGCCGTCCTGTGTGTATATTAGCATCCCTTGAAGGGACAGTCGTGTGCCCAGAGACAGCCCTGCTGTGCCTTGCACTGTCCCAAGGATTAAACACCCCCCCCCCAGTTTGTCTGATGCTTATTGTTTCTCTTCTCCCTCTTTTTGCCCTTCAGGCTGTTGCTGCCAAAGTTGGGATGGACAGCACAACCGCCAACTACTTTGCCTTGTTTGAAGTGATCAATCACTCATTTGGTGAGGCCTGAAGCCGGGTGGGAGGTTCAGAGTGTGTGGGGGTGTGTGTGTCTTTCTTCTGCATGTTCAGAGATTTCCTTGAGCCCCTTCCCTAGGAGGGAAAAGCTCAAGCAGCAGACAATATCCAGAAAAAACGAGAAACTGCTAAGTGAGGGGAAATGCATGATACCTTTATAAGATTCTACACGTTGCGGAGGAAGCACCATATTTTTCGCTCTATAAGACGCACCCGGCCATAAGACGCCCCTAGTTTTTGGAGGAGGAAAACAAGAAAAAAAATATTCTGAACCCCAGAAGTCAGAACAGCAAGAGGGAGTGCTGCGCAGCGATCCCTCTTGCTGTTCTGGCTTCTGGGATAGCCGCACAGCCTGCATTCGCTCCATAAGACGCACACACATTTCCCCTTACTTTTTAGGAGGGAAAAAGTGCGTCTTACAGAGCGAAAAATACGGTAAATGAGCTTTTCTCTCTCCCCACAACCCAGAATATTGTAATTCAGGGCCACCCACTGGAATTAGGCAGTGAAATAGTTTCAAAGGATCTGGTTTGAGTTTAGGCATCTTTGTCTTTGGCTCCGTGGGGGGAGCGGGGAGTTAAATGAGCACCCTCTGCATATGTGGTACCAATCCTTCACTTCCTCCTCCCATTCACATTTCTGCATCCCCCCCCCCACACAGTGAGGAAGCTGGCGCCCAACGAGTTTCCCCACAAGCTCTACGTGCAGAACTACACCTCGGCCGTGCCAGGGACCTGCCTGACGATCCGGAAGTGGCTCTTCACCACGGAGGAGGAGGTCCTTCTGAACGACAACGACCTGGCGGTCACCTATTTCTTCCACCAGGTGGGCGCCCTCGGGCGGTCTCTGTGCTCACACGGTCCTTGTGTATGTGTGTCCGTCCGTCTACTCGCAGGCTCTTCTTTTTGAAGGCGCCCCCGGATTGCAGAGGGTCTCACACGCACAGTGCCTGTAGAGACACGAGAGGACCATATGCGACATGTCATGTTGCAATCTTTCCAGGGAGCGGGAGAAGGAGGTGTAAAAGGCAGCTGGGGTAGCATGAACAGAAGTGCTTAAAATTATACATGGCATAGTGACAGTGGGCAGAGAGGTTTTCCTCCCTCTTTCAGAATACAGTCATACCTCGGGTTACAGACTCGTCAGGTTGCTTTTTTCGGGTTATAGACGCGCCGAAACCTGGAAGTACCGGAACGGGTTACTTCTAGGTTTTGGCGGTCGCACATGTGCAGAAGCGCTAAATTGCACTTTGCGCATGTGCAGAAGCGTCGAATCGCAACCCGTGTGTGTGCAGACGCAGCACTGCGGGTTGCGAACCCTGTGGGTTGCAAACGTGCCTCCTGCACGGATCACGTTCGTAACCCGAGCGTCCACTGTACTACAAGTGACTCGCATCTTACACAGGGCTTTATGTCCCTGCCTGCTGCACATATGAGCAAAATTGTGCAAGCCAGAAACCCCTGGAACTGGGCCCACTCACTGCAAGGGTGCAGGGCTGCTTGCCTGCCTTTGGGAAGGAGGTAGCAGGGCCAGAAATTCAGCACCTTGCTCACCTGTCTTTGGGAAGGCGGCGTGGGGACTCTGGGGTGCTGCCATTGCATATTTGTGCAGGTGTTTGTGTATGTGTGTGTGGGGGGGGGAGATAAATAAATGCAGCGTGGGTTTCCTCCACTATCCATTTATTTATTTATTCCGCGCCTCCCTCCACACAAAGCTGCAATCACAAAAGTAAAATGTAGGTAAGTTGCGAGTTACCTGTACTTTGCTTTCTTTACAGGCAGTCAGCAGACCATTAAAACATTCTGTAACGATCAGCAGTTATCTTTGATAAAACTAATAACAATGCACATTAATAAAGCTGACACAGAATCAAAATGCTAGACTGCATGTCAGGTGATCATAGGAGGCCTATTGAAAATATACAGTGGTGCCCCGCAAGACGAATGCCTCGCAAGACGGAAAACTCGCTAGACGAAAGAGTTTTCCGTTTTGGAGGTGCTTCGCAAAACTAATCTCCTATGGGCTTGCTTCGCAAGACGACAATGTCTTGCGAGTTCCTGCTGGTTTTTTCCCCTCCCCCCCTTTTTCTAAGCGGCTAAGCCGCTTATCAGCTGATCCGATCAGCAGATAAGCCTCTAAAAGCCTCTAATAGCGCTAATCCGCTAATCCGTCAATGGGCTTGCTTCGCAAGACGAAAAAACCGCTAGACGAAGAGAATCACAGAACGGATTCTTTTCGTCTTGCGAGGCACCACTGTATTTATATACTACTACTACTACTACTACTACTACTACTACTAATTTCTTATTTATACCCTGCCCATCTGGCTGGGCTTCCCCAGCCACTCTGGGCAGCTTCCAACAAAATATTAAAATACAGTAATGCATCAAACATTAAAAGCTTCCCTAAACAGGGCTGCCTTCAGATGTCTTCTAAAAGTCTGGTAGTTGTTGTTCTCTTTGACATCTGGTGGGAGGGCATTCCACAGGGCTGGTGCCACCACTGAGAAGGCCCTCTGCCTGGTTCCTTGTAACTCCACTTCTTGCCCTGTGGGAACCGCCAGAAGGCCCTTGGAGCTGGACCTTAGTGTCCGGGCAGAACGATGGGGGTGGAGACGCTCCTTCAGGTATACTGGACCGAGGCCGTTTAGGGCTTTAAGCATAAGGACTAGAAACTTGGAAGTCCTAATGACAGGACGTCAGGAGCTGGCATGGCGTTTGAAGCAAAACACAGAGATGGACAGTGGAGTGGAATGGAGGGTGACCAAAGCTGGTCTAGGCATACCCAGGTGATCTTGTGTTAGCCGAGCCAAGGAGAAACAAAAAATACTGGCGTCGGCCCTAGTCGAAGAACCAGGCTGGTCTCTGAATGCTTCTTATGTCATCCAGGCTGTTGATGATGTGAAGAAGGGGTACATTAAAGCCGAGGAGAAGTCCTACCAGCTGCAGAAGCTCTGTGAGCAACGGAAGATGGTCATGGTAAGGGAAGTCCGTCTCTCCCCCCATTCGGAGAAAGGCATTCTGGGATGTGGGCTTTGCTGTTCCCCCCTGCTGGGCTGTAGAGCCTGGAAGCAGCGAAATGCCTTTCCTATATCGTATGCGGAATTTTGTAACTTGGAGTTTTTAAGATCCTTTCCCTCTCTTTTGATTGGTATTTTGTGTTTAGAATTGATCACATTGACTGCATCGAGGTAATAAAGTTTTAATCTTGGCGATGGATGGGATTGGATTGGAAATCAAAAGAGCGGCATCATCTGCAAATAAACTGATTTTATGTTTTGCATTTCATAGCCCTTAATGTCTGAAAACCTCCCTCGCTGCTGTTGCCGGAGGTTCCCTAGTAATGAATAGCCAAGAGCAGCAGTGAGAGAGGGCAGCCTCGTTTTGTGCCTTTTCCAATTTTAACGTTGGCGTTTTCAAAGACGTTTAGTCTAAGGCTGGTTATGCTTTCCTAATATAGTCGAATTTTCTATTGATTTTAATCTATTAAAAGAAAAGGGTAAGTAGGAAGCCGATAAAGGAAAAAGGGGAGAGAACTGTACACAAAAAATTACTTTTAGATAGGAGAGTTAAAATTGAGTGAAATGAATTACAAGCCGATATGCCGTTAATTATTTTACTGTTCCAGCATTGGATGGACAGGGTTGGGAAGCATTTTATCGAGCCTTTTAAATCCTCTTAAACGAGCATATAGATGGGCAAGCATCGCTTTATAACTAACCCTAAGAAGCGGGATGTGGGAGCAACGCTGACTGTGCTTGATTGGCTGGCCTTTCAGCCAATCAGATTAGAAAGCAGGGAGGGTGCATCCTGCATCCCTCCTCACTTCCTGCGACTTCCTCCCCTGCAGTACCTGAACATGCTGCGGACCTGCGAGGGTTACAACGAGATCATCTTCCCGCACTGCTCCTGCGACTCGCGGCGGAAGGGTCACGTGATCACAGCCATCAGCATCAAGCACTTTAAACTCCATGCCTGCACCGAGGAGGGTCAGCTAGAGGTCAGCCGCCAGGGGTCCCTGGCTGGGGCGGTTGGGGTGGGTCTCCGCAGTGGGGCGAGAGCGGCTGAAAGGCCCCCACACCCAAGGAGGTTCCCTCTCGTTCCCTCTCATTGACACCTCCGCCTCCTCTCCGCTCTCCCAGAACCAGGTAATAGCCTTCGAATGGGACGAGATGCAGCGATGGGACACCGACGAGGAGGGCATGGCATTCTGCTTCGAATACGCGCGGGGGGAAAAGAAGCCACGCTGGGTGAAGATCTTCACCCCTTACGTGAGTGTGGGCCGACGGGGAAGACAGCGAGGCATCGGGGAGGCGGCAGGGGCATGGAATACCTAGCGATGCTTTTGGAGCTGCCACCAGCCTCTGACCTTTGTGGCGAAGAGGCGTCTGGTCGGTGGAGCTGCGGCTGGGATGGCGGAGCCGAATGAGAGGTGCAAACCCTCAGTCCTGAGAGATGGTTGTGTTTTCTCTTTCTCTCCGTCCCACCCCATTGCAGTTTAACTACATGCACGAATGTTTCGAGCGAGTCTTCTGCGAGCTCAAGTGGCGGAAAGAGGTGAGGAGTCCCGTTTGGCGTCATTTACGGTGATGCAAAGCGTGTTTTTGCCTCCCACAAGGAGATCTCTTCCCTACGGTTCTCTGTGTGAGATCCCTTCCCCTACGGTTCTCGGTGCGCAAGACTGGCAAAACTTGTCTGCCGGGTTGGGAAAGGGTTTTGCAAAGTGATCCTGCAGCAGCCACTAAGAGATGCTCCTTTCAGGAGAGGGCAGAGACCCTGTTCATGTCTATCGCTGTCTTGTGCTCGGCTGGTTCCTGCTTGCAGGCTTCCTATTAGAGCAGCGGTTCTCAACCCGTGGGTTCCCAGATGTCGTTGGACTACAACTCCCATCATCCCTGAGCTCTGGCCTTGCTAGCTGGGGGTGATGGGAGTTGTAGTTCAACAACATCTGGGGACCCACAGGTGGAGAAAGGCTGTACTAGAGCATCTGGTTGGCTATTTTGCGAACAGGATAATGGACTAGGTGGTGCCTCTTTGGCCTGATCCGGTAGGCCTTGTCTTATGAGTAACAGTGTGGAGGGCTCTCGCCTTCATCATCATCATCATCAAAATATTTTTTTATTTATATCCTGCCCTTCCCAGTTCAAAAGCCGGGCTCAGGGCGGCTAACAACAAATGTAAAACACTTAATTGTAAAAGCAGCATAAAGTACAGTATAAAAACATGAATAACAATAAAAATCAAAAAATCAATTTAGGGGAAATAAGCTTTGGATAATCCCAGGGCTAGCTGGCTGAATTGGTCCTACTTGGGCCAGTGAGGCGGCCAGGGGAGAATTAGCTGTGGGGTCTCAGAGCGGGTAATCTTCATAAAAGGGGAAGGGGAGGGAAGAGAAGGGAAATAAAAGAACAGGCTGAATTCAAATTAAAAGCTAGGTGGAATAGCTCTGTCTTACAGGCCCGACGGAAGGAGGTTAAATCCTGCAGGGCCCTGGTCTCATGGGACAGAGCATTCCAGCAGGTCGGAGCCAACACTGAGAAGGCCCTGGCCCTGGTGGAGGATAGTCTTACTTCCTTAGGGCCTGGGACCTCTAAGCTATGGTTCTTCATGGACCTTAAGGTCCTTTGCGGGGCAGACCAGGAGAGGCAGTCCCGTAATTATGAGGGCCCTAAGCCTCACTGTGGACTTGCTGGAAGAATATTTTTACCCACCGTGAGAATGAAGCTGTTGAATCCGCAGAGCCCGTTGACCTCATCTAGCTTCAGGGCTCTTATGTGGCACGTGCAAGCCAAGAACTGGAAGAGCTGCCATTTTTATTATCGCTGGGAGCCAGTGGAACGTTGCCTCCAAATTCCTGGCTGCCTCCTTAGTCTTCCCACCCCGCCTAGTGCACCTCCAGATGTTTCGGACTACAACTCCCACAATCCCCTGCTGGCATAGCCATGTGACGTTGGGGCTGGCAGGAACAGTGCAGGCGGTCAGAGCCCATTTGGAGGGTGCACCTGGTTTGGGGAAGACAAGCGATCTGTCAAGGTGGACCTCAAGAGGTTTGATTGGAAGGGTGGAGGAAGAGGCGGGGCTGACACCTCTGCTCCTGGAGCTGATTGGCCGCCGCTCGCTTCCATACTTCCTCTTAAAACAATCCTGTCCTTTCAAAGGTGGAGGAAGAGGCGACAGACAAGGATAACAAGAACTGCAGTAAAGACAACATGTGCAGCAAGGTAAGGGGATGAAGACTCTCCCAACCCCCCAGTTTTCTAGCGCAAGTGCAGGATGAGAGCTCTGCTTCTTTTCCGTGTTGTGCGGAACGTGTTTGAGGTTGGGAAGAGCTAACCCCACTCTCTGGTCTGCTTCAAAGAGGCGCCCAGTTTCAAACTGGGCCGAGACGTCTTCCAAGACTTGATCTGGCTCAAAACAGCAGTTTCTAAGTGTTGCTAATAATATTAATAGGGACACGGGTGGCGCTGTGGTCTAAACCACAGAGCCTAGGGCTTGCTGGTCAGAAGGTCGGCGGTTCGAATCCCCGCGACGGGGTGAGCTCCCGTTGCTCGGTCCCTGCTCCTGCCAACCTAGCAGTTCGAAAGCACGTCAAAGTGCAAGTAGATAAATAGGTACTACTCTGGCAGGAAGGTGAACAGCGTTTCCGTGCGCTGCTCTGGTTCGCCAGAAGCGGCTGAGTCATGCTGGCCACATGACCCGGAAGCTGTACGCCGGCTCCCTCGGCCAGTAAAGCAAGATGAGCGCCGCAACCCCAGAGTCGGTCACGACTGGACCTAATGGTCAGGGGTCCCTTTACCTTTAATATTATTAATAAAGTTAAGCCTGCAGCTTACTGCGGGAGTTCGTTCCATTCTGGGGATAGCGCCTAAGGCCAAAATTGCAAACAGACAAAGCAGGTTGGGTTCATTGGTGGGTGGGGTTGCCAAAGTCATTATTTTCCCCAGAACCCTGCTCTCTTTCCGCCCCCCCCTTTATTTATATATTTCCCGCCATACATGTCAAGCTGAATGCGCACGAGTTTAACGTGCAGACATTGTGGGCTTAGCATAATAATAATTTGCAGTTGAAGTGGTAATTGGCGTGGCCCAGTGGTCAAGGATTTGGGAATCCCAACATCATCTTTGCACCACGGGTGGTCCTCCCTCAATCCCTGCTTTGAAAGTGCTCTTCTGAGCATGCCCAGTATCACTTTTCCTGCTTGAAATCTTGGGATTTGTAGTTTCTTTGCCTGGGGAAACTGACTTTCCATCACTCCAGGGCAAGGCGGTGTGTGCCTGAGCCCAAGCTGAGGACCTGGGTCTACTGGCCGGCCGGCCAACCTCGTTTTATTAACTTTCGCCTCCTGCTGTTCCCCCGCCGCTGAAGGTGCCCATGAAAGCCCCTTCCGAGGATTTTGTCAGCGTTCACCAGGAATGCTTTCGCAACCCTGGCAGCTTTTAAGGCAGATTTTGTGGGGAGGGTCTGTGTCCGTAGATCACTTTTTCCATTGCTTCTCTTGGTATCTCAGCCGTTGTTCTCTCTCTTTTGGTCTCCTTTCCAGAACATCTTTCAGATGATGCGGACACAGCACAGAGACATTACGACTTAGCCTCGCGGCCGCCATGGACAAAAACAGACAACCACACACAGACACACACACACAGACAGACAGACCGAGAAGCAAAACGTATTATCCCTTTCCCCGCCCCCCCTTCCTGAAAATTAACACTTTTAAAAACGAAAAGGAGAGAGGGGAAAATGGTTTATTGTATTAAAGCCCTTAAAACTAAATATTAATAATACCATTTGTGAATTTCATGTTAAATCAACTGGGGGGGGCGGGGGGGGGCAGGCAGGGATCCAGCCAAGCTGTTGGAAGCAGGAAGGGTGGGAAGAGAGGGAGGTGGGAGCAGGGAATCCCGTTTCTTACCACCGAAAATTATGGGGGGGGGGGTCTTCTCCCCCCCCCACAGTTTGCCCCCCTTCCTGTTGTTCAAAGATGGACTCTGCTGAGGGTTTTTTTCTGTTCTTTCCTTTTCCTTTTTTTTTTTAAACAAACTGGATATAGAAATGTACATCCATTTGCACTGTTTGGACATATATATGTATGTATGTAAAAAAAATTATATATACAAACTATCACACACGTATATACATATATATATACTTTCATCTCGGCGGCCGTTTAACTTTCAGAATGCTTACATTTCTACACGGAGTTTTCCTTCCTCCGGAATTTGTCACGGTGGTGCTTCTTTTTCCTCTTGTAAAAAATAAATAAATCTGGAACCGGGAAGAGAGGGGGCGGGAACGGAAAACAGCATGAAGGGAGCTGCCTTTGCTCTCATTCATAGGAATTAACTGGAGCCGAAACAAATTTCAAATGCCATCATCGTCCATTCCCAAATTTTGAAACCATGAAAGAAGTTTGAATTTCAATGCTTGAAGCCCCTTTTAAATGTGTGTGTGTGTGTGAGAGAGAGAATTTCTTCCCCCTGTTTTTGTGGCTGCGTTTTGGGATGTCGGCAGGAGAATTGGGGGGAAGTCTCTGGACAGAAAGCATTTCAGGAAAAACACTTTTGGTTCCAACTGGATTGAAACATCCAAGTTGTGTTTGTAATTCTGGAATTTCAGCTTGAAGATTTTGTTGGGTTTTTTTTGTGGGGGGCAGTGTTGAAAAATTGCATCTGGGCGCCTTGGCTATTCCGGGCTTATAACACCTACTCCCCCCGTCACCCCCCACCCTTGTGGCATTTGAGATTTTGTCAGTGTCACCGCCACACATTTAAAATTGAGCAAAGTGGGGCTAGATGAGAAGAGGAGGTGAAAGAAGATTCCACCCTCCCTCCTTACTACAACCCACCATCATGGAAACATGATTGTTGCTTGAACTGCTAGCTGGCGCAGCCATGATCGGCAGCTGGAGAGTTCTGCCCTATTCCCCTCCCAGAACTACAATTCCCTGTGTGTTTTAACAGTCAGTCCCTCCTCCCAAGGCACTCCGGAAATCGCTGCTTCCCAGGATTCTTGGGGAGGGGGAACCGTGACTGTTTAAAGCATAGCTGTCAACGTTTCCCTTTTTCAAAGGGAAATTCCCTTATTCCGAATAGGATTCTTCGCAAGAAAAGGGAAAAGTTGACAGCTTTGGTTTAAAGTGGTATCATAGCGCTTTGAATGTGTGGTGCAAATGTGGCCAAGGCGAGGAGAAGCCGTGTCTTCCCCATCCTCTTTCTTTCAAAGCATTTATGGCTCGAGATTTCCTGCCAGGAGGCGTACCAAGAGTGGTGGGGCCGGGTCTGTTGCAGGCCAGTTTCCGGCCTCCAAAACAACACGGGAGATGATGGCCGAGTAAGCCGGAGTGGTGGCCTGTTCTCAGCCAGGCTTCCAGAGCAGGGAAAGCCCGGCAGGGGGTTGGACTCGATGGCCCTTGCGGTTTCTTCCAACTCTATGATTCTATGAAAGCAGGGTGGTGTGTGCGCGTTCGTGTGCCCAGTGTCTGGAGAAGGCTGGTCCCATGGTCACAGCTTTAAGGCACATACTGTAGGCAGAGGAGCTAAATCATTTGCCCACATTTTAGAAGTAGGGGCTGCAGTTGGGCTTAATGGAAAAGTAGGGTGTGAGAACATGCCCAAGCAGGTGTGACTTCACTGCCGCTGGACATACACTTGGATGCTTTTCTGAGGCTTTCCCCACAAGTTCAAGAGTCAACACCTGACTTGAGAGTGTAAGAAAAGCCCTTCGAAGCAGGGCTAAAGGCCCATCGAGCCCTGCTTCTCGCTCTCCCACTGGCCAGCCAGGAGCAGCAGGGCAAGAAATCCTTAGTTGTAGTTTCCAAGTCACCTTCAAAGGTAGCGCCACGCAGAGCGCATTGCAGTAGTCCAAGCAGGAGATAACTAGAGCATGCACCACTCTGGCGAGACAGTCCGTGGGCAGGGAGGGTCTCATCCTGCATACCAGATGGAGCTGGGAGACAGCTGCCCGGGACACAGAATTGACCTGCATCTTCATGGAGAGCTGTGAGTCCAGAGAGTAGGAAGCTACAGTGTGTATGCCAGAGAAGGATCTTTGCTCAAAGAGTGAGCATGTCAAAGGTCCCAGGTTCCATCCTCAACATCTCCAGATATGACTGGAAGAGATCCCTGCCTGAAACCCTGCAGAGCTAGTTGTTGTGGACAGTCCTGAGCTACATTGTCCAGTGGCCTGTCTTGCTCGAAGGCAGCATCTTACATCCTTGTTGAAACCTGCCTTACTCAGAACCATGAGGTGTGGAATGGCGTTCTGTTTCAAGGGCAAAGGCCATAGCTCATATGGGAGAGCGGCCAGAAGGTCCCTGGGCTTCCTGGTAGAGCTGAGAACGTCCCTTACCTGAAACTGGGAGGATCTCTGCAAGTCAGTGTGGGCTTTGCTGAGCTGGAGGGACCCCAATGGTTTGCCTTCCTCTGTTGCTAAGGCAGCAGCCCCAAGCGGTGCCCTGGAGGAAACTGGGCAGGCAGGTGAAATGACCCCCTCTGATGCCTCAAACACCTATGGTGTGTCCCTCCCTCCCTTCCCATGTAGAACAAGAATTGCCCCCAAACTGTTATCCCCGTAGGCTGGCCAGCGCTCTCCAGGTCTTAAGGTAAGGCTTCATCTGTGTTTGAGGCTAGGATTCCCTCCTGGGGCGGGCAGTGTGCTGTGTGCCTCTGAGCTAGTGCAGAGCGCTTTCCCTCCTGGCCGAGTGACTCCAGGCAGCCTCTGTTCCCCTCTCTTTTTAGAAGAAGTTCAGACATGGAAGGCACACAGAACTTTCTAGCCAGTCAACTTATTTCCTCAACTTATCGCATCATTCCAGGCAAGGCAAGCCTCACCTTTGCTTTTCAGCTGTTCCTCCTCTGAGAGAGAGTTCTTTCAGGAGCCGGTTCAAGCATGAGTAGCTGCAGGCACCAGCCGCAGCCAGAGAAGCGTTAGAAAGAAATTGAGTCCATCTTGTTTGCTGGAGCTTCAGGAAGTTCAAACTTCTTTTTTTTAGGTTTTTGGGGAGAGGAGACGGGAGTTTTCTAGGGGATTTTTGGGCTGGGGATTTCTGGTAGCCAGAAACATCTGTGGAGGAGCAGAAAGGAGTATTTATAATGGCTGATAAAACGAGCTATTGAGTGACTCTGCCTATTTTTGCATTGTCAGGGGCTGTGGAGACTTCTGTTAACAACCCTGACATTGGGTATGGGGAACCTCTGTCCCTCCAGGAGCCTCTGAGCCACAGCTCCCATGATTGACCACGCAAAAGTTCAGCCAAGGTTCCCCACCCCTCCCTTAACTTCTCAAACGTGTATCTCCCAAGACACAGCTATTACATGGAGGTTTGTTACAGTCCATTATGCATTCAGTTTATCAGTCGCACAACACAGAAGGGGTCTCTGAGCAGATTGCTAAATGTTTTAAACATGATGCGTGACATGAAATCGGGGAGCGAGGAGAGCAGTGCGTCGCAGTAGCTAGAGGTGGTCCTCTTGAGGAATTTGAAACAACCACATGTTCATTCAAAATCCAATTGAAGCTAGTTTAATTTGACAAAACCGAACTTGATACGGTGATGCCAGCTTCTCAAAGTCTTAAGAGGCATCGACACCTCTGGCACACCCCCCCCCCTTGCCGCTTAGTGCTCCGTCGCAAGGCCATCCCATCATCCACTTTAGGAACCTCTAACAGCTGAAAACATTATTCCACCCGGTGATCACAGGGTTGCCAGGAACACTATTCTTTAGCCCTGTGAGCAACAGGGACGTTTTCAACTTCCTCAAACGTCATAAAGATGGAGACAGATACATTGCACTGGGGGGACATTGCGCAACCAGGGGACCACCACCCAGAAGGCCCCGCCATGGGTCAGTGTCAACGAGGCATCACTGCTGTTATAGGCAGATGTTTCTCCTCTCCATAGAAGTCCCTGCAATGTGCTCTTACATCTTCAACTTGATTTGCAACAATTTTGACCTCTGGTTTTAAAACGTTGGCTTTTACCTTCGTTGACGTGGCTGCGGTTCTGATGTTGCTCTCTCCGGTAAGAACTTGCAGGAGAAATTGGGGCAGAGCCCCGTCAGGGTACCCAACTTGGTCTCGTTCGGGTGCTGTTGAACTCCCATCATATCCATCCTTGACCATCGGCCTTGCTGGCTGCAACTGGGAGCTGGACTCGGGGGACTTCCAGAGGGCGACCATGTTTGCTGCTCCTGCGCTAGGGAGAAAAGTTTTTGGCGTGGTGGTCTCAGCCCTGGGAATTGCCCCCTTTTGCCTGCCAAAGCAACTCGGGGGTCTTAGCAAAGGTCCATTGGCCACCAGGAAGCCCACGCTTGGGGCGTGAAAGCCCAGTGGGCCTGCTCCACCACTTGGCATTCGGAGGTAGACTGCCTCTGACGCTGGAGGTTCTGTAACCGTTATGACCGGTTGTTACCAGCACGCCTCCCTATTTAAAGCCATCTAAGTTGGTGGTGCTCTCCGCACTTTGTGGCTGCAAATTCATTGTGTGAAGCACCTTGCAGGGTGTTGGTGTGCGAGAGGAAGGGGCCAGTGAGTTGTGTAGCCTTGCGCACACTGAAATCCAGAACCTTGCCACCTGTCAGCAGCTGGTCCCCACCCAGCCCAGAAACACGGCAGTAGGAGAACCATGAGGAATCCTGGGAGCGACTCGCAAGTAAAATGGAAAGGAGGCAGTGTGCTGAGAGGTGAGAGTTTATGCTCTGAGCACAGATTCGTTCCTGGGCAAAGCTTCAACCCTCTGGGCCCTTGACAGCAAGAACCCAGAACTCATCAAAACTTGTGGCAAAGCTTGGACTGGGCTGCTTTAGGTGGCGGCGGGAGCTGTGTGATTGCTCTCCTAAAGAACATTACAATGAAACTTCCTGTATGTGGAAATCTAGCATGCAAGGCTGAAGCCTAGCTGTCTCCTTGACATGCGAGATTTCTCTGTTAGGGAATAAAAACCCCCCCTATAAATCAGAGTAACTCAAGAGCCCCAAGTCGCCTTCTCCCTTCACACCCCAAATATAATCTTGGTCGTTTCTTTGCAATTGGAAGATTTTTTTATTTTTTGCTATGCACAGATCAGTTTGGCGGAAAAGCAAATATCAGTGGCCCCCAGGGGGAAAGAACAGCATGCCTCTCAATTCTCCTGAATATATGAGCTGCATCACTTGAAAGTAGATTCCGGTCCTTTGCCCTAGGCAAGATTTCCTCCCCTTCCCTCACTAATCGGCTCTCTGGCAATCCAGATTAAATCCGTCAAGTGCGTGGAAGCACGAATGCCTTCCATATGCATTGCACCTGTTTTTCTCTTGCTTCTCACGCTCCTCTCCTCCCTGAATTTCCCTCCTGCTTTGCAAGCGACATGTAGGTGTGTGTTTTTTTAAAAAAGGCATCCCTTCCGGCTTCCTTTAACGCATCTTCATTTTCATTTTCCGAGCTGGTGACTTCTCTTCCTTTTTTTTTTTAAAAAAGGAATTACTCACAAAGCCATCCCTGGCGGCAACTCCAACGAGCCGTGTAAGCTAAGCAGGAATTTATTTATTTCGCCCCTAAATGGGTCAGGGTGTTTGTGTTTTTGTACAACAGCTCGGTGCATTCCTAATTTGAATATTCAGGAGCTACATTTTCTTTTTTTCGATGGAGAGGCTATTCTTAGCAGCAGTAACAGGATAAAGCTCCCAAGCAGCCGCCAGGCTATGCCGGGTGATGTCAAAAGCCAATGTTTGTGGGGTACGTGTCGGCAACTGGCTGCTTCCAAAGCCACGTCCTCCCTTCCAGTTGGGGGCACAGTTTGGCCCCCACGTTGCATCTGGGACCAGCATGGCCTTCGTGGGCTCGTGCCAAAGCCAGGAACAGCACCCTTAAGGTGAATTTGTTGGCTTATTGGTGCCTTTCTGGGACGCGGGTGGCCCTGTGGGTTAAACCACAGAGCCTAGGACTTGCTGGTCAGAAGGTCGGCGGTTCGATTCCCCGTGACAGGGTGAGCTCCCGTTGCTCGGTCCCTGCTCCTGCCAACCTTGCAGTTCCAAAGCACGTCAAAGTGCAAGTAGATAAATGGGTACCGCTCCGGCGGGAAGGTAAACGGTGTTTCCATGCGCTGCTCTGGTTCACCAGAAGCGGCTTAGTCCTGCTGGCCACATGACCTGGAAGCTGTACGCCGGCTCCCTCGGCCAATAAAGCGAGATGAGCGCCGCAACCCCACGGCCACGACTGGACCTAATGGTCAGGGGTCCCTTTACCTTTACCTTTACGGTGCCTTTCTGTATTGTATATGCTTTCCTGGGCAAAGTTGCCGCTTAATCACAGCCTTCTCCGGTCTTATTTTCTTGTCTGTGGGAGGAAAATAACTCATCTACTCCCCTGCCTGAAACTCTGGAGACCTGCTGCCAATCAGTGTAGACCATGTTGAGCTAGGCAAACTCAGGGCCCAGCTTCCTATGCCCGTCTTCAAACCAGCCCTTTATTCCGAACCATGAGGACTGGAAACTTGGGAGCTGTTCTCAGAGGAAGGGCCACAGCTCAGTCTCGGAGCCCGTGTATTGCGTGCAAAATGTCCCAGGTTCGAACCACAGCATCCCCAGGTAAGGCTGAGAATGCCCCCCACCCAAAACCTGAAGAGATGCTGCCAGCCAGTGCAGTCACAACACTGAGCGAGAAGTACCAAAAGGAGCTCCCGACACCCCTGTGTTGTTGCATTTTGGAGAACAGCCTGTTAGCTCGTCAGCAGAATGTGTTGCTCCTAATCCCTGTGCCTACTGTTTGGGAAAGGTTGAGCAGTGCAGATGAACCCAGAGATGTTTCCAGCTCAAGTTTCTGGAGAAGCAGGTTTCATGTTTTGAGAGGTGAGGGAGACCATGAGATCTTGGAAGATCACGGACGACTCCATCAAGCCTTGGTGGACCAGATGTGAGACTTCCGGGCTTGACAGCAGCTTGGCGGATGTTTTCGAGGCAGAAGGCCCTGGGTTCTTTTCTAGTTGAAAGTCCGCCTTGCAGAGTCCGGTTGCAAAGACCCCTCTCTCTGCCTGACTTCCAGATATTGCTGGTCAACATGAGCAGCAAGGTGACACAGCAGTCTGGCTCCATTTAAGACAGCTTCATATTTAACATTTGGTTGCTTTGAATCATCAATACTGCAATTCCGCGGACGTGGGTGGCGCTGTGGTCTAAACCACAGAGCCTAGGACTTGCCGATCAGAAGGTCGGCGGTTTGAATCCCCGCGACGGGGTGAGCTCCCATTGCTCAGTCCCTGCTCCTGCCAACCTAGCAGTTCGAAAGCATATCAAAGTGCAAGTAGATAAATAGGTACCACGCCAGCGGGAAGGTAAACGGCGTTTCTGTGTGCTGCTCTGGTTCACCAGAAGCGGCTTAGTCATGCTGGCCACATGACCTGGAAGCTGGACGCCGGCTCCAATAAAGCGAGATGAACGTCGCAACCCCAGAGTCAGCTACGACTGGACCTAATGGTCAGGGGTCCCTTTACCTTTTTTACTGCAATTCCGTACTTAAGGAGTGGGGAACCTGAGGGCTGAATGTGGCCCTTCAGCTGTTTCCACCCGGCCCTCGGAGCTTTCATGAGGCCATGCCCCTCACCAGCCTTGCATCCATTGCTCCACCCACTTTTGGCCCCGCCCACATCTGGCATGTGACCCCCCAGAAGAGTCCCAAGAAGTCCGAACATCAGACTTGGCCAACCCCTGCCCCACCGAAGTAATTGGGGCTTGCTTCTGAGTCAGCCTGCCTCACCTTGCATTGCACACAGCTTTTAAAAATTGAGTTTTAATAGGCAGGGGGTCTCCACTTTGTGCCAAAAGATCTCCAGCAAAGCAACATGAACCCTACAACTGCTTTTTGAACAAAAGCCTTTGGTTGCATTATCCTTGCATTTCCCGGGAGCATTTCACGTGTTACGTAACACAGGTTTCTAACACCTTTTGGGCATGAGAGAGAGAAAGAGAAAAAGCCTCTGAAAGTGACTGTTGTTGAATGCAAGAGCCTCAAGTGTTGGACAAATACGTAAATCACTCACACACCCTGAACCAAATGCTAGAATGGCCACAGTCCGTCCCTATGCTTTAGCTAAGCCAGCATGTTGTTGTTTAGTCGTTTAGTCGTGTCCGCCTCTTCGTGACCCCCTGGACCAGAGCATGCCAGGCACTCCTGTCTTCCACTGCCTCCCGCAGTTTGATCAAACTCATGCTGGTAGCTTCAAGAACACTGTCCCACCATCTCGTCCTCTGTCGTCCCCTTCTCCTTGTGCCCAACATCTTTCCCAACATCAGGGTCTTTTCCAGGGAGTCTTCTCTTCTCATGAGGTGGCCAAAGTCTTGGAGCCTCAGCTTCAGGATCTGTCCTTCCAGTGAGCACTCAGGGCTGATTTCCTTCAGAATGGAGAGGTTGGATCTTCTTGCAGTCCATGGGACTCTCAAGAGTCTCCTCCAGCACCAGAATTCAAAAGCATCCATTCTTTGGCGATCAGCCTTCTTTATGGTCCAGCTCTCACTTCCATACATCACTACTGGGATAACCATAGCTTTTACTATACGAACCTTTGTTGGCAAGGCCAGCCTGGTGCCCTGTTTTGCAGCTTGCATGGTGAGTGCTTCGGGGTCCTGATGTTCAATGCCCCCCCACAACCTGCTGGTGATCCCTGCCGCCGTAGCTTCTGACATTTAATCAGGTTTTGGGCATTTTAACGCTTTTCCCCAAGCTTGAGGACTAGCACCTTATATACAAAGCAAAAAGAAGAGCCCCTGGGGTACTCAGAATACTGAATTCCTTGTCCAATTGCAGATTCAGTCATCCTTGTGCCGTGGAGAGAGGATATAGGCGCAAGTAAATTAACCCTCTGCAAGGACCAAACGGAGAAGCCGTTCTTTTTTTTAGTAGCCTGACTCCCCCAGGCACAGACTCTTCAAACGGCTTTCTTCAGACTGCGTAACCTGTCAGCGAGAAGGAGGAAGCCAATAGTAGCGTATTAACAGCATATTTCAGATTCTGGACTGCCAAACCCTCTTGCCAGCAGCTGTCAGTCTTTCTACAGGGCGGGGACGGGGGGCGTCCTTCGGGGAGCAGAGCAGCCGCCTTTGCATGCAGAAAGAGTCCCAGGTTCATTCCCGACACCTTTTAAAAAGTAAACAGGAAAGTCTCATTTGAGGGCCTCTGGCAGAGTTTGACAATACTGGGCTGGGGGGTCACTGGTCCGATTCGAAGAATGGTTGAGGGACCTGGGTTTCTTTAACCTGGAGAAAAGGAGTCAAAGGTGATAGGAGAACCACCTTGAAATATCTGCCGCATAGAAGATGGAGCCAGTAGGACCCAAACCGATGGATTTGGATTCCAAGGACGGAGATTCCGTCTAAACATTAGGAAGAACTTTCTGACGGTAAGAACTGTTTGACTGTGGAATGGACTCCCTTGGGAGATTTTTAAGCAGAGGCTGGAAAGGATCTTTGATGCAGGGGCTGGATTAGATCAGGGGTCAGCAAGGTTTACCGGCCATGGGCTGGATCACTCTCACAGAGATCATCCGTAGGCCGGACTGGCGCAGCGCGATGCCGGAAATTGCTTCTGCGCATGCCCAGATGCCGAAAGCTGCGCCTGCACAGATGCAATTTTCAGTGTCTGGACATGTGCAGATGCGATTTACAGCGCCAGTGGCGTAGCGTGGGTTGTCAGCACCCGGGGCAAGGCAAGTAATTTGCGCCCCCTAACCCGTGGATTTGCGCCCCCTAACCCTAACCCCCAGATGTTGCGCCCGGTGCGGCCGGCCCCCCTGCACACCCCACGCTACGCCACTGTACAGCGCCACTCGGTGAGTCCCCACGCTGCGCTGGTTTAGCGCAGCGGGCGGGGTACTCTCCGAGTGGGCAGCTCGGGGGCCGGTAAAACGGTCCGTGGGCTGCATCCAGCCCAAGGGCCGTACGTTGCTGACCCCTGGACTAGATGGCTCTCAGGCTCCCTTCTAACTCTACAATTCTATGATAATTATATTCTTAGGAGTTCTTCTCTCTCCACCCCCAATTCCTAAATTTAACATGCTTGGCGCTATCTTCAGACAGGGAAATGGGCTTTGGTGGGTCTTGTTTTGAGCTCTGCTCGTCTGCCTTTGAGCAAAGGCACCGTCTGCGGCTGCTGAGAGCCCCTCCAGGACTAGATTGCGTTTGTGACGCACGTGCCTTTGTTGGGTCACCCCCCCATTCTTCCCACCTTGAGATGAAGCATGTTAAAAGCAGAAAGGATCCCCCCCCCGTGAAAGGCACCGATCGTGAAAATCCGACTGCCGATTGCATAAAACCGTCTGCAAGCGCCGCGTAAAGGTGGGTGATCGCTGGGCGCATTTACACAATCGGGTGGATTTTCACCACGACGATCACACCAATCACGAAAATCCGCCTGCTGGGGGTGTGAGCGCCTGCATCCTGATCCGCCGGGGGGATATTGTCACCCCCCCAGGCATGACATCTGGGTCGGACCGCACCCCACCTTGCAACGCCCCTGAGAAATGCCACCCCCACCTCAAATCCTGAACAGCTGCTACCAGGTATATAATTCCTATATACCTGGAATTAGTCTAAACATCTGTCTCTGCTCCTCCCTGATGCTGCTTCTAATAATAATAATAATAATAATAATAATAATAATAATAATAATAATAAAAAAATAAACTTTATTTATACCCCACCCTCCCCGGCCAGAGCCGGGCTCAGGTTAGCTAACACTAATAAAATCACAGTAAAAACATAATAGGGTAAAAAAAAAGGGGGGGGAGGAAAAGGAAAAAATGATAATTTTAAAATACAGGTTGAAATGCAATTTAAAATGCAGCCTCATTTTAAAGTAGCTGATAAAAGATGTCCCATTTACGTACTTGAACCAGTCATTCCCGGGTTCTCTGAAGCCATACGGCGCTCTCTTGCTCCCCTGTCTAGTTTTAATTTATTGTAGACATCTCTACATTGTGACTTCCATTGCAGTACCTTGTATTTTTTTTGTTGCACTTTTAAGATTTGGAGGAGAAAACAGATTCTTTTTGTGGGGTGGGGAAGCAAAGGGTAAAAAAAGAAAAACACAAAATCGATTCCCACTTTCCTGCAGTGTTTCATTCTTCATTTTCTTTAGAGCTAACCACTCTTAAAATTTTGTTCGGTAAAAGTCAATTAGTGTAACTAATTGTAACATATTCTTTTAAATAAAATTGATTGATTGATGAAACGTCTAAGCTTTCAGTTGGTCTTGGGGCAGGGATGCGGTGTGAAATTTATACTGGAGACACGTTTCTTAAACGAGTCTGTACATACTTGGAGTTTGCATTAAAACAAAAACACATCTTGTTGCACCTAGATCCTGCAACCTGTATAGCAGACAAGGGGAACCTCACACCCAGATGCCAAATACAGCCCCCGGGACCTTTATATCTGGTCCTTGGGACTCTGTCCAGGCCACGAACCTCCTGATGGATTCTGGCAATGCCTCCTGCTTGCTGGATGGAAGATGGAGGGGCGTGGGTGTGTTGAAACCACCCTCCCCAGCCAAACTCTGGGCGGCTTCCAACAAAATATTAAAATACAGGGATGTGGGTGGCGCTGTGGTCTAAACCACAGAGCCTAGGACTTGCTGATCAGAAGGTCGGCGGTTCAAATCCCCTCTATGGTGGTGAGCTCCCGTTGCTCTGTCCCTGCTCCTCCCAACCTAGCAGTTCGAAAGCACGTCAAAGTGCAAGTAGATAAATGGGTACCGCTCCGGCGGGAAGGTAAACGGCGTTTCCGTGCGCTGCTCTGGTTTGCCAGAAGCGGCTTAGTCCTGCTGGCCACATGACCCGGAAGCTGTACGCCAGCTTTCTTGGCTAATAAAGCAAGATGACCGCTGCAACCCCAGAGTCAGCCACGACTGGACCCAATGGTCAGGGGTCCCTTTACCTTTACCTTTACCTCCCCAGGTCCTAGTCCAATGCTCTTAACCACTACACTAGCCTGGCTCTCTTACTTGGGAGTTAAAATAAAAAAAATCCTTCCAGTAGCACCTTAAAGACCAACTAAATTAGTTCTTGGTATGAGCTTTCGTGTGCATGCACACTTCTTCAGATTACTTGGGAGTTGTAAGCATGACCATTGCAAAGGCTTGAGATATAGAAACTTGCTCAGTGCACCTCCCTGGAAACCTGGCCTCTTCAAAGTGGATGCGGGGAACAAGACCCATTTCTGCCCTTGCCAGGAATGGTGCTTAGACTGCCTGCCCTGCTGGTGGCAAGATTTTTGCAAGCAGAACTACCGTATTTTTCGCCCTATAGGATGCACTTTTTTCCCTCCAAAAATGAAGGGGAAATCTGGGTGCGTCCTATGGGGCGAATGCAGGCTTTTGCTGAAGCTTGGAGAGCGAGAGGGGTCGGTGCGCACCGACCCCTCTCGCTCTCCAGGCTTCAGGAAGACATCTGCAGCCTAGGCAGCCCTGTGGGAGGTCCCGCAGGGATGTCTAGGCTGCGGATAGCAGCCTGCCGCCCAGCGCGAGAGGCGCCCTGAAAGCAGAGCACCCCCCGCGCCGGGCAGACATCTGCAGCGTGTTGGAGCCCTGCAGGAGTTCCCCACAGGGCTCCCCACACTGCGGATAGCAGCCTGCCGCCTGGCGCGAGGGACTCCCCGAAGCAGAGCGCCCCTCACGCCGGGCAGACATCCGCAGCGTGGGGAGCCCTGGAGGAGTTCCTTGCAAGGCTCCCCACACTGTGGATAGCAGCCTGCTGCCCAGCGCGAGGGCGCCCTGAAGCAGAGCGCCCCCCGCGCCAGGCAGACATCCGCAGCGTGGGGAGCCTTGCAGGAGTTCCCTGCAGGGCTCCCCACGCTGCAGATAGCAGCCTGCCGCCCGGCGGGCGATGCGCCCTGAAGCAGAGCGCCCCTCGCGCCAGGCAGACATCGGCCAGCCCCACAAGCTCGGGGGACAGCAGGGAGGCCATCCCGCTGTTCCTTGACCTGGTTCTGTTTCCCCGACCAGCTTTTGGGGGGGGAAATAAAGGGGGAAAAATTCCTTTATTTCCCCCCCAAAAAACCAGGTGCGTCCTATGGGACGGAGCGTCCTATGGGACGAAAAATACGGTACCTTCCCAGCTTTCCAAAAGCATCCTTTCTTTGGTGGCGCGATGGGGAGGCGTGGGAGAGATTATTTAGGATGTCAGAACTCCCCGGGCTGCTTACAGATAGTTGCCAAACGGAAATAAATTTCCCTTCCTCTCTCTAGAGATTTAGCGGCGCCACGGACTTCTCTGACAGCTTTCAACTACGACTTTGTGGGTCAAATCAATAAATATTCCCAAGGGGGAAAGAGGTGGAAGAAAAGAGGAAGAATCTCTGCTAAATGCAGTCTGGGGTTGAAAAAAGAAACAACCAGGAGAGGCAAAGCACCGTTGGAAGGAGGTGAAAACAAAAAGGCTTTTTAAGTATTTATAATCCTAGTACTGATGGCATCTTTTCTCAAGATGCAGGTTTTAGTGTTTTAAAGAGCCCGGCAGGGCTTGGAACAATTCGCCAACATCCCAGGGAGATTTCAAGGCCAGCGAGGAAAGATACTTGTTTGTTTATTTATTACCTTTTCTTCCAAGGAGCTCAAGGTGGTGAGTCTTGTTGTTGTTGTTTAGTCATTTAGTGGTGTCCGCCTCTTTGTGACTCCCTGGACCAGAGCACGCCAGGCACTTCTGTCTTCCACTGCCTCCCTCAGTTTGGTCAAACTCATGCTGGTCGCTTCGAGAACACTGTCCCACCATCTCGTCCTCTGCCGTCCCCTTCTCCTTGTGTCCTCCATCTTTCCCAACATCAGGGTCTTTTCCAGGGAGTCTTCTCTTCTCATGAGGTGGCCAAAGTCTTGGAGCCTCACGACCACCGGTATGAAATTTACGGCATGTAATGCCCTAAAGGAAAATATTATGAAAATGATTTATATGTGGTACATGACCCCAGTCAAGCTTGCAAAAAATTACCATTTGCCTGATAATAAATGTTGGAAATGTAAGGAAACTGAGGGTACTTTCTTTCACCTTTGGTGGACGTGACTGAAGATTAAGGCCTTCTGGGAAATGATATATAATGAAATGAAAAAGGTACTTAAATGTACCTTCCCTAAGAAACCAGAAGCCTTCCTCTTGGGCATTGTCGGCCAATTGGTGCTAAAGAAAGATAGAACATTTTTAATGTATGCTACAACAGCAGCAAGAATACTTATAGCAAAGTATTGGAAGACACAAGATCTACCCACCCTGGAAGAATGGCAGATGAAGGTGATAGACTATATGGGACTGGCAGAAATGACTGGCAGAATCCGAGACCAGGGGAAAGAGACGGCGGATGAAGACTGGAAGAAATTTAAAATTTATCTTAAGAAACATTGCAAAATTAATGAATGCTAAAATGTGGAGGTTTTAGAAAAAAAGGGGATTACAGCTGTAAAGATTAAGCTAAAAGAAAAGAAAAGAATACAATTAGATAAAATTAAGGGTGAGGATTTGCTGAACCAAATTTGAAATTGGAATGCAGAAAGGAGAGGTATGAGGAGGTCGGTGAAGTAGGTTTTAAGAAAATAAGATTTTGAAATTATACTTGTTTGTTTTGTGTCTGTTTGTCTATAGTATGTAATGTGTATGTTTATATAATTTGTGAAAATTTAATAAATATTATTTTAAAAAAACAAAACAAAGTCTTGGAGCCTCAGCTTCAGGATCTGTCCTTCCAGGGAGCACTCAGGGCTGATTTCCTTCAGAATGGAGAGGTTTGATCTTCTTGCAGTCCATGGGACTCTCAAGAGTCTCCTCCAGCACCAGAATTCAAAAGCATCAATTCTTCGGCGATCAGCCTTCTTGATGGTCCAGCTCTCACTTCCATACATCACTACTGGGAAAACTGTAGCTTTAACTATAAGGACCTTTGTTGGCAAGGTGATGTCTCTGCTTTTTAAGATGCTGCTGGTGAGTCTCGTTCTCCCTATTTTATCCTCCCAACAACCCTCCGAGGTAGGTTAGACTGAGAAGATGTCTCTGGCCCAAGGCTGCCCAGTGAGTTTTATACCCGAGTGAGGAGTCAGACCCAGATCTCCCAGGTTAATCATTGCACCACACTCCCTCTGCTTTAAGGGAGCGGTGGGGGAACCTCAAATGCGGCCCCTTGGTCCTCTTTCTCTGGCCCTCAGAACCTTCCCCAGGCCCCACTCCTCTCTGGTCCTGCTCTGCATCCTCTTGGCTGGGCTGCATCCCTAATGATGATGATGATGATGATGATGATGATGATGATGATGATAATGATATTTATACCCTGCCCATCTGTCTGGGCATCCCCAGCCACTCTGGGCGGCTTCCAACAAAATATTAAAATACAGTAATGCTTTCAAACATTAAAAGCTTCCCTAAACAGGGCTGCCTTCAGATGTCTTCTAAGCATCAGATGGTTGTTTATTTCCTTGACATCTGCTGGAAGGGCATTCCACAGGGCAGATGCCACCACCGAGAAGGCCCTCTGCCTGGCTCCCTGTAACTTGGTTTCTCGTAATGAGGGAACCACTAGAAGGACTTCGGAGCTGGGCCTCAGTGTCTGGGCAGAACGATGGAGGTGGAGACGCTCCTTCAGGTATACTGGACCAAGGCCATTTAGGGCTTTCAAGGTCAGCACCAACACTTTGAATTGTGATCATACCTGGATGGGGGATAGAGGGTTGTGTGTCTTCATTGCTCTTCCCACTTTTCTTCTCTCCCCCCCCCCACGACATGTGGCTTTAAAACATTACCTGAAAGGGAATGTAGCCTTCAAGCTGGAACAATCTCCTGGTTCCTTGCCGCACCGGTTGCTGAGCATGGACCCAGCCGGTCACATCCTAACAATCATCACTGGTGAAGCAAAGATCACGTAGCTACCTCCTTTTGACTTTTTAATTTTTAGCTTTTCTTCATTCTCCTCCTGCCCCCCCCCCCCCCCACTGCAGGCTGCTAAGTTTTGGATGGCAAAATAAAACCCGACTCCTATTTTCTCCCGATTCTCAGCTTTGGGAAAAAGGAGACCTTTCTCTTCTTTTTGCTTACGTGGGCATTTATATCGCGCAAACCCCTCGCCCTCGTGCCAAGAGCCTGATTTCAATTAGAGCTTTGGCCCCTGCCGGTTTCTGCAGTGGCGGCGGCAGCGGCACGATTTATGGCTCCCACTGCATTACAGGACCATTGCAGAGGGGAGCTGCAACAGCGTGGCCAAGGAGAGACGCGGATGCTGCGGTTTGGGAGGCGAGATGGGGCTGGATCCTCGCAGGGCGAGGAGACGGGATCAGGACCATTGCTGCGAATGGTATACCAGGCGTGCATCTTCCTTTCCAAAAATGGAGAGCAAAGAGGGTGTGCGAACGAGTGTGTGTCTAAACTAGCCCATGCCATGAAAGTAACTATTATATTCATGTCTCCGACCACATTGGCCGACCCTTCCGCAGGAGAAAGCCACTTCCGGCTTGCCCAGGAGGTGGGGTTGCAGGCTTCACGCCCCCCCCCCACGTGAGCGGGGGCTGGTCGCAGCCCCCGCGAGAGCAGGGGAATCCCGGCCGGGCCTGCCCCCCCCAGCCAGCCAATCAGCTGGCTGGGGGGCGTGGCCTGTCCTATTTAGGGCCGGCGCTGAGGGGGCTCGCCCTCTTTTCGCCGGCTAGCCCTCACGTTTTCCCACCCTCCCTCCCTTTAAGTGGGCTTTAGGTAGGTCTTTGACTTTGCTATGGGCTTCGGTCTGTCGCCGCAAGGGGCAGGGTAGGAATTTTTCCCCAACTGGCAATTTCTAGCCTTTTGGTTTTTCGCCTACCTCGTAACAACTCGTCACAACTTCTCGGCATTGGCGGTAGGCATTGGTAAGAAGGGGTTAAGAGGATGTGTGTGTGGGGGGGGGAGGAACGCCATCACCTCCCCCCAGTGAGCGAAGGGTGGTCCGTTAAAGGACTCCGGGGGGCGTGGCCCTGTCTGAAGCCTATGGAGGTGTGGGCCAAAGGCACGCCCCTGAGCGGTGACCCAGGGGAGCTCCTAGTCGACTCCCCGATATAGTGTTAACCCTTCCCCGTGTCTCCAGCAAATGGGCTGGAGCCGGATAGTCGTTAGGACCAATGCCTAAGCCAATGCCTCTCATTCCTGAATTCAATAAAGTTGTGGCCTAATTCACCCAATTAACCTTAAATTATGGTGTCTCGTGTCTTTATTTATCCTGGTGGGGGGCGGGAACTCGCCACGCAATTCAACAGCACACATCTGTTTCTCAACGGCCTGGCAGGCTAGGAAACCATCCAGAGCAGCAAGGAAGCGCAACAGACTCTTTTCAGACTTCAGGATTCCCCAACACGGTGCCCTTGTGGTCTTCCCCTGGTGCCCTGAAAGCCTTTGGGCTGCCCGCCTGCAACTCACTGCTTCCTTGAACAGGAGGTGATGAGGGTGATTGAAAGGAAAAACTCCAGCAGCATTGAAGAATAACAAAAGGGTGTTTATTACTAGCAATAAAGCCTCAGTGGGATTACTTCCCATAAGCTCAGCAAAGCCCCCAAAGGGTGGGGCCTCCTTAATATACATAAAGGTAAAGGGACCCCTGACTATTAGGTCCAGTCGCAGACGACTCTGGGGTAGCGGCGCTCATCTCGCTTTATTGCCTGAGGGAGCCGGTGTACAGCTTCCGGGTCATGTGGCCAGCATGACTAAGCCGCTTCTGGCGAACCAGAGCAGCGCACGGAAACGCCGTTTACCTTTCCGCCGGAGAGGTACCTATTTATCTACTTGCACTTTGATGTGCTCTTGAACTGCTAAGTTGGCAGGAGCAGGGACTGAGCAACGGACGCTCACCCCGTCACGGAGATTCGAACCGCCGACCTTCTGATCAGCAAGCCCTTGGCTCTGTGGTTTAGACCACAGCACCACCCGCGTCCCATTTAATATACATAGCTGTTATCTATTAAAGCAATACATATGCATAAACCTCCTCCAGTCTAAAGTTACAACCCCATACAGTGCTACCCTGGTTTAAGTACTTAATTCGTTCCAGAGGTCTGTTCTTAACCCGAAACTGTTCTTAACATGAAGCACCACTTTAGCCGATGGGGGCTCCTGCTCCTGCCGTGCAGCCAGAGCACGATTTCTGTTCTCATCCTGAAGCAAAGTTCTTAACCTGAGGTATAATTTCTGGGTTAGCGGAGTCTGTAACCTGAAGTGTATGTAACCCGAGGTACCACTGTACTAATTATACCATGTATGGTCTTTTCTTCGTTACCTATTCATTGAGCAAGGGGACAAAGAGCTCTCTCTAAGCCGCGCCTTCCTTGATCTCTTTGCATTCCTTTCTACCTGAGGGGGCTAGAAGCTGAACAGGCCCATGAGCTGCCCCCAAACTGTGCCGCCCGTTCTTCGAAATCATGTCTGCATAGATGCCGGAAATCGCGGCCATGCACGTGATCCGGCCCACGGAAGGATCTCTGCAGGAATGAAGCGGCCCAGGCGAGGTAAACCTTTCCCGACCCCTACTCTACAGAATGTAGAAAAACTGCCTTTTTGAGCTTCGGGACCCACTACAGTGGTACCTCGGGTTACAGACGCCTCAGGTTACAGACGCTTCAGGTTACAGACTCTGCTAACCCAGAAATAGTACCTCGGGTTAAGAACTTTGCTTCAGGATGAGAACAGAAATTGTGCGGCGGCAGCAGGAGGCCCCATTAGCTAAAGTGGTACTCAGGTTAAGAACAGTTTCAGGATAAGAACGGACCTCTGGAACGAAAAAAACACCTGGATGTACATTTCCAGAATACAATATACAGTGGTACTTCGGGTTACATATGCTTCAGGTTACATACGCTTCAGGTTACAGACGCTTCAGGTTACAGACTCTGCTAACCCAGAAATAGTACCTTGGGTTAAGAACTTTGCTTCAGGATGAGAACAGAAATCGTGCTCCAGCGGTGCGGTGGCAGCAGGAGGCCCCATTAGCTAAAGTGGTGCTTCAGGTTAAGAACAGTTTAAGGTTAAGAACGGACCTCCAGAACGAATTAAATTCTTAACCCGAGGTACCACTGTGTTGCTCTTGTCAGCTCAATCTTTGACTCCCTCAGTCAAAGCCATGACCCAGGGTGCGGTCTCTGTCATGCCGTGGCCCAAATCTTTCTCCCGGTTTATCTCTCCAGGATATCTTCTCATCAATCTGGCTACCTTGCGTATCTATTAGTGACAAGGGGGATAAATTGAATTCAGTTCATGCTTAAAGGCAAAACTGCCTGATTTTGCACTTCATGAAACAATGCGCGAACTGAAACTCTGCCGTCCCTCGAAATTCGTACTTCCCCGAATTTTTGCAGCGCAGCCGTCCAGCCAAGTGCTGTGATTTAAAAATGCACCAACTGGGACAAAGTGTGCATAAAAACGTGTATATTGGTGAAGATAACATGCAGAAGTGCAGTAAATCCCTGGAAGTTGATTTGCAAAAAAATGTGCCTAATAGGAGAAGATGAGTATCGGCAAATGCACATATGGATAAATGAGCCCTGAAATGTTGATGTCTTTTTGCAAGGAATAAAACCAGGAGACCGTGTGAAAATGTGGAGAAACGAACTTGAGATTGGGAAAAAAAAAAACACGAGTAACGCCGGAGAAACCGAAATGGACAGATTCATTCATCCCTGATACCCATCTGTAAGATTCTGCTGATTTAAGTTCACAATTTTTGTGGGGAGATGGGCTCCTTTCTGAACTTCCTTTGGCGTATACATCTACACGACTGCACTGCAAATCTACTGTACCTGCCTCTCTCTTTCAATCTCTCCTTCATCTCCTGTTTGCCTAATCTCTAATGGTCTTTTAATGTGTGTGTGTGTGTGAGAGAGAGAGAGAGAGAGAGGGAGAGAGATGCCATGAAATTAATGCCCCTTCTAAGTCCCATTAACGCTGACCTTCTAAAGTGCTCATGTGGCTCTTAAAATCTCTCCAGCCAAAACAGCCCTGAAATGATTGAATTAATGAGAGCTGAAAAGCGTCCAGTGGGCAATGATGATGTTTCATTCTCCTCTCTCCATCCCCTCCCCAGCCTCTTCTAAATAAAGATTCTCGCTGTTTCCCTCGGTGAGTGAGCTGTGCGTCCTCCGCTGAGTCAGTACAGAGCGCGATGAGGAAAGCAGACTAGTTGGCACCAGCTGGGGGGGTCTCCGGTTGCCCCCTTTTCCTTTCCGCGATCCGGTTGCGGACATGGAACCCTCTGCCCGGATTTGCGCCCTGAGCATCTTCCTTCTCTTCCAAGGTAACTTCCTCTCTTTATTATCTGTGCCCCCATTTCTCTTCCCCCCTCCACCACTCCCCTGACCAGGTATGCAAAAAATACCCCTCATTTCTTTTCCCTGCCATGAAACACAAGAAACCGAAAACCTCAGAAAAAGGCAGAGGAAAGCAGATCTCCAGCTGTTTTCAAGAAGGATTTTCCAGGGTGGATTGGATGAGAGATAAAAAGCAAGCCGGGAACATTTTCAAATCTCCCTGGGCTTTGAAACAGGTCTGGTCTTTTTCTAAAAGCTTTTGTCTTCCCCCTTATAAACTGTGAGATCTTTTAGCGTTTTAGGACTAGATATTATTGATGTCCCAAGATGTCAGGAAAAACCCACTTTCTGCCCTATGATTTCAAGCCCGAGTCAGGACGAAACCCCTCTCTGTTTCCTGTCCTTACAGAGGGATAAAAAATGGGGCCTGGGTTGGTTTTCCCCCTCCTATAAAACCTCATTTTTTTTCTTTCTCTCCTCGGCTTTTACGGTTTGCAGGAATAAAAGCAAATTTGACTGGCTTGTCTAGCTTTCCCGACTCCCCCCCCCCTTTTCCACTGTACCCCCACTACCACTGCCTAGCTTATTTCATGCTTGCTGAGTTTAATTTCATACATAGCCTCCGTTTCTTCGGAAGGTGGGAGAATGGGCTTGTCAGTTTCGTTTAGGGTCTCAAGTTAAAAGGGGGTCCGTCTCCTCATCCTTTTCCACCCGCCTCCCTCAGTCTTGTTCCAGGATGGATCTGCCTGGTGTGTGTGTGTGTGTGTGTGTGTGTGTGTGTGTGTGTTGTTGTTGTGTCAATAATGGGTGTGTGGGAAACTGCACAGCAAGGCTGTTTCTTCCATCCCAACCTCTCACAAGACAGTGGTACCTCAGGTTACAGACGCTTCAGGTTACAGATTCTGCGAACCCAGAAATATTACCTTGGGTTAAGAACTTTGCTTCAGGATGAGAACAGAAATTGTGCTCTGGTGGCGCAGCGGCAGCAGGAGGCCCCATTAGCTAAAGTGGTACCTCAGGTTAAGAACAGCTTCAGGTTAAGAACGGACCTCCGGAACGAAAAAAACACCTGGATGTGCATTTCCAGAATACAAGATACAGTGGTACCTCAGGTTACATACGCTTCAGGTTACAGACTCCGCTAACCCAGAAATAGTACCTCGGGTTAAGAACTTTGCTTCAGGATGAGAACAGAAATCTCGTAGCAGCGGCAGCAGGAGGCCCCATTAGCTAAAGTGGTGCTTCAGGTTAAGAACAGTTCCAGAACCTCCAGAACAAATTCAGTTCTTAACCCGAGGTACCACTGTACTGGAGGTTTGCGTTTTCTGAAATTGGCAGGACGGTAGATTCCGAACACAGGAGAAATGGCGATTGCTTCAGCCTCAGCGGCGCTTAATTTATTTATGGGATTTGCAGGTTCTGGCGGCCGAGGGGCTGAGACGCCTTTCAGAAGGGATCAGGGAAAGGCGTATGAAGAGGAAAGGGGCCTGTCAACACCTCTTTATCCCTGGAGCATCCATGTTCAGAGGCAGCGCACCCTCTGACTCCCAGGGGGGCTGGAGGGAATCCACAGGGGGCAGACTGTCCCCTTCCTGGGATCCTAAGCGCATCGCAAACTTCCTTCTATGTCCAGCTTCCTTGGGTGTCCGTGGGGCTGTGAGGGAAGGAGGAAAGCTTCACCCACTTTCTCTTTGATTTATTTTATTTTGAATTTTATTTATTTATTAAAGTTCTTACGTTACATCAGTAAACATCATCATATTACATCACAAGGCTTATTATACTATAATTTTCAACATGTATACAAAGTTTATATACTAAAAGAAAGGAAAAAAGGGCAAAAAACTATTCCAAAATCATATCTATACCAACACTTTGGACTTCTTGTCTATCCCGTTGTATATTCCTTTTTTTCAAATGAGTGTACTCTTATTATTGCATATTTCTTTACATTTTATCTAATACATTCCTGTATCAATATGTACCCCTGGTCTTCTTTCTCAACTCAGTCTCTCTCCAACGTCAATCAAATGCTAGCGTAGATAGCGAACCTTTACTGCATTTTTGAACATATATCTATTCCACTTTTCCATAAATTTTTGTTTTGAATTGCCTCTCAGGCTATTTGTCAACTGCACCATTTCAGCAAATTCTTGTAGCTTGTTATACTAATCCGTTATTGTCGGGGCTTCTTCTTCCTTCCACTCCTTTGCCACCAAAGTCCGAGCTGCAGCCGTTGCGTATAAAAATACCTCCCTAAAATCATTTGGAATGTCCCTGCCAACAATACTTAACAGAAATGCCTCTGGTTTTTTTTTTTTTTTTAATAACCTTTGGAATAACCTTTCTAAAAAACTTTACCCACTTCCTCTGTGCCATGTGTAATTTTATACGCTTCTGTCGTGCCACCTCTTAACATTTTCTCTAAACTAAAAAGTTGGAAGGGCCCTCGAGGGTCATCTAGTCCAACCCACCTTCAACACAGGAATCTCAGGTATTGTGTCCGTGGCAGACGACCGTCCAACCTCTGTTTAAAAACTTCCAAGGAAGGAGTCTTGGAAAAGGAAACCGTTCCCATACCCTCCAATATTTCTCCGATGAAAATAGGGACGTTCCATTCCATAATGATAATTTTACTCTTTTTATACCCCACACATCTTATTGGGTTGCCCCAGCCACTCTGGGCAGCTTCCAATATATTGAAAAACATAATAAAACATTAAACATTTTTAAAAAACTTCCCCATACAGGATTGCCTTCGGAGGGCTCCGTAGTCAGATAACTCCATACCTTCCAATATTTCTCCAATGAAAATAGGGACGCCTAAGCAAAAGCGGGACATTCTGGGATCAAATCAGAAACTGGGACGGCTTCTCTAAATCAGGAGCGTCCCTGGAAAATAGGGACATGGGATGGTCTGTGTTCCCTCCCTGCAAGAAGTGAATTTACAGGGAACCAGGCAGAGGGCCTTCTCGGTGGTGGCACCCGCCCTGTGGAACACCCTCCCACCAGATGTCAAGGAAATAAACAACTATCTGACATTTAGAAGACATCTAAAGCAGCCCTGTTTAGGGAAGCTTTTAATGTTTAATAGGCTATTGTATTTTAATATTGTGTTGGAAGCCGCCCAGAGTGGCTGGGGAAACCCAGTCAGATGGGTGGGGTATAAATAATAAATTATTATTATTATTATTATTCCACTGTCAAACAGCTCTTACTGTCAGAAAGTTCTTCCTGATGTTTAGTCGCAATCTCCTTCCTTGTAACTTGAATCCATTGGTCTGAGTTCTGCCCTCCAGAGCAGGAGAAAACAAGCTTGTTCCATCTTCCATGTGACTAAGGTGCTACTGGACATTTTTTTTAATTTTTTTACATATTTCGACTACGTCAGACCAATCTACCTGAATCTTTGAGCAGATAACATTAAAAAGCAACAATCCAGTACATAGTTACAGATAGGTAGCCGTGTTGGTCTGCCATAGTCAAAATAAAAAAATTCCTTCCAGTAGCACCTTAAAGACCAACTAAGTTAGTTCTTGGTATGAGCTTTCGTGTGCATGCACACTTCTTCAGATACAGGTATAGGTATCTGAAGAAGTGTGCATGCACACGAAAGCTCATACCAAGAACTAACTTACTTGGTCTTTAAGGTGCTACTGGAAGGAATTTTTTTATTTAATCCAGTACATAGACACTGATCCATTTCTGGTTTTCCCGCTAAGCTTTTTTCATCACAGCAACCTAATTTAGGGAGGTTGCAGACAGAGAGATTCCCTTTCGATACAGTCAGGCCCGTCTTACCCATAGAGGCTAGTGGCGCGGGGCGCCAGGGCGCCAAGTTCTGGAGGACGCTAGGCGAGAGTCCGGCGAACACCGAATGAGTGCGCTGAGTGAGCGAGGGTGCGGGCGCCACTCCCGTTGAGCGCTGGCTTGGTTTTTTCCCTTTTAGCCTGCAGGCGCTGAATTCTGCGGGGCGCTAGAAGGCTGAAAGGGAAAAAACCAAGCCAGCGCTCAGCAGGAATCATAGAATCATAGAGTTGGAAGAGACCACAAGGGCCATCGAGTCCAACCCCCTGCCAAGCAGGAAACACCATCAGAGCACTCCTGACATATGGTTGTCAAGCCTCTGCTTAAAGACCTCCAGAGAAGGAGACTCCACCACACTCCTTGGCAGCAAGTTACACTGTCAAACAGCTCTTACTGCCAGGAAGTTCTTCCTAATGTTGAGGTGGAATCTTCTTTCTTGTAGTTTGGATCCATTGCTCCGTGTCCGCTTCTCCGGAGCAGCAGAAAACAACCTTTCTCCCTCCTCTATGTGACATCCTTTTATATATTTGAACATGGCTATCATATCACCCCTTGACCTCCTCTTCTCCAGGCTAAACATGCCCAGCTCCCTTAGCCGTTCCTCATAAGGCATCGTTTCCAGGCCTTTGACCATTTTGGTTGCCCTCCTCTGGACACGTTCCAGTTTGTCAGTGTCCTTCTTGAACTGCGGTGCCCAGAACTAGACACAGTACTCCAGGTGAGGTCTGACCAGAGCAGAATACAGTGGCACTATTACTTCCCTTGATCTAGATGCTATACTCCTATTGATGCAGCCCAGAATTGCATTGGCTTTTTTAGCTGCCGCGTCACACTGTTGGCTCATGTCAAGTTTGTGGTCAACCAAGACTCCTAGATCCTTTTCACATGTACTGCTCTCAAGCCAGGTGTCACCCATCTTGTATTTGTGCCTCTCATTTTTTTTTGCCCAAGTGCAATACTTTACATTTCTCCCTGTTAAAATTCATCTTGTTTGTTTTGGCCCAGTTCTCTAATCTGTCAAGGTTGTTTTGAAGTGTGATCCTGTCCTCTGGGGTGTTAGCCACCCCTCCCAGTTTGTTGTCATCTGAAAATTTGATCAGGATGCCCTTGAGTCCATCCAAGTCGTTGATAAAGATGTTGAATAAGACCGGGCCCAAGACAGAACCCTGTGGCACCCCACTAGTCACTCTTCTCCAGGATGAAGAGGAACCATTGATGAGCACCCTTTGGGTTCGGTCAGTCAGCCAGTTACAAATCCACTGAGTGGTAGCAGAGTCAAGACCGCATTTTACCAGCTTCTTTACAAGAATATCATGGGGCACCTTGTCAAATGCCTTGCTGAAATCAAGGTAGGCTACATCCACTGCGTTCCCTTCATCTACCAGGCTTGTAATTCTGTCAAAAAACGAGATCAGGTTAGTCTGACATGACTTATTTTTCAGAAATCCATGCTGACTATTGGTGATCACAGCATTCCTTTCTAGGTGCTCACAGACTGTTTGCTTAATGATCTGCTCCAGGGGCAGTGCATGGGACCTCGCTCACTTGGCGCAGGCCTGCTCACTTGGTGTGGCCAGCCGGGCTGGGAGGTGCTGCGTACAGCCTCCGCCCCTCCAGCCCTAAAAAAAGGTCGACAACTCTGGGAAAGGGGGCGGTGCTGGATGGAGGGATTTTTGCACCACAGCGCCGGATATGTTTAAGACGCCCCTGGCTACAGTTGAACGATGGGGATGCAGAAATTCTTGGCAATCTACTTTAAAAAACAGCACCCATTACCTGCCAACAAGGGGGAACTTTCCCTGTATTTGATGAAGGCGGCTCTAATCCACGCAGAGCAAAACTGCTTTTGTGATTCTTCCTGAAGTCACAGATGAACATAGGAAGTTCAAGCTGCTTTCACGGACTTAGGAAGCTGGTCTGGCTGAGTCAGGATCGTCTACTGTGACTGATAACCTGCTGCCTTGCATCAAGGGAAATCAAGTCACCAGTTTGGACGGCTTTTTTATAATAATATTCTATTCTTTACCCATCTTTAAAGTTACACTTGTTACTCAACAGTTATATTCCGGTTCAGCAAAACTAGTGGCTCCCCGCTCACCCGATGTCGATGTTTACAACCCAAATTACACACAACTGCGTTTAAAGCTTCCGTCTTACCTAATTTCATCCTCTTTAACATGTTTCTTAATATATTCTGCTGTTTTCTTACACTTCAAACCCTGCTGTGGCCTTCGCATAGGGGAAATAACTTTTTATATAGTCTAGAAAAGCTTTTCCAGTCTTCTTTAAAGGCTTCTAAATTTGTGTCGCTGTGTATTCCGAGATTTCCATCAACTGCTCTTCCTTCGAGGCTGTTTTTCCTCCTCCTTCCATTTCTGTGCACAGAGAATCTTTGCTGCTGTAGCCACAAACATAAATACCATTGGGGCTTTTTAGTCTGGATGGCTTTGAAGGAAAATTCAATATATTCATGGAGAATCAGACTGCTCTTCCTTGACGGCCAGACATAGGATTGTCTCTGGCTGCCGATTGCCGGGAATTGCAAAGGGGGAGAGATGCTCCTGTGTTCGAATCCTGCTTTGGTTGGTTTCCCATTAAGGCATCTGGCTGTCCACTGTGAGACAGGATGATGGCCAAGGTGGGCCCTTGGCCTCATCCTGCAGATGTCAGGGGTTGAACGAGTCCCATTCTGCTCTAATACTGAGCTATGGGAGCACTGGAAGACACAAGATCTACCCACCTTGGAAGACTGGCAGATGCAACTAATAGACTATATGGAGATGGCGGAAATGACTGGCAGAGTCCGAGACCAGGGAGAGGAGTCGGTGGAGGAAGACTGGAGGAAATTTAAAATTTATTTGCATAAATATTGTAAAATTTTTGAATGTTGAGGACATTGAAATGAATCGCAGGGGCTTTAGCAACAAAGTAAAATGTAAGATTGAATTAATAACAGATAAATTAATAGGATATGAATTTGCTGAATTAATTTCTAAAAAGGGATACAAGAACGGGAGACGCGAGGAAGTCCGGAAAATAAGTTAATGGAAGATGAGAAATTAAGAAAGAGGGAATTTTTGGTTTTTGTTATTATATGTGTTTTTATCTCTTTTTTCTTTTTCTTTTGATGTGTTCAATGTTTGTATTTTTGTATTGTATTGTTTTTTGTGATTTTGTATTTTCTTTGTCTCGGTATATTTTCTTGGATTTTTTTTATTGTGAAAACTTAATAAAATATTTATATATATATAAAAATAATACTGAGCTATGGGACTCCCTTCCCAGGGTACCTGCTGGCTCGCATCATCCCCTGTGAAAAATCCCCATCCCATGATTGCACCAAGCGATGAGAAAAATATATAGATGAAAGCAGGCCTGTGTAGCAAAGGTGTGCGTCTGTAACATGCTTTCTACCAGTAAATTCTGATTTTGCACACATTTGAGAGTAAGTAAAAGGTAAAGGGACCCCTGACCGTTAGATCCAGTCGTGACCGACTCTGGGGTTGCGGCGCTCATCTCACTTTATTGGCCGAGGGAACCGGCGTACAGCTTCCAGGTCGTGTGGCCAGCATGACCAAGCCGCTTCTGGCGAACCAGAGCAGCGCACGGAAACGCCGTTTACCTTCCCGCCGGAGCGGTACCTATTTATCTACCTGCACTTTGACGTGCTTTCGAACTGCTAGGTTGGCAGGAGCAGGGGCTGAGCAACGGGAGCTCACCCCGTCGCAGGGATTCAAACCGCCGACCTTCTGATCGGCAAGTCCTAGGCTCTGTGGTTTAACCCACAGCGCCACCCGGGTCCCACATTTGAGAGTTATCCCCACTTATTCCAGGTAACCATGTGTAGAGGGGTCATGGCTTTTGGAAAGCGAAATGAATAGTTGAATTAGAAACAAAACAATAACAGTGGCGACAACGATGGGATCAGAGGCAAGTTTCAAACCGGGGTCTTCCTGAGCTTACGAGCTCATTGCCTGTTCTAAACGAAGCAGCGATCCAGGCCTTCAGCTCCACGGTTTTCACAGCCTCCAATCTTCGGCTTCGTTTAAAGCTTCAGGCCCAAAGAGGCTCGTTCGCCGCTGCGGCAGCTTCAAGACTCTGCTAGCAGCGAATGACAAGCAGAGAAGCTCACGGATGCCCTGCAGCCATCGCCCAAGGCAGTGAAAATTCGGAGGCAGGCGGAGATGGAAGACGCAGCCCCAGGAGACAGGACTCACAGCACCCCTGTCGCCCCAAGGAAGGAAGAAAAACAGTGAACCAGTAAAATGGACAAAATGACTTAAGCAGATGCACACGAGAGGTGGAAACAGGAGCAGACTCATGCATTTGAAACACTTCTGTATTCACGAGGGTCGCTGTCTCAGCATAAATGCTCGCTCTTCTGCATTTGGTACTGAAATAAAAAAATGAAGGTCTTATATATATATAATAAAAGTTCACAAATGTACCAAGCAAACACATACATAAATATATAAACCGCATGTCTGAAGCAACACAGGAAAGGAGCCCTGGAACCAACTGACCAAATTATTTCTCTGCAAGGTCGAAGGAAAATGGAAAAGCCTCCCCATTGTCTTTATGTTCACAAATCCTGTCTGAAGGGTATGTCTGTGTATGAATAGGGTGACCTGACTCGGGAACTAAGTATTTATCATTACAAAGGACTGGCCAGGCTCGGCAGGGTATCCAATCAAGTAAGCATTAACAGGTAACCTGCCAGACAGGAGGTAAACAATGCACTCAGATTTCTGCTGTAGACCGCCCTTTCTATGATGTAGGTATGATGTGTCTGGGGGTGGTCTTGGACTCCAAGGCGGGCAATTTCAAATGTCTATATAAGGGCGGGCACACCTTTGTTCGGGGTCCTCCTCCTTCTCCTGCGTGTGAGGGGAGAACCCTATTGCAACAGTTCAATAAAGATCAGGCTTACGTGCTGCTTTGCTTCTCCGTATTCTCTGGTTGGCCTCTGTTATTTTCTCTGACCGATGGAGAACCTACAAAAGACTCTATAAGGACTCTTGTGTTCCCCATTAGGGAATAAGGGCAGAATTTTCGTTTATTACAGTACATTTTTCAACAGCCTGTCCTGCAATGAACTAATTGGAGAGGGCTGTCGATACCTAACAGCCACCATGGCTGAGCTCTGTGTCCAAAATGAGGCAGTGATCCTTCTGAAGGCCAGATGCTGGAAACCTCAGGAAGAGAGAGTGGGTCTTGTGTTCGAATCCTGCTTGCGGGTTTAACACAGGCAATCTGGTCGGCCACTGTGAGAACAGGACGCTGGACTAGACGGGTCTGAAAGACCTCCATTGGCTCCCAGTACATTTCCGAGCACAATTCAAAGTGTTGGTGCTAACCTTAAAGCCCTAAACGGCCTCAGCCCAGTATACCCAAAGGAACGTCTCCACCTCCATCATTCTGCCCGGACGCTGAGGTCCAGCTCCGAGGGCCTTCTGGTGGTTCCCTCATTGCGAGAAGTGAGGCTACAGGGAACCAGGCAGAGGGCCTTCTTGGTAGTGGCACCCGGCCTGTGGAATGCCCTCCCACCAGATGTCAAAGAGAAAAATAAGTACCAAACTTTTAGAAGACATCTGAAGGCAGCCCTGTTTAGGGAAGCTTTTAATGTTTAATAGGTTATTGTATTTTAGTGTTCTGTTGGAAACTGCCTAGAGTGGCTTGGGAGGCCCAGCCAGATGGGCAAGGTATAAAATAATAATAATAATAATAATAATAATAATAATAATAATAATAATAATAATAATTCTCATACCCCTGTGTGATTTGCAGGCTCTCAAGGAGGCGTCTACCAGCGGCAGCTGCTGAAAGCCTTGATGGAGAATTATACCCCCCTGGAAAGGCCGGTGGGGGATGACGCACAGCCCATAACCGTCCACTTCACTCTGAGCCTCATGCAGATCATGGATGTGGTAAGATCCTGAGCCTGGACAGACTTATATGGAAACAATGCACATCAAATATATCACTTTCCCCTTCCCCTCCCCAGCCCATCTTGGGGTTTTCCATGGGGACCTGTACATTATGCACTAGGGATCGCTCCTTATTTGCCCTCTGAAATTCCTCAATGCCTCATTCCTGAGCTTTTAACATTTCCCTCCCCCTTTTGTTTGCAGGATGAGAAAAACCAAGTTTTGACCACCAATGTCTGGCTGCAGATGGTAAGGTCATGGCTTACGGGGGGCGGAGAAAGCAGATGTACCTGTTGTATCGCAGCATCGACTGCGTTGTATCAGTAGCCCTTCTTCTGATCTTAGCAGCTGACCTCTTGCAAAGCTCACTTTGCTTGCTGCTTTTGTTTGTTGCAGCTGAGCTCTTGCAAAGCTTACCTTGCTTCCCCGCCAAGTAGTGGTAACTATTGCAATGCATCGTGTTGCTTCAGGTGAAGCTCACCTGGGGTGGGAGAACAAACGGGCCCTTAAATATTGGCAACTTCGCCTTAAACGACAGCAGCAACACCCTAACCCTTTCCCTAACCAAACTAAACATTGGCAGGATCCCATCAACGCTGCTTTTTCTCACCCCCCCCCCCCAGTACTGGTACGACCACTACTTGCAATGGAATGAATCAGAATACCCCGGCGTGAAGACTCTGCGGTTCGCCGCTAACCAAGTCTGGAAGCCCGACATCCTTTTGTACAACAGGTGGGAGAAGCTTGTAGCTGGGATATTTTGTGGTGTTCGCGGGGTGGGTAATAAGTTGGGCTTCTAAAAGAGCCAGGTGGCCAAGTCAACCAGTGGTCAAGGAACTCCCTTCTGAGGGAGGTCCAGAGTGTGGCACCAAGGCAGCAGGGCCTTTTTGGTGTTGGCCCCAGCCTTGCAGAATGCTCTCCCCAATGAAGCCCACCTGGTACCAATAACAGCATCCTTTTGGCACCTGCTTAAAACGTATCTTCCCCCTCAGGCGTCTGATGGGTTAGGGCTGCTTCTGGTGTCTTCGGATGGGTTTTGTGTCGCTACCTTTGTGTTTGCTACCTTTTCATTTGTTTTTTTAAAAAAATAATATTTTATTGAGTTTTATCGATAGTAAAAGCTAGAAAAACAAGAAAAACAAAAACAGAACAATGCAAAATACAAAAATACAAAATACAAAAATACAAACATTTAAACACAAACAAGTAAAAAGAAAAAACACATATAAAAGAAAAACAAAAATTCCCTCTTTCTTATCTCCACTTTAGTTAACTTATTTTCCTGACTTCCTCACGTCTCCCATTTTTGTATCCCTTTTTAAATTTAGTTCAGCAAATTCATATTCTATTTAATTTATCTATTATTAATCCCCTCATACTTTTTACCTTGTTGCTAGAACCCCTTCAATCATTTCAATGTCATCAACATTCAAAAATTTTACAATGTTTCTGCAAATAAATTTTAAATTTCCTCCAGTCTTCTTCCACTGACTCTTCTCCCTGGTGTGTTTGCTACCTTTTCATTTGGTCTGTTTTATCGGCTTTCATTGTAAATGCATTGTTCTCTCTCCCCCCGCTCCCCTAGTATTTATACTTCTGCGTTTTCTAAGGCTCTCAGAGACTCGTTACGTGCCGGATGATGAATCAATTTAACAGAGAACAACAACAACAATATAACAAATGTCTTGTACCAATGGCTGCAGGCTTAAATGCTTCAGGATCTGATCTCTTTCCGCAGGGCCTGTAAGACAGAGTTGTTGCGCCTGGCCTTTGGCTTGGAATCAATTTGATTTCCCCTCCCTCTTTCTTTTTTCCTTTCTCCTCCTGTGATGTGGCTGCATTTTAATGTTTTAATGTTGTATTTTAATCTTGTTTTTTAAGTTGTATTTCAATCAACTTGTTTTATTATTGTTTGTTAGCCGCCCTGAGCCTAGCCTTGGCTGGGGAGGGCGGGGTATAAATAATAATAATAGTAATAATAATAATAATAATAATAATAATAATAATAATAATTACAGTGGTGCCCCGCAAGACGAATGCCTCGCAAGACGGAAAACTCGCTAGACGAAAGAGTTTTCCGTTTTGGAGGTGCTTTGCAAAACGAATCTCCTATGGGCTTGCTTCGCAAGATGACAATGTCTTGCTAGTTCCTGCTGGTTTTTTCCCCCTTCCCCCCTTTTTCTAAGCCGCTAAGCCGCTTATCAGCTGATCCGATCAGCAGATAAGCCGCTAAAAGCCGCTAATCCTTCAATGGGCTTGCTTCGCAAGACAAAAAAACCGCTAGACGAAGAGAATCACAGAACGGATTCTTTTCGTCTTGCGAGGCACCACTGTATTAGGGGCAAATCCCAGCCTTTCCCCCTTGAACTGAAGACAGATTTTCTCCAGGGAGACGGTGGCGTCTGGCCCCTTAGGGCAAATGGGGCACTGCCCCACCAACCTGCCTGCCTTCTGCCTGCCTTTCTTCTTACATCCGGCCCAAGGGGGTGGTCCTACTCTGTCGCCTTCCCCCTCCTCCTTAGCCTCAGTGTTGCCCCTTGCAGAACTCAGCAGGGTCAAAACTAGAATGTGTTAGACTGGCTCTCTGGCGCCACCTACTGTTGGGCTCCCTGCCTTCCGCCCCATCAGTCTCAACGGTCACCAGTGTGGGAATGTTCTGGGCTAATTATATCCTTATCCAACTTGTGCTAACAAGTTCCCAAAATATCAGCAGAGTTTATAAACATTCCCCTTTAATTTTGCAACGGTAACGTGTGCGCAGGTTCGCTAGAACCTCTATAATAATTACTCTGGTAATTTCCCCTTTTGTTCCCTCTTAAAATACAAGACACAACACAGTCTTTATAAAAGTATAAAAGAGTTTACTCACGTTCTGTTCACAATATGATCCCAGAAGGCAGACAGGCTTAAAAAGGTTACATACATTCAGAATCTATCTTGTAGCAAGATAGACCTTATCTCCTCTCTTGGCTGAGAGCCAAGAGGGCATCTTTACATGTTTCCTCATCGAAGGAAAATGGCAGAGAGAGAGAGATGGCTGCCTGCCCTGTGCTTTTATCATTTACCTGCACAGGTGAGGCCACACCCACCTCTGGTCACATGCGGAGGAAGTCCGTCCCCAGGAAGTTTACCTGCTTGCTGGACAGACATCCCTCCCCATGTTCTAACATGTACATTCTAGGAATGTTGTCACTGACTGCTCCTGGGTTTACATCCCACAACCAGCTTATATCCCTGGAAGGAGAGGAAGAGAATTTCATTCCTCAAGAGGCTTTGCACCTAGACTTTGGAGCGACCCCAGGTCCTAGCACAGGACTGTCACGCAAGCCTTTACGTCAGGGGTCAGCAAACTTTTTCCGCAGGGGGCCGGTCCACTGTCCCTCAGACCTTGTGGGGGGGCCGGACTATGTTTTTTTTGGGGGAAATGAACGAATTCCTGTGCCCCACAAATAACCCGGAGATGCATTTTAAATAAAAGGACACATTCTACTCATGGAAAAACATGCTGATTCCCACGGGTCAGATTGAGAAGGCGATTGGGCCGGATCCAGCCCCCTGGCCTTAGTTTGCCTACCTCTGCTTTATGTGCTCTGATGGTCAGTTGAAGCAACTGGAAAGAAATCTGATTTAACATGCTTAACATAGAAAATTGAAGGAAAACTATGTGAAGATAATCTCTGGATGGTACTTGACGCCAAGTAAACTAGCAAAGTAAACTAGGGACGTGGATGGCGCTGTGGGTTAAACCACAGAGCCTAGGACTTGCCGATCAGAAGGTCGGCGGTTTGAATCCCCGCGACGGGGTGAGCTCCCGTTGCTCGGTCCCTGCTCCTGCCAACCTAGCAGCTTGAAAGCACATCAAAGTCCAAGTAGATAAATAGGTACCTCTCCGGCGGGAAGGTAAACGGTGTTTCCGTGCGCTGCTCTTGTTCGCCAGAAGCGGCTTAGTCATGCTGGCCACATGACCCAGAAGCTGTACGCCGGCTCCCTCGGCCAATAAAGCGAGATGAGTGCCACAACCCCAGAGTCGGTCACGACTGGACCTAACGGTCAGGGGTCCCTTTACCTTTACCTTTAAACTAGCAAAAATATATGTCAGAGTCAGGTACATGCTGGAAATGTAAAGGAAATGTAAAAATGCGAAGGTACATTTTATCATATGTTGTTGGACATGTAGAGTAGCTAAGGGGTTTGGGGCGATGATATATAAAGGAACGAAATCTGAATTCGCTGAGCTTCTTCAACTCTCCCCCTCCCCTTCTCCTTTCCCCCCCAGTGCCAATGAAGAGTTTGACTCCACGTTCCACACCAACGTCTTGGTCAACTCCAGTGGCTACTGCCAGTGGCTCCCCCCAGGTGAGAGGCGGACGGAGAGAAGCAGAGGCAGATTTGGTGCCACATAGCGGGAAAGTGGTATCTTTTGCTAAAGGCAAGGTGGTTCTTTTAAAATGAGATTCAGAAGTCATACAAAACACAAGGGAGTGAGAAGATGAAAGATTTTATTCTAAACAGCAAGCAATATATACCGTATTTTTCGCTCCATAAGGCACACCGGACCGTAAGGCGCACCTGGTTTTTAGAGGGGGAAATCAAGAAAAAAATATTATTCCCCCCCCCCAGGCCCAGAGCTTCTCGGGGCTGCCAGGGGAAGCCCGGGTCCCCCAGCCCCAAAGAGCAAAGAAGCCAAGACAGCGAGTGGGATCCATCCCACTGGCTGTCTTGGCTTGTGCCATAGCCGCGCACAGCCTCTCCCGGCCGGATGCTGAAGAAGCCAAGACAGCGATGGATTCTGCTCGCTGGCTTGGCTTCTTCTTTAGCCGCGTGCAGCCCCTCCGGCCGGGAGAGGCTGCGCGCGGCTATGGCAATATACCCACCTCCCGCAAAAGCCCACAGGAATCGCACACCCTTTAAGGAGCGCACGGCTCCTGTGGGCTTTTCTACGAGGAGGGAGAAGGGACTGACCGGCCGCGTCAGTCCCTTCTCCCTCCTGGGGAAAAGCCCGCAAGGGCCGCGCGGAGCTTGTGTGGGGCTCTTGGGGGCTTTCCCTGCCTGCCTCCCCCCTGCATTCGCTCCATAAGACGCGCACACATTTCCCCTTACTTTTTAGGAGGGGAAAAGTGCGTCTTATGGAGCGAAAAATACGGTACATACCAAGTGAGCGCTTTAATCTGCCACTCGGAAGCCCTAAAAAAGCGGCAAAATGTAGCCTCAGTTTACGGTCAATCAGTCCATGCAAGAACTTCAAAGAAACTCTTCCCACAACTATCCAGTTTATAGCTAGCCAGCCCTTATGGCTTGCCCGACTGGCTACGTGCAGATCATTCAGGGCCGGGTTTAGGTCTGATGAGCCCCTAAGTCACTGAAGGTAATGGGGTCCTTTATATGTCCAGCTGTCCTTTGTCAACAACAAATTGTCGCTGTTTTTGTGTGTTGAACATATGCCATATGATAATTTAAGGTCCTAATAGGTATCTAGAGCCATTTGCACATCACAAAATATGTATTTTATCAAAGTACCATGCTTTTCTGTGTATAAGACTATGTTTTTTTACTCTAATGTTCAAAATCAGGGCTCGTCTTATACACGGATAGTATCTCCCACCCCATTTTCTAAAATGGGAATCCCCCAAAATAGGGGGCGTCATACATGGGGGCGTCTTATAGAGGGGAAAATGTGGCAATTGTGGAACTGATATACAATTAAAAAGAAGTATATTAATAGTGAAATAATTATGAAGCTCTAACATAAAATGATTGGGGGCCCATTATTTACACCATAGGAGCCTACACAACACAAAAGACTGTTGCTGTATGTAGGTTTTATTTTATTGGTTTTTTAACTTATATTTTGGAAATGTACATCCAGCCCCTCCCCATTCCCGAGGATCTGAATCCCTATTCGGAAATCTCCAAAATACTGGGGCGCTTTGAAGCATTTATGTCACCCATTACAACAGTTAAATGTTAAATTAGAGCTCCCCCTGCTGACGACGTCTAAAAAGCAGGGGGGGGGGTTTGTAGCAGGTAAAAACCAATATAATGATTATAAATCAGGCATGTCGAAAGTCCGTTTTGGGGGCCTAATCCGGCCTGCTGGTCGATTTAATCTGCCTCCCCATGGCAATATATGTCCTGGGGTAAAATCCTAAAAAAAGTTCAACAACTTTTGGGTAAAACTGATTTTCCAATAGAAAACATCCAATCAAATATCCAATCATAATACTTCAATTAAACTAAAAAAAAACTAAAATAAAAAAGATCAAATTATAGTCTAAATTGTATTTATTAATTTCTCGCGGCTCCCCACGGTCTGGATCTCTGGAGCAGATCTCCACATCTTAGTCCTGCTTCTCCTTGTTGTTTCCATATTTCCCACATCTCGATTTTAAGGCTTCATCATAAAAAGCTCAACAACTTCAATCCTAAAAAAGTTTTGGTCGGCCCTCACACATGTTCACTTCGTCAAGTCTGGCCCTCTTTGGAAAAAGTTTGGGCACCTTGTCATAAGCCCTTGTTTCCGCCTTTCTTTTCCATTGCATTTTGGCTACGTATATAATTTCTGTTTGTAATAATAATAATAATAATAATAATAATAATAATAATAATAACAACAACAACAACCTTGGTGTGGCTCATTTGGCCCATACCCCCTGCCCCAGGCATCTTGAAAAGCACCTGTCGAATCGACGTCCGCTGGTTCCCCTTCGACACCCAGAAGTGCGACCTGAAGTTTGGCTCCTGGACGTACGACGGCTGGCTGCTTGACCTGCGCATGCTGGAGACTGACACCTCTGGCTACGTGGCCAATGGCGAGTGGGACCTCATGGGTAAGGCGGAACCTCCAGCAAACCCAGCGCCAAGCTCCTAGTCCTCATGAGGTTGGGTTTATTATTATTTTAGACAATAGGGCTCCTGCGGCCAGGGATGGGGGAAGGAATTCAGCTTTGTTCTCATGTAAATGCAAAACTGCCTTGTTCACGCTTTTTGAAAAACAGTGCAAACTGGAACACAGTTGTTCCGCCTGGCCTTTGGCTTGGAATAATTTGATTCCTTCCCCCTCTTTCTTTTTTCCTTTCTCCTTCTGTGATGGAACTCCTATTTGGGGACTTCCCTGGCTTTTTTCTGGCCCACGTAGGACTAGTCTGGATAGTTGGTGAAGACTTGACTTTTTTATCCCCCCAAAAGTTTTTGATTGAGTTTCCACTGAAATGAGGCTGCATTTTAATGTTTTAATGTATTTTAATCTTGTTTTTTAAGCTGTATTTCCATCAGTTGTTTTTATATTTGGTATTAGCTGCCCTGAGCCTGGTCTTGGCTAGGGCGGGCGGGGTATAAATAAAAGTTATTATTATTATTTACTATTATTAATATTATTAGCCTTCTTAATTTGCACTTAGCAGGGCAGTTTTACAGTCAAGTCGGGAGTACAAAATTGCATCTGCCCGGGTAAAACATGCACATAAATGCCTATATATGAAGCCCGGTTCAAAGAAAGTCCTGGGCCTTGCAGACTTGGGTAAATGTGAGGGGCATCAGTTGGGACAGATTTCTTAGACTGGCATGACCAAATCAAACTTGTGAAAATTCCCTGTAAAGGGTACCAGAGGCCAAGTGACCTCATCCTGCACACACAGATCTCTGGAATGCCGTTAGACCATCTGCTGTTGCTCAGCAACCCCGGAATGGGGGGAGAAATTCAACTGAGTTCTCATTTAAACCCAAACTGACCAAATCCACACTTTACAAGGCAATACATGAATTAAACAAAGCCACCCTCCCAAATTCACACTTCTCTGAATTTTGCAATGCGCTTCTCCAGCTGAGTGATATTTATGATATTTATGCATATACTGCGGTGAAGCGTGCATAGAAACGCATATAATGTGCGAAAAAAAATGTATTAGGAAATCGCTTGGCAAAAATGGTGTGCGGCAGGACTTTTTAAAATGCAAGTTTGCAAACTGATGTGGGCATGTGGAGGAGAACTGAACCTCAGGCGGGGGGGGGGGGCAAAAACCTCCCCATGAGAAACAGGAAGAAACTGAAACGGATTGATTCTCTGGCGTACGCTGACTCCCCCTTCCTCCTCACCTGCTACAGGTGTGCCTGGCAGTCAGAACAAAGTGTTCTACGAATGCTGCCGGGAGCCCTACCTGGACGTCACCTTTGCGGTCACCATGCGGCGCCGAACACTTTACTATGCCCTCAACATGCTGGTCCCTTGCCTCCTCCTTTCAGCCATGACCTTCCTGGTCTTTCTCCTGCCAGCCGATTCCGGAGAGAAGATTTCCCTGGGTAAGCAGAACAATTCAAGCCGAACAATTATGCTAATTATTGCCTGTGTGGTTCCCCCCTTCCACTACCTAGCACTTTTGTTGTTGAGTCGTTTAGTTGTGTCCGCCTTTTTGTGACCCCCTGGACCAGAGCACGCCAGGCACTCCTGTCTTCCACTGCCTCCCGCAGTTTGGTCAAACTCATGCTGGTAGCTTCGAGAACACTGTCCCACCATCTCGTCCTCTGTCATCCCCTTCTCCTTGCGCCCTCCATCTTTCCCAACATCAGGGTCTTTTCCAGGGAGTCTTCTCTTCTCATGCAGTGGCAAAGTCTTGGAGCCTCAGCTTCACGATCTGTCCTTCCAGTGAGGACTCAGGGCTGATTTCCTTCAGAATGGAGAGGTGTGATCTTCTTGCACTCCATGGGACTCTCAAGAGTCTCCTCCAGAACCAGAATTCAAAAGCATCCATTCTTCGGCGATCAGCCTTCTTTATGGTCCAGCTCTCACTTCCATACATCACTACTGGGAAAACCAGAGCTTTAACTATACGGACCTTTGTTGGCAAGTTGATGTCTCTGCTTTTTAAGATGCTGTCTAGGTTTGTCATTGCTTTTCTCCCAAGAAGCAGGCGTCTTTTAATTTCGTGGCTGCTGTCACCATCTGCAGTGATCATGGAGCCCAAGAAAGTAAAATCTCTCACTGCCTCCATTTCTTCCCCTTCTATTTGCCAGGAGGTGATGGGACCAGTGGCCAAGCACCCCCAAACTTGGTCCTCCAGCTGTTTTGGGACTACAGTTCCCATCATCCCTGACCACTGGTCCTATTAGCTAGGGATGACGGGAGTTATAGTCCCAAAACAGCTGGAGGGCCGAATTTGGGGGTGCCTGGCCTAGCAGAAGCCCTGGCGTTCGAAGCTCTTTGCGGATATTATCTGAGTGGATGCTCACAACAGCCTCACGAGGAAGGTTGGTGTTTGTTGTACCCATATTGCAGAAGGAAGGACTGAGGCAGAGGAGTGTGGACAAGGCAGCTGAGCCTCCTGGCAGTTTTTCCTTGGGTTTTTGCCTCTTTCACTTAGACGCTCCTTCTAACCCAGTGGAATAACAGCCTGTTTCCCCCCCTGACAGGCATCACCGTTCTCCTCTCGCTCACTGTCTTCATGCTGCTTGTGGCGGAGGTTATGCCGGCCACCTCTGACTCCATTCCGCTCATAGGTATGTACGGGAGGGAGATCTGGAGATGGATTGGTTTGGCCAGGGATGGGCAGACCTTAATTGTGCTCTCTGCTCCTAAATGTGATGGAGCCAGACAATTAAACCGCTGTGTTGCAAACAATTATCAGTAATATCCAAGGCAACACAATGACCAAGTAAAACAATATCAATATCAATATAAACTCTTTATATAATCTATACGGAACATAGAACAATATGAAAAACCAAATAAACAGAATCTCATAAACCTCTGAGAGCAAGTCTTATAAGTCTTGATATGTTACATAACTGTATGACCACTGCTCCATAGATATTGTTGTTATACAATTCCATTGACCATATATAGATGGGTTTATGATGCATTTTTGTATCCTTCTGCTGTGCCGAAGAAGAATTCCACCAAACAGTGGGTATATCTGGAATCACTGTTCACTGCGTCTGTTTGCGGACCACTTCAGCAGCGTTGGACATCCTAAAACAAAGCTTTACGGCTTGCTTTCATGAGATAAGAATCTGACCCATTGCTTGCATAGTCTACAAAGACTTTCAGAGACTTATAAAACTTACTTTCAGAGATTTATGAGATTCTGTTTATTTGGTTTTTCATATTGTTCTATGTTTTGTATAGGTTATATAAAGAGTTTATTTTGATATAGCATTGTGGTACTTGGTCATCGTGTTGCCTTTGATATTACTGATTACTACTGCTCCTAACGCGGGTGGCGCTGTGGGTTAAACCACAGAGCCTAGGACTTGCTGATCAGAAGGTTGGCGGTTCGAATCCCTGCCACAGGGTGCGCTCCCGTAGCTCGGTCCCTGCTCCTGCCAACCTAGCAGTTCGAAAGCACGTCAAAGTGCAAGTAGATAAACAGGTACCACTCTGGCGGGAAGGTAAACGACGTTTCTGTGCACTGCTCTGGTTCGCCAGAAGCGGCTTAGTCCTGCTGGCCACATGACCCGGAAGCTGTATGCCGGCTCACTTGGCCAGTAAAGCGAGATGAGCGCCGTGACCCCAGAGTCAGTCACGACTGGACCTAATGGTCAGGGGTCGCTTTACCTTTACCTTACTGCTCCTAAATGTGATGGAGATAGGTTGCCACGGGCACTTTGTACAGGTTTAGAGATCATAGAATCGTCAAACTGTAGAGTTGGAAGGGACCGTGCAATGCAAAGAAGCCCCTGATCCCTGAGATATACTGCTCCTGTACCTGGAAGTTCCATTTAAGCCTCACATCTGTCAATACACCTGTCCCTCTATGGATTTATTCATTCTTAGTTGCCTGCCAGCGGAAGGCAGGCAAATGTTATAGAAACAATAATTAGGATATCACTGCTAGGTAGGGATGAACAAACCTGTTAGTTCCAGTTTCTCGTTTTCCAGTTTGCCGCTGTGTCGTTTTTTGTTTTTAAAAAGCAAACACAACATTTCATAATTGTTTTACTGCACATCTTTGAATATACACAATTTTGCAAGCCAATTCCCCCAACCCATTGCATTTTTGTATGCTGTTCTCAGGAAAATATATTCCTTTTCCTGCGACTTTCCCCCTAACATATGCATTTTCGTACATATTTTGGTTGCAAGTAGTTTCGGAGGATTCGTTGGTTAGTGTTTTGATTCAGGAAGTGTGAATCAGGCAGGGTGTGATCCTGCAAGATCTGCCCCCCACCTGCCTTGCCCTGATGTGCACTCCAGGATCCTCTGAGTCCTTTCTCTCTGCCTCTAGGACAATACTTTGCCAGTACGATGGGCATGGTCAGCCTCTCTGTGGTGGCGACAGTCTTTGTGCTCCAGTACCACCATCACGACCCGGACGGCGGCTGCATGCCCAGATGGGTAAGCGCTTTTAAAAATCCGTTTTCAGAATCGCTGCTTTGTTTATCACCTAGCGCCTTGTATCCAACGTAGGCGACATTCACGGCACTCCTTTTATTTTTCTTAAATCGTTTTTTATTAATTTTCCAATAAAGAACATCCAATTAACATATCAAATCATAATCCAATAAAAAAGCTAAAATAAAAGAAGACCAAATTATGATCCAAATTATAATTATTAATTATTTGGAGGCTTCTCATAGTCTGGACCTTGAAGCATATCTCCAAACCTCAATCCTGTTTCTCCTCATTGTTTCCATATTTCCCACATCTCAGTTTTAACGCTTTAAACTTCTCCGTCTCTGGCTCTGCGGCATTCCTTTCAAAGCACTAGGGTCCCACTATAAACACTGTCGTGGCTTCCCCCAGAGAATCATGGGAGCTGTAGTTTGTGACGGGTGCTGAGGCAGGTTGCTAGGAGACCTGATTCCCCTCACAGAGCTACAATTCCAAGAGGGGAATCCACCCCTCTTTTTCACGTATGTAATAAGAGCGGCTACGATTCTCTACGCACAAAAATGGAAGATCCCACCAAAGAATGGGGAAGTGAGGCAATGGATTATGTAGAACTGGTCAAGTTAACAGCCAGATTAAGACAATCTAGCGATGATTGCTTTGTGGAAGGCCGGAAACACTTTTTGGACTACAGTGGTACCTCTGGATACGAACGGGATCCGTTCCAGAGCCCTGTTTGCATCCTGAAGCGAACGCAACCCGCGTCTGCACGTGCCGTGATTCGCTTCTTCCGCGCATGTGTGTGACGTCATTTTGAGTGTCTGCGCATGCGTGACTGGCGAAACCCGGAAGTAACGCGTTAAGTTACTTCCGGGTCGCCACGGAGTGCAACCCGAAAATGTTCAACCTGAAGCAACTTCAACCCGAGGTATGACTTTATTTAACTCGTGATGAACTTCACAAGAAGGATTTGAAATATGAGCAACGGGAGGAATTGGAGAATGCAGTATGGATGGGATGGTATAAAAGAGAAAAAGGTTTTGTGCGGCAGAAGGTGAGAAATAAAAACACCATGGAATATGGGATGGGAAGCTGGAAAAATGTCTTACGTATGGAAGCGTGCATGTCAAATTTTTGAAAATTTAATCTCAATTTATTACAAAAAATGAAACCACCCACCTCTCTTTCCAGGGGATTCTGGGAATTGTAGCTCCTCCTACCAACTCACAGCACCATTAACAAATGATAGTTCCCAGAATTCTTTGGGAGAAGCCAAAATGGTATCATAGTGCTTCAGATGTATGGTGGAAACTTGTCCCAAGAGCATTTATTGGTTTCCGAGTTGTTGACCTTTCCCTGATGATCCGTTCCCTCTTCCCTTCCCTTGTGGACCCACCCTCCTTTCTTGGCTCTGTAATAAACGGGGTCCCCGTTTCCCCTCAACCGTAAACTCCGTTCCCTCTCCTTTATCGTCTTGCTGTTTCCACGCAGGTCCAGGTGGTGGTGTTGCAGTGGGGAGCCTGGCTTCTGCGCATGCGCCAACCCGGCGAGGACCCCGTGGGGCGGCCACACTGCGCCCCCAGCCTGCTAAGTTGCAGCTCGGACAGCAGCGACGGCGGTGGCTCGCCGACCCGGCAGGCCCGTCTCCCCGTGGCGCTGGCCAACGGCAACCTCGCCTACCCCGCGGCGCTGCTCCCGGCCAAGCCCCCCGACGTGCCGCGCCCGTTCCTCCCGTCCCCGGAGCTGCCGTCCTCCAGCCCCGAGGAACTGCTTGCCGCCCCTGAGCTGGGCCGCATCCTGGAAGAACTGCACTATGTGGCTCAGTGTTTTCGGGGCCGAGACGCCGCCCAGGCCGCCTGCAGCCAGTGGAAGTTTGCAGCAGCCGTCCTGGACCGCCTGTGCCTGGTCACCTTTGCTCTGGTCCACATCGTCTGTTCCATCGGTATCCTCATGGCCGCGCCCAACTTCCCCGAGGCCATCACAAAGGACTTCCTGTGACGCTAAGCCCGCAAAATGGCAGGTTTTCCCAATGTCTAGGTTTTGGCGTCTTCCTCTCACGGCAGGACAGGTCTTTCCAACATGGCTTCCCTCCCTAGCAGTAGGATGTTGCTAGAGGCTTCCGGCAAGGAGTATCCGGGACAATTGAGGACAACTGGCCTTACCGGCCAGAACTTCTGACCCACTTGTGAACGCTGTCCTGCTGAGTTCTGTGTGCTCATCAGGAGGACCAAACGGACTCCGTACCGACACCCCTGTCCCGCACGCCAAGTCCATAACACTCGCCCTGAAGGATTTCAGATCATAGCTGTCAACTTACAGATTTGAAAATAAGGGGCCAGCAGCCTTGAAAATAAGGGAGCAGCAGCCAGAATAAGGGATTTTCCAAACACAGGTATGCTCAGCTTCTGAGCCCCTCCGAGCCAAAGGCAGAAAGCCCAGCCAGCAGCCAAACGAAGCCTCAAGCGGTGGTTCCCACAGCGCAGCAACCCGGCAAAGGGGACGCAGCAAGGAAAACCACCGTCACCTCTCTGCTGGGAAGCGCTGAGCAAAGGCGAGTCCCCAGGCAACGCAGCTGATTTGATCGGCACAAGGCATGCAAGCTCCGCCTCCAGTCGTTCTTAGACTCCTTATTGGGTGAGCAACGCAGCCAAGCAACACAGTTGGAGCCACCCTCCTCCCTGGCCAGCAGGGAGGGAGGGAGAGGAGCTGCTTCCTTTGAAACCCGGGAAATTTAAGGGACATCATCAATAAGGGACAGCAGCGGGACACGGCGCTGGGATAAGGGGCTTTCCCGCCAAATGAGGGACGGTTGACAGCTATGTTTCAGATTCAAACTTCCTCTAGAATTTACCACTCATTGTTTTTCTGAGAGGGGCCTATTTGAGCCTGAACGCCACGGATGTCAAGAAGGCCTCATTCTCCGTCCTGCCCCATCGCTGCCGCACGCAGAGCCATTTCCCTTCTGCTGCAGTTCATCTTCCGCCAAAGAATAGGTTATCTGTCTCGCTGCCCGCTGTGGCGAAATTACATAATATACGTAATGAATTACCCCGGCATTATGTTACGCTTGGCCCCGTGCATTTCGGTGAAAATGAAACACAGAGCAAATGGTGTGTTAATCGTCTTGTGGCATTTACAGATCAACAGCAGCAGCAAATACCAATTGCATTTGCCGTCTCCATTTCCCTTCCATTCTTGGGATGACCAAGCGAACATGGTCCACTTCCACGCCATAGTCCTGGAACTCCTAAATCCGTTTGGGAGCCCTGACCTGGTTTATAAACCCCGGAGGAGGTTTTCGTGGAGACCCTTTTATAGCAAAGGAAACTAAACCGATTCACATGTCTTTGTGTGTACACATCCTGCAATGGATCGTGGCCAGGGATTCAAGCCCTGCCCCAGCAGCCTTGAGCCAAGGCCACATGGTCACTCTCTCTTCCTCAGTTTTCCTGGGCTGTAAAATGGGTACATGCCAAGCTACTTTCTTGCCGGGGTCTGCTATGAAGTCAAAGGATGCAATGGAGTTTATGAAAGCGTTTTTGCAACTGACGAGGTTCGGATTCACTGAATGTGGGAATGTTTTTATTGTGTCACACAGTACCAATCTTCTCGCTTCGAGAGGCAATGCTATGAACATTCGTATGTTCACAGTTTTGTGTATGTTAACAAGACATTGCTAAATGTCGTGCCAAAAGGAAGAGGGGGTATCTTTCCATTTTGATGGTTTGTTTGTGATCTTTCTGATTCCCCCCCCCCCCGGTATAGTGTGTTACCATTTATGGTGGCATATATATAAATGTATTTTTTTTAACACTTGCCTTCCCAGGAGGACAGAGAATGTTAGCCAAATCAAGTACACCTTTCCTCTTCTCTTTTCACAACTTTTCGTAACTACTACAGTACCTCTAAGTGATGGCAACACAGATTGGATTTGCTTTTCATTTAATTTTATTTAGACAGAAAAAAATTAAATTATTAAAAGTGGCAATAAATAATCAATAACTTAAGCATTGATATTGTCTGAAACATATAATCCAACTCTTCGTTTTTTCTTAAAATTCCTCATCACTAAAAGTTCTTCTGATTTTGGGGGTTCCCCCCTTCTTTATTTTTTTCCTCATTTTTTCCCTTTTCTCCTTCTAAATAAAATGTCCAAGTAGTAAACCCACCTCCCACCTCCCTAGAAGGGAAAAAGAAAAGAAAAAGAGAGAGGGACAGAGAGAGAAAGAGAAAGAAAGATTTAAAAATCCTCTAAAATCAGAAAAGTTAACATGGTGATGGATAGGAAACCCTTTTTTAAAATTTAATTGCAGCTAATCGCAATGGAATTATTTACAATTACTGGATCAGCAAAAGAGACTTGTAAACATATATTTCTTTTTTCTTCTCTTTCCTTCCTCATGGTATATAACCTTGATTTCAGAGCGCTTGTGAGCATGAGAGGTTTCTGAGCACGGGGGGAGAGAGAGAGATTGTGGTTTGATACCCCCAGCCCTCCATCCTTGGGGGAGACATAGGTAAAAATAAATACAAGGAAGGACAAAGACCTTCTGTTTTGCAGTGGGGGCAAGCGGAAGAGTCATGAGTAGGTTTTGGTCTCTGGGCTTGTTGGGTTAACTTTACACACACCAAACTACTCGAGAGGGGAGAGTGAGCGTGGCGTGTGTTTAAGCAGAAAGGGAAGAGAAGTATTTTGGGTCTGGGGTCTGACAGAGCAGAAAGATAAGGAATGGGTAATTCAGTCAGTACCGAGAACGGGGAATTTCTGGTAAGCAAGGAGCTTAACTTCGGAAGAGACACCCTGTGTTTGGAGATTCAGCTTTGGTGAGCATCCTTTGACTTGCCCTCTCAGCGTGCGATGAGTCCGTTCCGTGTCCTCGTATCGCCACCCAAACATAAACAAGGTCTGGATAGCAGCTCTGCCATTACGGCCCTGCAGGACAACCGGGTGTATAAAACTGCTTGCCAAAGGGCAGTTGGCGCTCCTCACATGCTTGGATATGGAGATACGAAGGTTAAGGTCTGGTTTCTCTTGATTTTTTTTTTTGCCTTTTGCCCTCTCCGAAAAACCAAAGAATGGATTCGCATGGCGGGAGGGGGATGAGCGGAAAGATTAGCTGTGAAACAGCTGGCAGAAAATGTGGTTAATCCAAAAGATCTTTTGGCCGAAATGGATTCAGGTGGCTTCAGGAATGTTGGTAAGTTTTGGCGGCAACCTTGGGGTTGATTTGGGGCTGATTTGGAGAGGTGGGCAACTCAGAGATCTTGCAGCCGGCCTCTTCGTGGGGCATAGGCTGCATCCAGTCTGTCTGTCTCTGCTCATCTTGTGAGAGATACACTGAATGACAACGGGAAGGAGTATCACATTTCCACTGCCCACCAGTTCTGGCTGGCCGGATACTCAAAGACCAGGTGTTTCCATTTCCCCCACTGGGTGGTTTTTGGTGTCCTGCTTTGAAAAGCTCTCCTACATCAGCCAGACTGTGATGCCCAAAGGGAGGCTGGCAGGAAACGGTGGCCAAAAGAGTTCGGGTTTAATTTCAGGTTTGCATGTGGCTCTTTTTCCAGAGAGGCCCTCTCCTAACACAACCAGAAAAAGCTTTCACGTTTTTGTTTCTCTGTCTTAATCACTTCAGCTGGGGTCCCCAGAGCCTCACATGCCATCTTGGGCTCAAAACAAAAAGTTTTCTCGTCCAGTTCTTGGGTTATTTTGACCCCCTCCTTCCTCTTTGAGGTTTCCTCCATCCTCGAAGCATTTCTGGATCCCTGAATGGCAATACCAAGATACTTGGGGGGTGGAGGAGAGGCACATTTCCCTTTGATATGAAAAAATATAAGTTTCCACTCTGATGCATCTACCCCCAACGCAGATACGACGGGCGGCGATAAGTTTCCAGGAGAAGAGAAGAGGGAGAGCGATTTGGGGTTGTTGTTTCCGGGGGTGGGGGAATATAATGACATGCTCTTTCAAAGCCCGGTGGGGAGAGAGGGTCTGGACAGGCTGTTTCTTTAGGGTGAGGACGGCTGCATTTCCACCAGTGCTCCTGTGGCTTTAAACAGCAGCGTATCTGAAAAATATCGGCACCTATAATCTCTTGCATGCCTGCATCGTATGATTAAAGGTTCCCACTCCTAAATGGTGGGCAGGTTGCTGATATTTGCAGCGCTGAGTATCCACCAGAACCCCCCACCTCCCCCCAAAAAAGCTGCTTGCAGGGGAGGCTGCCTCGTTGCACCCCTGTATGAGGCCCTGGTCTGAGATTTCCCGAGGAGGCACTCTCAGGGCAGCGACTCCTTTGGGGTTGGGTTGTTTTACACTGGCCTGCATAGTCCCAAAAAATCAACCTTTCCGTTTGAGCAAAGCTTTCTCTCACCTCCTGAGAGGTTGCCTGGATCGGTGTAAGAAATTGGGTGGAGAGTGGATTATCGGAGATCCACAAGCTGCCCGCAAACCCCTATATTGGCCCATTCCTTAGCCCCCCAAGTCCCTAGGTTGCTGCACCCTAACAGTGCGAGAGCAAAAGGGCTGAGGACCCCAAAGGTGAGGCTGGGTTCCTCTCCGGTTTGGTCCTGAGTCCATCTTTCTTGGCATGTCTTCTGTCCAAGCTTCCCTTGTCCTAAATTTCCTTCTGCCTTGAATCTTGCTTTTTAAATGATTATTCTAAGCAGGGCTTTCATGAGCTGCATGTCTTGGTGACTCCACTTCCCAGAATGCAGTGCTTCTTGGCTGGGTTGGGGGGAGGGAGGGGGCAAGGATTGGAGTGTACGGAGTGGGGAGTGGGGAAAGCCCTGTGGCTGGCAGAAGGGGAGATATATATATAGACAGAGATATATAGTGAGCCCGTCTCATCGCTCATCCCGTCCTCAAAGAGGGGCTTGGTTGGAGCAGCTGAAGGGGGATCTTCCGGGTCTCCGGCCGGTGAGGAAATCGGTGGCGCTCAAGCTCAGAGAGCCAGTGGCTTTCCTATTATCTACGAGGAGGAAGAAGAGCAGAGGAAGAGAGGGAGGGGGCAGGAGGGAAGGGGGAGACATCAAGGGGGCTTTGTTCCTCCAGTAAGCTCCAGACCTGGAAAGAGAGAGCGAAAAGGGGAAACAAACAACAGAAAAAGAACAGAGATATATATATTAAACGTCTTTCTTTCCAGCTAAAGCCACTGGGTCACAGAGAATCTGAGGTGCCCGGAAGCCTGGGACATGCAGACAGAGGAGGGTGGTTTGCGTGGATTCCTGGGATCGAAATCTTCCCCTCGATTTCTGCCCAACCTGGGTGAGGCGGCCATGTTTGAATAGGCTGCGTCTTTTGCAGCGCCTTCCTACTTGGGGGGCCGCAGAAGAGGCTCCCCTGGCCTCCAGAGTCCTCATCCCCCCTTGACTGTGCCAGAGGATGTATGTCAATAAATCTCATTTTGAGGGTGTGTTGCGATTCCTTCCCTGGCCGAACAACGCAGCCATGATTAAAACATCAGGCTAGTAAATTTTGAGCGGTCAAGTAAGGATGGATGGATCTGACCATTTATGCTCCATCACTTTCTCATTCCCCCCAGTCTTAAATTCAGTTTTCCACATGTTCCTCAGCAATTTGCAAATTCTTTATTTCTTTTAGAGTAAACCTTGCAAAAATTCGTGTTAGGAGTGAATTTTTCATTGCGTGCACATTGTTGTACAAGGTTTGGACTAAAAATGGGCACATCTTGGCAAGCGATTTCCACGAATCGGATGCATTTGTTTGTGTGTGATTCACACTAAAGTTTGCATCTTGGTGCAGACTTCTATCTAGTAAGAATTTTGCACTGCAAAGTTTGGAGAAGCACGAATTTTTGTAGGATTGCTGCGATTCGGTTCACGTCTCATTTCTGACGGTGCGAATTGGGTGGATTTGCATTCAAAAAATGCCAGCGAAACCCCCAGGGTGAAGGCAGCTGGTCTGCGCTCCGTAAACTTACATTAATAATAGTAATAAGAACCTTTTAGGAATAGCCACAGAAAAACGCCTGTGGTTAGATTTGCAGGACGAGGCAATGGCGCTGATGGTGAGTCAGATCTTAATCTTACTCCTTTCTGTCTCTCTGCCTCCACCCCACAAAGCAGGGCAAATTTCCCTCTGTTCCCCACCAACACCGTCCCAAGATTCCAGCAGACAGAGTCCCCTCTAGCACAAGAGACCCGCTTAGATCATCCAATTAGCTCTGTTCTGCCATTTTGCCGTGTCTCCAAAGGCCACGGAGAACGGCAAGATGGCAGCTGAGGAGGAACCTGATCCCATTAGGGGACTTTCCGGCGTTTTGGCTTTTTATGGAGAGTGGTGGGCCGAACCCTGCTCTCAGGTTGTCATATTCCACCCCTCCTGCCTCTCTGGAGGAGGCAGTTGGCTCCTATAAATTGTGGTCAGGGAAGATTCCCTCCTTTTCTTAACCTCTGCCCCGAACTCTGTTTTGGTCTTAAAGATAACCCTTGTGTTATTCTACCTTTCCCCCTGCCTTGGGCTTTAAAATAAATAAAATAATAATAATAATAATAATAATAATAATAATAATAATAATAATAATAATAATAATTATACCCCGCCCATCTGGCTGAGTTTCCCCATCCACTCTGAGGGGCTCCCAATCAAGTGTTAAAAACAATACAGCATTAAATATTATGGGGGCTTTGACTCTCTTTGGCTTCCCCCCATCTTAAAACCCCGGGTTGTAGCCACGATAATCCACTCAAGAAAGTTCTTTAAAGAATGTTGCAGTCACGGGAGCGGTGGAAGCAGAAAACGACCCTCCTTTTTTGGGTGGGTGGGTCTGTCGTGTCTGGTGGGTTTGAAATGACCGGGATGATTGTCCTCGCTCCCCACCCCCGTCGAGAAGCCGCCCTGTGGAGCCCATCACTGGGGGGGTCCGGCCTCCACACGGCCTTGGCCACGAGCCCCACCCCACGGTGCTTTATTTCTTAGCAACTAGAAATACAGAGACACACACACACACACACACACCAACGACGACGACAAAAAGAAAGAAAGCAAACACACGGGAAGAACCCACGGCGACAATAAAGAACGACGACGAGAAAAGAAAAGGTAGAGGCCTTTTTTTGGAAGCTGGGGAGTCTCACGGACAAAAACAGCCCGGCCGGCCAAGCACAACAACACATCGGGATGAGAGATTCCGCGGGCGGCAACGGTTGCCATGGAATAGCCAATCGGGAATCTCCGGGATGGATGGATGGATGGCAGTGGTACCCAATAGGTTCGCAGAAGGGAGTGATGAAAAATAGGGGGTTGGGGGGGAGAGAAAGAGGTTCATGCAGCAGGTCAAAGAGATGGAGACGGTGTAGGGCGGAGGGTCAGGCAGGCAAGGCAGTCCAATGGGGGTCAGGATGGGGAAGAGAACCATGAGTGTTGAGGGGGTGGGTGAATTGTGAGCACAGCCCACAGTGTGTTTTTTTTTGGGGAGGGAAGGGATGGGGGAGAGAATCACCTTTGCCAAACAAGAGCGTTGACTTGTGTCTGTTCCCTTTGCCCCAAGCTAATGTATGCAATTTGGGGGGTGGCACGAACTCATGGAATATGACGCAAACCCCCCCTTTTCCTGCTGTTCTCAGTCCTGTGCTCCAAATCACTAAGGTAGGTTGGAAGTCCTACTTTCAATACCCTTGTTTGTGATGGGAACAGCTGCTGACCTGTTTCACCGGGTACCACATTTTTTGCTCTATAAGACGCATTTTTCCTCCTCCTGAAAAGTAAGGGGAAATGTATGTGCGTCTTATGGAGCGAATGCAGGCTGCGCAGCTATCCCAGAAGCCAGAACAGCAAGAGGGATTGCTGCTTTCACTGCGCAACGATCCCTCTTGCTGTTCTAGCTTCTGGCTTAGCCCCTCAGTCCCTTCCCCCACCTCCCGGAAAAGCCCCCAAGAGCCGCGCTCCCTTTAAAGAGCCGCGTGAAGTGTGAGTGCGGCTCTTGGGGAAAAGCCTGCAAGTGCCTCACACACGTTCCACGCGGCTCTGCTCAGCACTCCCTTTAAAGAATTCCCCCCCTTGCATTCCCCCTCTAAAAAATAGGTGCGTCTTATGGTCAGGTGTGTCTTATGGCGCGAAAAATACGGTAATTATTCTGCAGTCATCAAATCGGCACTATGTACCTAAACGGGTAGGCAAGGGAACCCAGTCTTGGACTGCCTTGGGTGTATGCACCCAAGTTGGTCTCCAAAGTGGTTTTCTTCAGACCACACCTGTCTGTCATCCAGCTGATGTCACTGTGGGCAATACGCTGGCAAATCAGATCCCTGCAGCTGGCAGGATGTTTGCCAGTTGGTGAGAAGAATGCTCCTGTTCAGTTTGCAGGCGGTCAAAATACAGTGTGCAGTTTCTTTGCTTCCACGTAGCTCTGTGCTGTTCTTCACAGTCCCAACATAACACTTCAAAATGCAGTGTCTTGTAATGTCAATTACAATTTTTGTAATGTCAATTACAATTTTTGTAATGTCAATTACAATTTAACCCCTGTGTTGCAAACAATAGTCAGTAATATCCAAGGGAACACGATGACCAAATACAATGATACAATATCAATATACACTCTTCATATACAGATAGGTAGCCGTGTTGGTCTGCCATAGTCAAAATAAAAAAATTCCTTCCAGTAGCACCTTAGAGACCAACTAAGTTAGTTCTTGGTATGAGCTTTCGTGTGCATGCACACTTCTTCAGATACACACAGAAGTGTGCATGCACACGAAAGCTCATACCAAGAACTAACTTAGTTGGTCTCTAAGGTGCTACTGGAAGGAATTTTTTTATTTTGACTCTTTATATAGTATGAAATATATGAAATCACATAAACAGAAAACTTACGAATCTCTGAAAGTCACAAAATATGCACTCTTAATGGATTTCAATGATACGATATCAATATACACTCTTTGTATAATATGAAATATATGAAATCACATAAGCAGAAAACTTACGAATCTCTGAAAGTCACAAAATATGCACTCTTAATGGATTTCATATATTTCATATTATATGAAGAGTGTATACTGATATCGTTTCGTTGTTTTTGGTCACCCTGTTGCCTTGAATGTCACTGCGATTGACAGCTGTGTGGCCCCACCTTCCTTTCCAATTTACACGCCCCGGGGTGGGAAGATTGGGATCTGGTCCGGCGGACCAGTTTACAGGTACAAAACGTGTGTCGAGTGTGCCTGAGACCCCATGTAGCCCCATGTAGCATGTAGACCCCATGTAGCAAAGGTGGAAGGTTGGGGGGGGGAGACAGGATCAGGGAGTGGGTGGGAGAGGAAAGGAAAACTTTTAAATAATTTCATTCGCCCACAGAACAAAAAGCACAAACCAATTGCACAGAGCCACCAGCCAAATGCGTCTGAGAGATTAAGAAACAACCGTACAGACAGGCAAAAAAAAAAAAAAAAAAAAAAAAAAAAAAGGAACAACACACAGCACAGGCAAGAAAATCATAGAAAAGAACAGGCCACAGCGATATGGTGACAACAGCAGTAGAAAAGGTGACCGAAACCAAATAGAGGTAAATTGGAGGGTGAGGCAGTGTTCTCAGGTGGGGCAGCTTGTAGTATTAAGGGATGGAAGGGGCAGAGGTGGCGCCCAGTTCAAAATCGAATTGAGACTCTCTTTTTGGAGTTTGGGGGCAGAGACGGGGGGACGTGTGGGTGCAGGGGCCCGTGTGTGTGTGTGTGTGTGTGTGTGTGTGGTGGAGGGGGGGCTTGCTGTGCAGGGGGAGGCATGGGAAGGGGGGGGAAGGAGGGAGGGGGAGATAAGTTCACCAAACGAAAACTACGTTCCAGAAACTCACGGCACATCCAGTAAACGCTAAACCACGCAGACGTCATGCAAAAAGAGTGCAGCTCGGATCACATGACGTTTTTGTTTGTTTGTTCTTTCCAAATAATAAATAATAATAAAGATATAACAATCACTTTTCTTTTTGTTCATTCCAGAGGATGCAACTTACAAGGGGGGGCGGAGCTACGTCTCTCGCGACAGGCGAAGGGGTTGGCTTAGCAACAGAGTCGTCTCAAGATATGATTGCAACACCCTGTCGGAGGGAGGGAGGGGGGAGGGGGGAGGGAGGGGGTGGGCGTGGTTTCGAGCAGCAAAGAAAAAAAACGGGAATTTGGTTTTCTTTTTGTTTGTTTTTGTGTGTGTGCGTGCACGCGTGGAAAAACGAACGGTTCTTTAAATTTGTTTTTTTTGCAACTTCACCGATAAGAAAAGGGTTTTCTAAAAAATAAAATAAAAAGGACATTTAGTCAAATGACACTGCTTACTGACACATGGAAGGAAGACACGAGACAGGGGGTTTTTCGACTCTGGTCACTTGTAAACTCCCAGCATGCATTGGGAAGAAAATGGACGGATTGCGTTGTCACAACTTTCCTTTTATAAGAAAAAATGTCCCTTGATTCTTTTAGGACAGGTGTGGGGGAACCAGTCCCGGTCACTGCAAGGGAGATTAGACTTCCCACCCCTTGGCTTAAAAAACCCCCAAAGCACAACCCACAACTGACAATGGTCCTTAAGTGAGACTGGTGGCGAGGCACAATCTGATATGACAAATTATACAAATCCACTATTTAAAAAATAACGTTCATCTCCATTGCACCTTTCCCAATTTCATCAAGCTGCCTGGCAAACAGATCTACAAATGTTTTTAATCTTCGCTTGTTCCCTTAAAACAAACAAAACGAAAAAATGATCCCCACCTGTCCAAGCTCATTTCTGACAGTATTCTGAGGGCAACTAGACCAACATGGTTTGCAATCCAGCTTACCAAAGCCTCTGTTGAACTTTTTGCCAACTCCTTGGGTTAAAAAGAATGAATTTGTAACACTCCAGAATGGAAAGGGGGCCATAAGTGATGGAGGGTGGGAGGTTGGAGGAGACAACATCCCAGAACTGACTCCTGAAATTTAAATATACCAGGAGGAGAAAACACACGCACTCACAAGATTTCCTTGATTTGAAAACAACCACCCAGAAAGGTCACCTAGGGTGATGCCCTGCACAAGAGGGCAACCCTCACCACACCTGACAAAGAAGCGTCACACCTGGAGAGATTTATCTGTAGGTGGGGAAATGCGAACGAAAGCAAAGGCGTGGTGTGACAGGTTATAATAATAATAATTTTTTATTTGTACCCCGCCCCTCTGGCTGGGTTTCCCCAGCCACTCTGGGCGGCTTCCAACAAAGATTAAAAATACATTAAAATGTCACACATTAAAAACTTCCCTGAACAAGGCTGCCTTCAGATCTCTTCTAAATGCCAGGTAGTTGTTTATTCCCTTGACATCTGATGGGAGGGTTTTCCACAGGGCGGGTGCCACCACCGAGAAGGCCCTCTGCCTGGTTCCCTGTAACTTGGCTTCTTGCAATGAGGGAACCGCCAGAAGGCCCTCGGAGCTGGACCTCAGCGTCCAGGCAGAACGATGGGGATGGATGTCATACCACACCTAGACACTAGTGAATCCTGTCCTCTCTCCCCCATCCCTCCTCACATGCGGGTCTCCATTGAGCCTCCGACCTAAAATACACAGCCACAACGGCTGGGATCGGACTGTCCAATTGCTCTAGAGGAGGCTGCACATGGTCTCTCTGTTGGGGCGCTGACTTGAGCCCCAGGTTATGGGTGCCCAATGGTGATATAACGTGACGCAACGTGACATCATGTCATCACGGCACTTCCGGGGCCTGGCAGGGTCTCTGACGTTGTCTGGTAGAAACCAGAGGTCGCGTCACAGCCCTGCACTGTGGGTGCTAAGCACCCACGAATCTTTTGTGTGTGTGGGTGCCCTGTCACCCTGGGAACCCTAGACCTGGTGCCTATGTCTCTCTGAATGCCCAGACCAGGGACTCGTGCAGAAACAGAGCAGCAGCAACAGGCCCAGCTGCCTCAGAGGACTGAGCTGACATTCTCTTTTCCGAAAATTGCAAACCTTTGCAAAGGTGCAGAGCTCAGCCACAGCGAGGCGGAAAGAAGTATCACCAGAGGCGTTCTGGGTAAATAAAATGGCTTTGGTGGCAGCCTCCTCAGTGCTGTTAGCTGTTTCTGCTGCTGCCCCCCCGTGCCCCCACACTTGTCCAGGCCCCCTCACTTCCAAATGCAAGAGCACAAATGCTTAATCTGAGATCTTGCCAACTCTGCTCTGCTAAGGCTGGCTGAACGTCACCGTACTCTCACCGTATTTAGAACTGGGTTGAGCATAGATTTAAATATTGCCTTCTCTGCCCCCTCCACCTTGAAACATCTGCCACCCCCCAAAAAAATATGACCAGGACTGTGTCGCCCAGTGGCATAGTGTGTGTGGGGGGTGCACGGGGGGCCGGCCGCACTGGGTGCAACATCTGGGGGTTAGGGTTAGGGGGCGCAAATCCGTGGGTTAGGGGGTGCAAATTACTTGCCTTGCCCCGGGTGCTGACAACCCATGCTACGCCACTGGTGTTGCCCCCTAATGGCTGGGAGGACACTGTGTGGAATAATGTCGGCCAGAACACACAGTACAACGAAGAGGCAATCTGTGGCCCCCAACCTCAGGTGTTGCTGGACTCCAACTCCCAACAGCCCCAGTGGCCAGCGTGGCCCCAATGTGCAGGGATGGTGATGGAAGTTGTAGCCCAGCCATCTCTGGAGGGTCGCCGGTTCCTCTCCCCAGGCCTTGGTGCTCTCCTGCGGACTCTGGCAAAACCCCCACTCCCCCAGCCAAAACTTGACAGCGGGTTGCAATCTGGGCTTGCAGCAACTGGTGCAATTGTGTAAAGAGAGATATTTTGCATTTTGAGCTCTCTGGGTCTGTTGGGTGCTGTACGGGGGCCCACCACCAAGGCCTGGCATCAACATGTCCCTCAAAGAACGGGCAGAAGTACTCTGCCAGGAAGGCGTTGGAGTCAATGGGCCAGGAGTTAAGGAAAACAAGCTTTCTTGGAAGAGCTTTTACGCTGCTATTTCCCTCTCGGATCCTTGCTACCGGCCCATCAATGCATTTCAAGGGACTTCCGGGGCGCAGGGGTGCGGTGTTGTGGCGCTGCGGTGCCCTCCCTCCAACCCTCGGCAGACGAACGATGCCCGATAGGCCCGTCTGCCCCAGCAGTGTCTCCTAAGCTCCCTCGCTTTGGAAGAGGGGGCACCCACCTGATGGGCAGCCGGTTCAGTAGGGCCGGTTGGCGTCTTTAGGCCTCTTGAGCTGGACTTTGAGGCGTTTCATCCCAATCTGGAAACCGTTCATGGCCTGGATGGCAGCCTGAGCGCTGGCGGGATTGTCAAAACTTACGAATCCTGCAAAAGGCGGAGGGGAAATGGACAAGGAGAAGGGAGGATGGGGTGGGCGAGGGCCTGCTGTGACCTCACAGCATGCAGACGGAGACCGTCCCCCCCTCCGTAGAACCCACCCCTTGCTTGGTTTGGTTTCTAAAGCAAAGATTTAAGTTGATAGTCCCTATGAGGGAGGCGGAGAAGGCACGCTAGCAGGATGTTTCTCTCTCTGCCTGCCGAGTGCGAGAAGACCGCTGGTTTTTAGCCTCTGTGGATTGCGGTCCCCCATGATTTGGGGGGACCCTATTCTCTCTCCCCCGGAACCCCGCTGGGCTATCCCTACCGAAACATTTGCTCTGATTGGTTGCCCGGTCCACAAAGACTTTGGCGGAGATGACGTTTCCGAAGGGAAGGAACATCTGCAAGATCTCAGAGTCTGTGAACTCCTGCGGCAGGTGGTAGATGAAGATGTTACAGCCCTCGGGACCTGGGAGAGGACGGCCATGTTTCGGGATAAAGGAAGGCGGGAGGGAGAGAGGAGAGAGAGAAAGAATTGTTCGTTGAGAACATGCTGGAATACAGAGGGAGCTGGCTGTGCAATCCACACACCCCGTAACATTTAGATCGAAGGAGGTACAGGGTTATAAAGAGCAGAACTAGCTGGCTGAGAAACAGTTTCTATCCAAATGCAATTTTGGTTTTAAACGCAGTGTAAGGAGTCTCTGGGACGCGGGTGGCGCTGTGGGTTAAACCACAGAGCCTAGGACTTGCCGATCAGAAGGTTGGCGGTTTGAATCCCCGCGATGGGGTGAGCTCCCGTTGCTCGGTCCCTGCTCCTGCCCACCTAGCAGTTCGAAAGCATGTCAAAGTGCAAGTAGATAAATAGGTACTGCTCTGGCGGGAAGGTAAACGGAGTTTCCGTGCGCTGCTCTGGTTTGCCAGAAGCGGCTTAGTCATGCTGGCCACATGACCCGGAAGCTGTACGCCGGCTCCCTCAGCCAGTAAAGCGAGATGAGCGCCGCAACCCCAGAGTCGGTCACGACTGGACCTAATGGTCAGGTGTGCCTTTACCTTTACCTAAGGAGTCTCTATGGGAGTATATTGTATTTAATTATGGGGTACCAGAGTTTTTAGGGGGTTAACCAGGCTGGGATTGCAGACTTGTTGGTTTTTGAATGTCTGATGTAGATTTTTTCAGTTTCGTTGTTCTGTATGGGACAATGACAATAAAGATTATCGTATCGAAAGCGAGACATTGCCGGTGCCTCAGGACCTCCGCTGAGGAAGCGACGGACCGGATTCCATAATGTTCCAATGGAAATAATGTCTGCAAATCAATGGCAGCTGTGGGGTGGGTGGGGAAAGGGGCTCAGTGACCCACCTACCTTCCCGCTGCTGCTGCTGCTGCTGTTGTGGAGGCGGCGGCTGGGCGATGATGGTGGCTGGCTGTTGCGGGAAGGCCGGGCTGACCAGTCCATAGGCGGCAGGGTAGGCGGCTGTGGGGGCAAGTGGGGCAGAGTGAAGCCTAAGCTCCTCACATCAGCCGAGCAACAGGGGCAGAGAGAGCGCAACAGGCCTGCGGTGTTGCCCGACCCGGGGAAGAACACATTGCGGGCACTGCCCAGGCAGAAAGGCTTAAGGTGCAGAGCAGGCACCGTGCCCTCATAGGAATGGACAAAACCACCAGCATTCCTAATCTTGTGTATTTCTGAACCATTTTTTCGCTTGCCAGCATTTTATCCTAAGGTACACATTTTCACATGCAGGTATGCCTAACACACACTTTTAAAAAACCAGCAATTTACCCCATCTTGGGAGTATTTCTGTGTGTGGTTTTCACCAATACATGCATATACCATATTTTTCCGTGTATAAGACTAGGTTTTTCCACTAAAAAATAATGTGAAAAATTAGGGGGGGCATCTTATAGAGGGATATATCTCCCCCCATTTTCTTAAATCTGAGTCCCCCCAAATAGGGGGCATCTTATAGATGGAAAATACAGTAATATATTTTTTAAAAACATGCACTTTCCTTTATTGTGCTTTTTTTATGTGTGTTTGGAGAACTGCTTGGTAAAATCTGAAGCAGGGCAAACTTCGAAGGACAGCTGTGTTTCAGTGTTTCACATCATTATTCCAAGAAGTAGGCATGAGGGAGCTTCGCGCCGCCCTGTGAACCAAACTGAATTTCTCCCTCCTCTCTGGACCCTTCCCAGATCTCGCTGGACCACACACCCCACATTTCCTGAGCGCCACTAGCCTGTGGGGTGCCAGAGACATTCCCCATCCCCGACGTAATAGATGCGGCATTCTGAGAAAGCCAATGAGTCAACATCCCTGGCGCCATCTTGGCCATAGAGCAGGCACCACGTCTCTGGCGTTGCCTGGACAACGTGGCCTTGGCAAAAGGAGACATATCGGCCCAGAATCCTATAGATCCCCATTCTCCACCCCCCATACCTGTATAGTGCTGCATCCCGGCGTACGCCTGCTGCAATGGGTCCACGGGGGCCGCTGGGCTCTGTGCTGTGTCAGGGGGCGAGGAGGAAAGAGTACACATTTATGAGACGCTAATGGCCTGCTTCACACACACAAGGCAAAACAAAATACAGTGGTGCCCCGCAAGACGAATGCCTTGCAAGACGGAAAACTCGCTAGACGAAAGAGTTTTCCGTTTTGGAGGTGCTTCGCAAAACGAATTTCCTATGGGCTTGCTTCGCAAGACGACAATGTCTTGCGAGTTCCTGCTGGTTTTTTTTTCCTCCCCCCCTTTTTCTAAGCCGCTAAGCCGCTTATCAGCTGATCCGATCAGCAGATAAGCTGCTAAAAGCCGCTAAAAGCCGCTAATAGCGCTAATCCGCTAATCCGCCTATGGGCTTGCTTCGCAAGACGAAAAAACCGCTAGACGAAGAGAATCACAGAACGGATTCTTTTCGTCTTGCGAGGCACCACTGTATATCTCCAAGTCGGCATGCCTGGTTTTGTTTCCTAAGAACTAACCACATTGTGCAGCCATGGTTTGTTGCTAAATAACTGGGTGCACTCTTCCCACCTTGGATCAAATCTATGCTTCCAGGTGCCATAAGAAAGCTGCAGAGATAGCGCAGGATAGTGCGCACCCGGGAAATTATCTCTTTCAGCTTCTGCTTTCTGGAAGAAGGTCCAGGGTTACAAAGACCAGGACTAGCCGCCTCAGTTTTTATCCAAATGTGATTTTGGTTTTAAATGCAATGTAAGGTAGTCTCCAGGGACACGAGTGGTGCTGTGGGTTAAACTACAGAGCCTAGGACTTGCCGATTAGAAGGTCGGCGGTTTGAATCCCCGCGACGGGGTGAGCTCCCGTTGCTCGGTCCCTGCTCCTGCCAACCTAGCAGTTCGAAAGCACATCAAAGTGCAAGTAGATAAATAGGTACCGCTCTGGCGGTAAGATGAACGGCGTTTCCGTGCGCTGCTCTGGTTCACCAGAAGTGGCTTAGTTATGCTGGCCACATGACACGGAAGCTGTACGCCAGCTCCCTCGGCCAATAAAGCGAGATGAGCGCCACAACCCCAATATAGGATTACAGTGGTGCATTTGGGGTTGTGTGGGTGGGGGCGAAATCTAGGTGGTCTCAAGGACTTGGGTGTCCAGGAAAGAAAGACTGAAAAACGGGGGACGGGGTTTGTGTGATCAGAGGGAGAAGGAGACTCCGGTGCGCCTCAGATACCTGGGTACGGATGGACGCCATTTGTGTAAATGGCCTCGGAGGCCGGCTGCCCCGTGCTCTGCGTGGGAACAGGGCTGTAGCCGTTGACGCTGAGGGTGGCCGGGATGGCAGACACTGGCGTGGCGGCAATGGCAGGTGGCGTGCTGGTCCCTGTGGAAGAAGGCAGCGGAAGGTTGGCGGGGCACCAGAAACCTCACCAGGGCTGCGTGATGGAGCCGCTCGTGTCCATAAACCCCATAAATCCCTTCTTGAAATCACACATGCACCAAAGTTTACTCCTCTATGCAGCTCAGGCTGTCAGATCCGCGTGCAAAGCCTCAGTGGGAATAAACGGTGCCAGGCTTTGCATAAGACATTGTGCGTATTTTCGGCTGCTTTGCATAATCTATTCTAGCTAGAATTTCGCCGCTGCTCACCAAGTTTCAAGGGTGTCATAAGGACCGGAATGGATTTGGAAAAAGAACAAACTGGGACCCCCTCATATTTTGAACTCTGGTTGAATTGCGCCCAGGTCTCTTCTCCCAGCCCCATCTTAAAATGAGCTCTGACTTCCCCCATTTGAACTTTCCTTCTTAATAGCAAGAAGGTTGAGAGTGCCTATGAGCAGGAAGTCAGGGGAACTGAATTCCCTTGCCTTAAAAAAACAAAATACCGTATTTTTTCGCTCCATAAGATGCACCTTTCTCTCCTAAAAAGTAAGGGGAAATGTGTGTGCATCTTATGGAGCGAATGCAGGCTGCGCAGCTATCCCAGAAGCCAGAACAGAGAGAGGGAGCGCTGCGCTGTTCTAGCTTCTGGCTTAGGGGCGAAGCCTCTTCACGCCACGGGGAGCCTTCACCCCACTGCCTTGAGGAGGCTTCGTGGGGCTATCCCTGGCTTTTGCGGGAGGTGGGGGAAGGGGCTGCCCTCTGTCCCTTCCCCCACCTCCTGGAAAAGCCAGCAAGAGCCACACTCCCTTTAAAGAGCCGCACGGAGCATGTGTGAAGCTCTTGGGGGCTTTTCCCCGAGGAGAGAGGAGGGCAGCCCGTCGGGTAAAAGCCTGCAAGCGCCACACACACGCTCCTTGTGGCTCGTGTAAGGGAGCGCTGAGCAGAGCCTGGGATGCATATAGGCTCTGCTCAGCGCTCCCTTTAAAGAATATTTTTTTTCTTGCATTCCCCCTCTAAAAACTAGGTGCGTCTTATGGTCCGGTGTGTTTTATGGCGCAAAAAATACGGCAATTAAATTTTTTTTTTGCTGGAATGGCTACGCCTGAGCCAAAAATCCACCTATATCTGTAATCGGTAAAGTTGTGGCCATTTCCAATGCAGATCATTGTCTGCTTGAGTTTATTAATCACGTCTTAAATTTAGCCACTGCCCAGGGGAGTGGCACTGTGACTTGGACCGCAACAAACAAACAAGTAAGCAAACAAGGAAACAAACAAACTTCTTGGTGAATCCCCCCCCCACATTTCCCCCCAGAAAAAAACAGTCATATTGGGAGTGGGAAACATTTCGGACTCCTTCCGGAAAACCCTGGTTGGTCCCAGTGCCGATTGTGTGTTTGTGTGCCCTGTGAGGAAGGCTGAGCCGCCCCCCTCCCTGTCTGGGCCTCCTTGGCCCCCCCACCTTACCTGAGGAGGTTGTGATGGGGGTGATGGGGGTGGCAATGAGGCCGTTGGGGTTGATGGTGGCCATCTGCTGCATCTGCACGGCGGCCATCGTCGCCATGGGGTTGAGGTAGGCAGAGTGCGTGGCAACAAGAGCTGCCTGTTGCTGCATTAGCTGAGGGCGGAAAAGCAGGGAAAGGGGGCAAGAGAGAGAGGGGGGTCAATAATAATAATAATAATATTTTATTAATTATACCCCGCCCATCTGGCTTCCCCAGCCACTCTGGGCGGCTTCCCAAAAAATATTAAAATACCGTAATACATCAAACATTAAAAGCTTCCCTAAACCTGGCTGCCTTCAGGTGTCTTCTGAATGCCAGGTAGTTGTTTATCTCTGATGGGAGGGCGTTCCACAGGGCGGGTGCCATCACCGAGAAGGCCCTCTGCCTGGTTCCCTGTAACTTGGCTTCTCGCAGGGAGGGAACCGCTAGAAGGCCCTTGGCACTGGATCTCAGTGTCCAGGCAGAACGATGGGGGTGGAAATGCTCCTTCAGGTATACGTAAATATAAAGCACCATGGACGTCCACAGAGTCTGGCCCTACAGCCCCATCAGCATCCTGTTATCTGACCGTCCTGCATCTCCTTCCCAGCAGGGGCCAGAGTATTGTCTCGCCAGAGTGGTACATGCTCTGGTTATCTCCCGCTTGGACTACTGCAATGCGCTCTACGTGGGGCTACCTTTGAAGGTGACTCGGAAACTGCAATTAATCCAGAATGTGGCAGCTGGACTGGTGACTGGGAGCGGCCGCTGAGACCACATAACACCAGTCCTGAAAGAAATACATTGGCTTCCAGGACGTTTCTGGGCACAATTCAAAGTGTTGGTGCTGACCTTAAGAGCCCTAAATGGCGCCGGCCCAGTACAGTCATACCTCGGGTGACAGATGCTTCAGGTTGCGCGTTTTCGGGTTGCACACCGTGCCGAACATGGAAGTACCGGAACGGGTTATGAACACTAAATTGGGTTATGAACACTAGTGCATGAACACTGAATCGCGCTTCGCGCATGCGCAGAAGCGTAAAATCACAACCCGTGCATGCGCAGATGTGGCATTGCAGGTTGCGAACGTGCCTCCCGCACGGATCACGTTCGCAACCCAAGCATCCACTGTATACCTGAAGGAGCATCTCCACCCTCATCGTTCTGCCCGGACACTGAGGTCCAACTCTGAGGGCCTTCTGGTGGCTTCCTCCCTCCGAGAAGTGAGGTTACAGGGAACCAGGCAGAGGGCCTTCTCAGTGGTGGCACCCGCCCTGTAGAACGTCCTCCCGTCAGATGCCAAAGCTTCATCCCCCCCCAAAAAGGCCAACAACTTTAGCTTCCCACCCCTCCCTTCATGGTTAGATCACTAGAATTTTTATACTGGGAGTAGATCACAGTCTCTTGTGAGTTGGACGTGATTGCTCTAGGCTATCTGAAAACTCTGCTTCCTCCTTCCCTTTCTCTGGAGGAGTGCTCGAAATGGGCTTCGTGCGAAGGCAAATCGTTATTATTTTGGTGACAGCCACCTCAAAAAAGATCCGCCCTCATCCTGTTTTCAGCAGACTCCCAACAAAGCAAGAGATGGAAAGCTCATTTTTATTGCATTTTGTTGTTGTTGTTCTTTAGTCGTTTAGTCGTGTCCGGCTCTTCGTGACCCCCTGGACCAGAGCACGCCAGGCACTCCTGTCTTCCACTGCCTCCCGCAGTTTGGTCAAACTCATGCTGGTCTCTTCGAGAACACTGTCCCACCATCTTGTCCTCTGTCGTCCCCTTCTCCTTGTGCCACCCATCTTTCCCAACATCAGGGTCTTTTCCAGGGAGTCTTCTCTTCTCAGGAGGTGGCCAAAGTCTTGGAGCCTCAGCTTCAGGATCTGTCCTTCCAGTGAGCACTCAGGGCTGATTTCCTTCAGAGTGGAGAGGTTGGATCTTCTTGCAATCCATGGGACTCTCAAGAGTCTCCTTCAGCACCAGAATTCAAAACCATCCATTCTTTGGCAATCAGCCTTCTTTATGGTCCAGCTCTCACTTCCATACATCACTACTGGGAAACCCACAGCTTTTACTATACGGACCTTTGTCGGCAAGGTGATGTCTTTACTTTTTAAGATGCTGTCTAGGTTTGTCATTGCTTTTAAGCTTGCAAAATCTTAGAAGGGGAATGGTTGTGAGGCAGCAGGGAGTGGCTTTCACAAAAAGGAACCCACACTTCTAAATTTACCCCTGCACATAAGGTAAGGCTCCTCCTCTTAAAAATAAAATAAAATCCCTGCATGTAGAAGATTGGCATCTCAGGGCGAATTGTTCTTAGAATCATAGAATCACAGAGTTGGAAGAGACCACAAGGGCCATCAAGTCCAACCCCCTGCCAAGCAGGAAACACCATCAGAGCACTCCTGACATATGGTTGTCAAGCCTCTGCTTAAAGACCTCCAAAGTAGGAGACTCCACCACACTCCTTGGCAGCAAATTCCACTGTCGAACAGCTCTTACTGTCAGGAAGTTCTTCCTAATGTTTAGGTGGAATCTTCTTTCTTGTAGTTTGGATCCATTGCTCCGTGTCCGCTTCTCTGGAGCAGCAGAAAACAACCTTTCTCCCTCCTCTATGTGACATCCTTTTATATATTTGAACATGGCTATCTTGTCCTTCCTTCTTCTTGGCATGCCGGTTATCTATAATGCAGCTTTTTCAGGGGGGTGTTAATGGAAATCCCTTCCTTTTAGAAAGCTAGCATCTGAAGGATAAAGGGCCATAGCCTAGCTTACACCCTGACATGCTAGATTTCTAGATGCGGTGAGACGATCTTAAGGAAAAGTGTGTGCATATGCACACATCAGCGTCCCTGTTTGTGTACTGAACCAGGAAACGCCTCCCCCCCAAAAAAAGAACCACACAGCCGGCACCGTCCCCCTCCCCGCAACCCCAGGCTCCTAGAGCGAAGGGGAGCCCCTTACTGCTTGGGTGTAGGCACTGTACACCCCAAACTGCAGGGCTATGGGGCTGAACATGCCCAGCTGGTTTGCTACTTGTTGCATCCGGCGGAGACCCCGCTCCTTCTCCGTGTCGGCAAATTTCACCACGAGGCTGGACGAGGCGCCCTGGAAGGAAGAGGGAGAAATTGAGGTCTCCAAACAGAGCCAACTTTCCTGAAGCTCAGGCAGACTTTCCCAAGCTGGCTCCCTCCAGAGAGACAGTGTGGTGCAATGGTTAGCGTGTGCTGGGTTGCAACCCGGGAGATAACAGGTTAATAATAATAATAATAATAATAATAATAATTTATTATTTATACCCCGCCCATCTGTCTGGGTTTCCCCAGCCACTCTGGGCGGCTTCCAACAGAATATTGAAATACAATAATCTATTAAACATTTACAGATAGGTAGCCGTGTTGGTCTGCCATAGTCAAAATAAAAAATTCCTTCCAGTAGCACCTTCCAGTTGGTCTTTAAGGTACTATTAAACATTAAAAGCTTCCCTAAACAAGGCTGCCTTCAGATGTCTTCTAAAAGTCTGGTAGTTTATTTCTTTGACATCTGGTGGGAGGGCGTTCCACAAGGCGGGCGCCACCACCGAGAAGGCCCTGAGATACCCCCGCTCAGACACGGGCCAGTCACTCTCTCCCACCCTATCCTCCTACACCACAGGGTTGCGAGATGTGAGGCTACAAGGAACCAGGCAGAGGGCCTTCTCGGTGGTGGCGCCCGCCCTGTGGAACGCCCTCCCACCAGATGTCAAGGAAATAAATAACTATTTTACTTTTAAAAGACAACTGAAGGCAGCCCTGTTTAGGGAAGTTTTTAATGTCTGGTGCTGTATTGCTTTTAATATTCGGTTGGAAGCTGCCCAGAGTGTCTGGGGAAACCCAGCCGGATGAGCGGGGTATAAATAATAATAAATTATTATTATTATTATTATTATTATTATTATTATTATTATTATTAAGGGTCAGTGGAATGCCAATACTGATGGCACTTGAAGACGTCTGTTTAGATCAGCGTTTCCTCCTGATCTCCTGTCTTCACCCCCCAAATTCTTCTTTTAACCGTTATGCTCTGGTTAATGTGCTTTGCTCATGACATACTTTAATCTCAGGTGTTTTAATATACAGTCGTATCTTGGAGTTGAACGGAATCCATTCCAGAAGTCCATTCGACTTCCAAAATGTTTGAAAATCAAATTGTGGCTTCTGATTGGCTGCAGGAAGCTCCTTCAGCCTATCGGAAGCCACGAAAGCCCCATCGGACGTTCGGCTTCTAAAAGGAACATTCAAAAATCAGAACATTCACTTCCGGGTCGCGATTGTTCGGGAGCCAAAACGTTCGAAAACTAGGCTGTTCGACTTCCAAGGTACGACTGTGGTTGTTTTGCTACGTGTTGTCAGACAAAAGCTCATGTCAGCCCCTTAGCCAGGATAGTCAACCACCAGGGATGATGGAAATCATGTTAACCTGTGGACAGCACCAGCTTGGGGAAGGTCTAGAGTTTTCTCAAAAATGCACATTATTAGGGGAAAATGTCGGTTAAATGCATACGTTAATGAAAGTAACATTAAAAATGCATCATTGTTAGGGAAATTTGCTTGCAGATATGGGTGCACAAGGGGGAATTGTGTACAATGATTTGTACATTAAAGACAAAAGGAAGATTTTTTTTAATAAAAAAAATATAAACTGGTGCAGAAATGCGGAGAATTGAAGTTAAGATTGGAAAAATTAGAAACGGAGAAGAACCCAAAAGGATTGATTTGTGCCCTATTTGCCGCCCCTTGATCGCTGTCATCTTAAGTCGTGCGTGAATGCATAGCATCGGAGGCTAGCTCAAAAAGTTGGCAACCCCCTGATTTAAACAGCTATTTAATTCACAAAGCAAATTGCCGAATCTCTTTTCTGCACCCTCGGCAAATCTTTTTTTTAAAAAGTTGACAAATGTACAGCCGGCAAATCTTTTAGACTACAGTGGTACCTCGGGTTAAGTACTTAATTCGTTCCAGAGGTCCGTACTTAGCCTGAAACTGTTCTTAACCTGAAGCACCACTTTAGCTAACGGGGCCTCCTGCTGCTGCCGCCGCGCGATTTCTGTTCTCATCCTGAAGCAAAGTTCTTAACCTGAAGCACTATTTCGGGGTTAGCGGAGTCTGTAACCTGAAGCGTATGTAACCTGAAGCGTATGTAACCCGAGGAACCACTGTACTCTTTTGGGAAAGCAGAACAGAGGGCGATTGTCCACTAGGAGGTAGCAGAGCCTGTAGAAGATTTCTCCCCTCTCCCTCTTTGCTCGCTTACTGAAGGCGGAGCCTCAAAATGAAAGGACTTAATGGAAGGCAGGAGGGATTTAGCAAGACAACCTTCTCCTCCTCCTCCTCTGCCCCCCCCCACAGCCCCTGGCTCTCCCTGCCCCCCACCAAGGCAGAAGTTGTGGGTCTCACCGGTAACGTGCGGCTTCCGTGCAACGTATTGATGGCAGCTTGTGCTTCTGCGTGCGTCTGGAACTTCACAAAGGCACAGCCTGGCAGAGGGAGAGAAAGGGAAAGATTCGGAGACAGAAAAAGGAAGAGCTTGGCCGCTGGATCAGGCCTGCGCCCTGTACTCACAGTGGCCAATCTGATGCATCACTAGGAAGCTGTCAGATGCTGGTGGGGGTTGCTCATGAGTAACCAGGCAGGACTCTGACCTGTCTTTTACAGGTTTTATTGTGCTATTTACAGTGCAGAGCTAAAAAGTTCATGTCCGTCTCAATCACTTGCAGCATCCGGGAGTGGCCCCTTCCGGCTTCTCCCCCAACATAAGAACTTCGGCACCCCAAGTCTCCTCCTCCCCTCCTTGCGTTTCACCCTCCAGTGGCGTGCATCCCTCCTGGCCAGCCCATAGCTATCAACTTACAGATTTGAAAATAAGGGACCAGCAGCCAAAATAAGGGCTCAACAATTACTTTGATAAAATACATATTTTGTTGCGTGCAAATGGCTTTAGATACCTATTAGGTCCATAAATTACCATATAGCATATATTCAACACAAAAAAGCAACAATTTGTTGTTGACAAAGGACAGCTGGACATAGAAAGGGCCCCATATCCTTCAGTAGCTTATTTAAGGGACATCAATAAGGGACAGCAGTGGGACATGGCGCTGGGATAAGGGACTGTCCCGCCAAATAAGGGACGCTTGACAGCTATGGGCCAGCCTGGCCAGGTGAGGCGCTGGGGCTCTCAGCATCATCCTTGAGCCCTTTCCTTCCAGCCTGGCCAGGTGAGGCGCTGGGGCTCTCAGCATCATCCTTGAGCCCTTTCCTTCCAGCCTGGCCAGGTGATGCGCTGGGGCTCTCAGCATCATCCTTGAGCCCTTTCCTTGCTTGGCTGGCCCCTTCCCTCTCTTCTCCACTGGAGGTGTGGCTTTTCCCATCACTGGAAGAGGAACTGCTCCTCAGGTGTTTCGGAGGCTCTCTGTATCCCAACGGCCCCCCTGCCTCCCTCCCCTGTTCTGATGGCAGTCCCCTGACAGAAGCCCACAAGCAGGAGACTGACCACAGGAGCCCTCTGCTCTCCTGTGGTTTCCAGCGACGGGCATTTGGAAGCACCGCTGACTCTGACCGCAGAGGCATCTCCTCCACGAATTGGTCAAATTCTCTTCTAAAGCTGCCCGAATCGCTGGCCATCGCTACATTTTGTCGCAGAAGCCATTCGCCAGCCGCCCCCTCCCCACCAAGTCGCCCTTGTCTCTCCCGGGTTGCGCTCAGGATGGCAAAAACCAATTGTGTGTGTTTTGAGCTGTGCCTAGCTCTGATTGGCTGGGACCCGTGACGTCATGAACCCAGCTCACCCGTTTTAAACCTCTGAAAGGTGGGCAGCCCATGGAGCTGGGGGCGTGGAGGAGGACCCACGGAAACAGGGTCCAATTGGCTGTTTGGTATGTCGGTCGCCTGCCTTCCAGATGCAGGAGGAAGCTAGAGCCAGGGCCGTCTTAAGCATATCCGGCACCGTGGTGCAAAGCTCCCTCTGGCCACCCTCCGTTCCCCAGAGTTTTTTTAGGGAGGACAGTGCTGCCAGCGGGGCTGGAGGCAGCGGGCAGCGGCTGGAGGATGGCTCCTTCGGCGGGGAAGAGGCAGAGGCTGGATGTGACGCCTCCCGGCTCAGCTGGCTGCTTCGTGCCGCGGTGGCCATGGCAGGCAGAGACTCCGGGCGCAGCGCTGCTTCGGCACGGCATGGCGGGCAAGGGCGGCAAGCTGATGCCAGGAGGCGCTGCGTCCAGCATCTGCCTCTTCCCTGGCGCCCTCCAGAACTTGGCGCCCCGGCGCCCCGTGCCACTAGCCTCTATGGGTAAGACGGCCCTGGCCAGAGACAGCCGTCCAATGATCAACGCTCTGTAAGGACGTAAGATCAGGCCAACGTTAGCTTGCTGTGCCTCATCGCTTTTTAAAACAGCCCTGCATGAATCAGGCCTGGCGCACCCATGAGGCAAGGGAAGGCAGCCGCCTTGGGTGGAAGGAACCCCAAGGCAGCACCGGATGGGCACTCTTCCACCTCTGGCACTGGCAGAGAAGTGGTGCCAACATCAGTGCCAATTTCTGGCACGATCTCGCGAGATCTGGGCGAGATCTCGCTGGAAATCATTAGTGATCTGCCACTGTTTCTCTGGTGGAAGTGGCAAAGCGAGGCGGCACTTTCTGTCTGGCATCTATCAAGCGGCAAAAAGTGATGCGCCCACTCCGAGCATGCGTACGAAATGTTCTTAAGTAACAGGGGGCCCTTAGTCACTTCCCAGAGCAGCAACTCTCTCCAGACGTTGTTGGACTATGACTCCCATCCCTAGCCTTTGGCCAAGCTGGTTCTGATGGGAGTAATAGTTCGAGGGCACCTGCTCAGGGGCAACCTTCCGATGGCAGCGGTGGGCAGTCGCCCCCCCCTTTCTCCACTCACCTTTGCTGGTGCCGTCGGGACCCCGCAGTACTGTGCACTCGTCAATGTTCCCAAACGGCTCGAACATTTTCCGGACGTCCTCGTCTGTCTGCTGCTTACCCAACATTCCCACAAAGAGCTTCCTGTCTTCTGGAAGGAGGAGAAAGGAGGTGGATCAGATAAAGTCCGTCTTGGGGAAGCCCAGACTGCGCCATAAACATGCCCCCCTCCATTCAGAAAGCTGGCACAGGTTTTAATTTGTTTCCGGTCTATTTTACCTTTTCGGAACGCCTTGGATTATTGTTGCTGCTTCTCTTAGTGGCAATTACGTCTTTTAGGGTTGTATTTTTGACAATCAAGCGGTATATAAATTTCACAAAATAAATAATATATATTACCACCCCCCCAGGGAAAAAAACTGGGGGGGGGAATTGCGCCGAAAAACAATGGAAGAATAACAACAAGAAGAATAAAATTTCCTCTTGCGTGCCCACGTAATACGGATTCGTTAAGCACGATGGGAAAGTCCCATATTGGTGACTGTGACGATAAGAAGGGGGTCACGTTGGACCTATGATATTGGGAATAAACAACAGAGAAAAGACCCCTATAACTCAGCCAGACCAGCCAGAACATGGAAGCGCCAAAAAATTATTTAATTCAGAATGTATAAATGGCACACACACATATATGTAATTTGGATATGATGTGGCAAGATTAATGAAAAAATTAATTAAAAATTATTATTTTTTAAAAGGGGGGAAAACCCTGGAACAGTGTGTGTGTGGGGGGTGAAACTTATTAGCTCTCCACCACCTTTGCCAAAATGGACCCCCCCAGAAGCTTTGGATTACGACTCCCAGTTTGCTGGCACTGATGGGAGTTGTAGTCTAAAACATCCGGGGTGTGTGTGTGTTTCAGGGTGGAGAAGGCTGTAGTGTCGTACCTCTTGTTATGTTTGCTTCATGATATGTTTTTTCAGGTTGTGTCCTGCGGCAACCTGGAAGTACCGGAAAGGGTTACTTCCGGGTTTCGCCACTCGCGCATGCGCAGATGCACAAAATGATGTCACGCGCATGTGCCGAAGCGGCAAATTGCGACTTGCGCAGACACGCCACTGCGGGTTGCGTTCCTTTCAGGTTGCGAACGAGGCTCCAGAACGGATCCCGTTTGCAACCAGAGGTACCACTGTATTATTAAGGGAATAAACCTGTCCAGAATGTGGAGGCCAGCTCCTCAAAAGACCCCAGGTGAGCAGGCAAGCTGCTCTCTGAACTGCCCAGGACCCCAGCACCCCAGAGGGAGACTCTACCTCCTCTGCTTTCGCTGTCGGCTGGCTTCACCTGGATTGGTCGGTTCATCTGGAACGAGAAGGAGACAGAGGCTGTGGATCCAGATCCAGAGGGGTGAGGTGGGGCAAAGGCCATCATCATCATCATCATCATCACCATTTATTATTTATACCCTGCCCATCTGACTGGGTCTCCCCTGCCACTCTGGGTGGCTTCCAACCAAAAATTAAAAACAATACAGCGTCAGACATTAAAAACCGCCTTCAGGTGTCTTTTAAAAGTAAAATAGTTGTTTATTGCCTTGACATCTGCTGGGAGGGCGTTCCACAGGGCGGGTGCCACCACCGAGAAGGCCCTCTGCCTGGTTCCCTGTAACTTCGCTTCTCACAGTGAGGGAACCGCCAGAAGTCCCTCGGAGCTGGACCTCAGTGTCCAGGCAGAATGATGGGGGTGGAGACGCTCCTCGGAAATGTACTGGGAGCCAATGTAGGTCTTTCAAGACCAGTGTTATGTGGTCTTGGCGCCCGCTCCCAGTCCCCAGCCTAGCTGCCACATTCTGGATTAGTTGTAGTTTCCAGGTCACCTTCAAAGGTAGCCCCACATAGAGCACACTGCGGTAGTCCAAGCGGGAGATAACTAGAGCATGCACCACTCTGGCAAGACAGTCTGTGGGCAGGGGCACAGTTACCCCATTCAGGACCAGGGAGTCCTCCTTACCCACCCGCCCCCTGTCCCCCCAAAACAGTACTTCTGTCTTGTCAGGATTCAACCTCAATCCATTAGCCGCCATCCATCCTCCAGCCGCCTCCAGGCACTCACGCAGGACCTTGATAGACTACAACTCCCATCCTCTCCCCTGAGTGTTTGCCATCCTGGCTAAAGCGACGATGAGAGCTGGCAACATCTGCACATGTCCCCCTCCTGCCTGCTTCCCACATCTGGGGCTAGAAATTAGGGAATGCAATACTGGGGCAGGTGCAACTCCAGTTTCTTAGAAGCACAGCATTTTAAAACCATTGCTGTTTCATTCCACTTTTGTATCGCTCCTTTCCTGCAAGGAGTTCAAGGGGGCATTCATTACCCCCCCAAAAAACATCTCCCCACATAGCTGTCAAGCGTCCCTTATTTGGCGGGACAGTCCCTTATCCCAGCGCCATGTCCCGCTGCTGTCCCTTATTGATGATGTCCCTTAAATAAACTCCTGAAAGTAATGGGGCCCTTTCTATGTCCAGCTGTCCTTTGTCAACAACAAATTGTTGCTGCTTTTTTGTGTTGAATATATGCTATATGGTAATTTATGGACCTAATAGGTATCTAAAGCCATTTGCGCGCAACAAAATATGTATTTTATCAAAGTAATTGTTGATCCCTTATTTCCGAGGCTGCTGGTCCCTTATTTTCAAATCTGTAAGTTGACAGCTATGTCTCCCCACTGCATCCTTGCGACATCCGTGCAAGGTAGCTTTAGGCTAAGAGCCCGGAGTCACACTCGCAGACCTTCGCCATGCCATTTTTAAATAGCCAGGGAGTTCTGGGAACTGCAGTTTGCGATGGGTGCTGAGAGACCCCTCCATGGAGTTACAATTTCCCCACAGTTCCCCGCGAAGAGGGGCTGGTTGCTAAACAACTCTGGGAATTGTAGTTCCTCCGGGAGGGGAATAGAGGGTCTCCTAACAGCTCTCAGCGCCTTCAAACTACAGTTCCCGGGATTCTCCCACGACTGTTTTAAGATTATATAACCGTGCTTTAATGGCAGATGAAGATGACGGACTCTATGGAACTTGCCGAACTGACCGGGAGACTCCGAGACCAGAGAGAAGAGACGGTGGAAGAAGACTGGAAGAGGTTTAAGGAATATTTGAAAAAAAATATGTTAATATTTAAATCGTTGAATAGCTTTGGAAGTGGGATATAGGCTGTAGGCTTAGAAGTAGAAGATAGCATGTTTTAAAACAGTATTATTTGCAAGTGATAAAAGGTGAAGTTATTTTAAGTGTGATAAAAATAAAAAAGATGGTTAGAAACTATGATATATGTAAACTGCTAAAGATGAAGTAAAATGAAAATCAGATAGGGGGACTTGGGGAAGCCCACTTAACAATGTTTAGAAAAATAAGGATAGGACATGAATTGGTTTGTATTGTTTGTGTTCTTTATTTGTGTTATAAAATGAATATTTTTTTAAAAAAAGAAAGATTATATAACCATGCTTTAAAGGTGCGATGTCAGCCTTTGGGTGAGGATGAGAAGCCTGCCCCCCCCCCAGATCCTAGCCCCCCCAAACCCCAAATGGCGCAGCACATGGGCACTGTATATGTGCTATGGGTCGTATAAAGAAATAAAAAGATGCGCGTCTCTCTCTCTCTCTCCACCTCGCACAACGACACGGCGGGGCAGGTTTGGCTGGAAGAGATAGTCCAAGGTCGAGTAAGGATTTGAGGTCTGGTCTCCCAGGTCTTAGCCTGACACTCTACCCACTATGACACACTGCCTCTTGTTTTACAAAGGGAATTGCACACACGCACAAAAGCCCCAGGCAGCCTCGGGAGGGTTAAGTCCCTGATGGAGAGCACTCTCCCCAGCCTTCGGGATTAGAAAGAGCTAGATTATCCCAGCAGGCAGCTGGGGCCTTTTTTCTGTAAAAGCAGTTGTAATCACATTAAAGGAAAGCAGGCCTTGCAGAGGCGGACGAGGCCCTGGAAAGGCCCGGGAGCAGGGAAAGGAGAGAGAGAGAGAAAGGGAGATTTCGCCGGCAAGGGCTTGTCGGCAAGGCTCCATCTTGCCTCCCTGAAACCGCTGCTGTGGTGGCAAGCTCTAGTGGGCCACAGTATTGTCCACTCTGACTGGCAGCTGCTGTCCAGGGTTTCAGACTCAAGAGCCATTCCCGGACCTAATGGGAGATGCCTAGGACCTTCTGCACGCAAACTGGGTGCCCTGCCAGTGAGCTGCAGCTCTTTCTTCAAAACCAAAGGTTCTAGTCCTCATGGTTCCGAAAAAGGAAGGACTTAGATAGCAACAAGGGAAGAGACATTCGACTGGGCCATTTTGCTCAATATGGCCTGCACTGGCTGGCAGCAGCTCTTCAGGCAGCCCTGGGGATTGAACGTGGGACCTTCTGCATGCACAACAGGTGTTCCACTAGTGGCATAGCGGGACATTCTGAAGTGCAGAAGGAGGGCAACACGGCAGCCCTTGTATCAAACAAAGTGCAAGGAGGTTGAACGTTCAAGCTATCGGCATGAAGCAGGAACCCCAGCAAAGAAAAGGAAAGACGTAGCTAGCCTCTCTTGTTTCCTTGTTTCCTCTGGCTTCCCACATGCTAAACTGTCAGACAGACCAGCTTGAGAGCTTCAGCGGCACCTCACTCCTTTGCCAGAGCAAGGGATCTTTGTGTCTATCCACCACCCAGGCACTGCCAGTCCGTGACAGCAATAAGAGTTTGATGGGGGAAAGGTCTGGCCTGGTATCAGGAAGCTTCCTATTGTAAACCAGCAAATAATAGGCAAGAGCAAAAACAGCTTGAAAACATTAAATGTTTGGGATCATGCAGTTTCAAACAAGCTAACAGCCACCCCACAATAAACACATCATCCATTACAATCCTTAAGAGTGATGATTTCTTCATTGCGGCGGGTCCCTTCCAACTTGATACTTCTATGACAATTATATGCATGCGATCCTGGCAACAAGCGCAGTAAGATTTACTTCGGAGTGAACACTAATAATAACAATAACAATAATAATAATAATAATAATAATAATAATAATAATAATAATAATAATGTATACCCCACCCATCTGGCTGGGCTTCCCGAGCCACTCTGGGCGGCTTCCAACAAAATATTAAAATACAGTAATGCATCAAACATTAAAAGCTTCCCTAAACAGGGCTGCCTTCAGGTGTCTTCTGAAAGTCTGGTCATTGTTTTTCTCTTTGACATCAGGCGGGAGGGCGTTCCACAGGGCGGGTGCCACCACTGAGAAGGCCCTCTGCCTGGTTCCCTGTAACTTGGCTTCTCGCAGGGAGGGAACCGCCAGAAGGCCCTCGGGAGAGGGACCCTGGCGTCCGGGGCGGAGACGCTCCTTCAGGTATACTGGACCAAGGCCGTTTAGGGCTTTCAAGGTCAGCGCCAACACTTTGAATTGTGCCCGGAAACATCCTGGGAGCCAATGTAGGTCTTTCAAGACCGGATAGGATTGTGCTGTTGAGACACTCGGATACTGTGGTCATGTTTTCCAAAAGTTAAGGACTTAGGTTCTCATGCTCTTGACTACTACAATGCCCTGTACACGGTGCTGCCCTTGGAAGCAGTTCAGAAAATCCAGCTTTTCCAGGATGCAGCTACCCACACAGCCTCATGTAGAGCGAATCCTTTTCAGTCCTTGATGCTTCGGAGTCAAATTTGGGCTGCAACATTGGGTTTTCCTTAAAAAAAAAATCCCCCCAAAGCCAGAATGTGAGTTATTTCTTACAAAGCACGCTTCCCCCTGCCTGTGAAATAAGATAAATTGGTGGCATTGTGTGTGCCGCAGGTGCAGACGGTCTCTCCTAATGAGGTAATCCTGGACCAAAAATAGGGCGCAGAGAGAAGTGGCACCAGATTATGGGACTCCTTCTCGAAGGAGGTTGATCTCGCCCAGATTTGCAGCTGGCCGTTCAGAACGCATCTTTCTCTGGCGAGCCTTCTGCGGGCAAAACTGAGCTCATCGGCGGATGGGCTTTCTCGTGAGCCGCCGCGGTGCTTTCGCCCAAACTGCCATGAGGACGTCAGTGATATAACACTCGTTTTTCATACTCTAGCTCCTCAATCTCAGAAAATAAAATAAGAGGATTTTGTGGAGCTGGAATAAACACGGAGAAAGGGTGAGGAAAACAGGAGCAGAGTATCTCCTCTCCCAGGAGAGATGAAAGTATTTGGGGCTTTTAAAATGTGGATGGATCTGAGAGAGAAATTCAATTGAGGTCACGTCTAAAGGCGAATTCTACTTAATTTGCACGTTCCAAAGCAATGCATGAACAACAACAAAAAAATGGCCATCAGTTGAAATTTTCACTCCCCGAATTTTGCACTGCTGTTCTCCAACAGGGTATTGTTTACAAAACAAAACATACAAACATACATACTGGGCAAAGTGTGCAAAAAAGCTGCCTATATTGTTGGAAACAGCATACAAAAATACATTATACAGAGGGAAATCACATTGCAAAAAAAATGTGCCTGTTAAGCAAAACGGTGTAAGAAAATGTGCAGGAGAGAATTCGCACTGAAATGTTTGCGATGATTTGTTTTTATTTTTCTAGTTCACAAATTGCATCAGAAATGTGGAGAACAGGATTTAAGATAAGGAAATGGGGAGAAACCAAAATGGGCAGATCCACGCACTCCCTACTCTGGGGACAGGATGCGCAGGCCAAACAGGCTTTTATGAAGTTATGCCCAGTGTAGAGAAAGAGGAGGCTGTAGCAGAAGGCGAGGTATTCTGCCTCTTCTTGAACCATTTCCATTCCAGCTGGTCATCCTAAAAATTATTTAAGAACCGGCAGCTGACTTTGCTTTCTCCCCCCCCTTGATATATAACATGTTTTAGACAGCAAGCCTGAAGACTGATTTCATTCCCATCTTCATCCATGACACTAGAACTCAAAGTCACCTGACAAAACTGATGGGTAAGAAATTAGGTAGAGAACCAAAGGATAAGATTTATTCACCAAACACATTATTATGGAACTCCCTGCCACATGATAAAGCAAGGAACACTGCCTTGGAATCCTTTAGGAGACCATTAGACTAATCTATGGGTCTGCTAACAGCTTGTTGTTGTTGTTTAGCCGTTTAGTCGTGTCCGCCTCTTCGTGACCCCCTGGACCAGAGCACGCCAGGCACTCCTGTCTTCCACTGCCTCCTGCAGTTTGGTCAAACTCATGTTGGTAGCTTCAAGAACACTGTCCCACCATCTCGTCCTCTGTCGTCCCCTTCTCCTTGGGCCCTCCATCTTTCCCAACATCAGGGTCTTTTCCAGGGAGTCTTCTCTTCTCCTGAGGTGGCCAAAGTCTTGGAGCCTCAGCTTCAGGATCTGTCCTTCCAGTGAGCACTCAGGGCTGATTTCCTTCCGAATGGAGAGGTTGGATCTTCTTGCAGTCCATGGGACTCTCAAGAGTCTCCTCCAGCACCAGAATTCAAAAGCATCCATTCTTCGGCGATCAGCCTTCTTTGTGGTCCAGCTCTCACTTCCATACATCACGACTGGGAAAACCAGAGCTTGAACTATACGGACCTTTGTTAACAGCTACTAGCTGGCAAATATCTGAAAATATCTGAAAAGTTATCCCCCCGGCTCAGAAAGGGTCTACCTGTGAAAACCAGATACTGAGGGCAAAGGATGGAGGCAAGGAGGGGAAGCTATTATAAACACCCCCAAGAAATTGGGAACTGTAGTTTATGGGTGCTGGAGATTGCTGTTAGGGGCAAGCTACAGTTCCCAGGAGTCTATTGAGGGAGCAACATACTTTAAATGCATGGAGTGCTTAGAGCCAACATTTAGAGTTCCCTGGATTCTCTGCTTTGCGGGGGAAGGAAGCTGCAACTGGTATAAATAAATCTATGGTGCAGAATTTCTTGAAGTCCCAGGTGTGCTTCCTTCTCTAAAGATCATAAAGGGGGAACCTTCTTCCTTTCTTATTATGGAACGGTTAATAGGGTTTTTTAATTATTGATTCCAAGATGCTCGGAGCGTACCTTGATGGCCAAAGACCCCGCAGCGTATTGAATTCAACTATAAATATAAATAAGAATCGATAGGGAGAGGTGCAAGGAGGAGAGAGTGCCAAGTTTCTCACTGGCAAGGTGCAGCAATGGAGACGATTGGCGAGCAACAGAAACGCCCGCACCAGCCCTCCCCACCCCCCAAAAAAACAGCAGATTCCCTGCAAAGAGGGATTGTGTGACTAAACCAGATTTAAGTCTGCAAGTGTAGACAGAGCCTTGTAGGCAGGGGCTCATTCCTTCCCAACCCCGTCGCCGCAATGAGAACAATTTCATTTATGGATTGCATTTATTTCCCACCCTTTCTTCCCAGGAGCTCAAGGTCCTCCCAGCTCTCTATTTTATCCCCACAAAACAACCTTGCGAGGAAATTAGGCTGAGAGGCTGGCCCAAGTGAGCTTCCTGGCTCTGTGGCAATTCGAACCCTGATCTCTCCCAGGCAGGGACTAGTCCAGCATTCTAAGAACACTGGCTTTGTGGTGGAGATGGGTTCCTTTTCGGAGGAATGGCCTGATACAATTTTAATAATAATAATAATAATAATAACTCTCTTCGCTGTTCCACCACTAGATTCCACTGACCTCCAACCACCTCTCTCGCCCCCCTCCTCGCCCTCCGGCGCTGAAGTTGGGGGTGTGTGTGCTCCAAACCGAGCGATCAGCGTAATGAACGCTCTGCTAATTGACCCGCTGATCGATGGCTATCACTAATGTACTGCGGACGGGGGCTCTGACGATCAAATAGGGGCCGCCTGTGGCAAAAGTGGGGTGTGCTGGGTCCGCAGCGCAGCCAGCTAAGGCAACGCAGGGAGATTTTACGACACGCACCCGGATATGTCGCCATAGGTCTGAGTAGGGCCGAGACACAGAAACTCGTGTTTTAATTCTCGTTTGTGGATCACCAACGTAACGAGCCCAAATGAGACCATCGTTCCTTGACAACTGCTGACCACCAGCAAAGGGCAGGCCCTCTGATCATGTGCAGAGTGCCTTTCCCTCCCCATGGAGGGCTGTGACCCTCCAAATGTCCCTATTTGCCAGGGACAGCCCGGGATTTAAAAAAGCTAGGTTTTGGCAACCCCAAAAGGCCACTGTGTTTCAGGGACAACACCAGCCCCGGCCTTATAAGATGGTTGCCTTCGCACTGGGGCAGAGGAACGAACCCCCCTCTCCTCCCCATCCTCACAAGCCACCCCCTAAAGCTGCTCGCAGGGATTGGGATCTGGTTGCCATGGCGCCCGAGGCCGGGGGTACCATTCTTCCTCATCGTCTCCTTTGCCTCTCGTTGCCACAGCAACCGGCGCAGCCAAGTAGTTGGGGATGGGAGGGGAAACTGACCAGTTTCCCTCTTTCTATTATTATTATTATTATTCCTCACCGATAACGCACCACTCCCAGTTTCTATTTCCCCCCCTCCTCCTCCCCCCGCTGTGTTCCTGCCACTTAAAATCAGAACGGGAGGACACAGTCACCACCGGGAATTAAAGGGAGAGAGAGGCAGGCGTACGGTCTTTTCATTGGGACTTTGATGAGGTGGAGAAGGGAGAAAATAAAATGTCTCTTGCTGGTTTGTGTATTTGTGTGTGTGTGTTGCATTTATTCAACTCAGGCCTGCAAGATTCCCCATTCCTAAAGAGAATATACATCTCTGCCAGGAGACTGTTTATGGGTTACAAACCCCCCATGTCACAATTTTAATGCAAGGGTTATACAGGTGAAACTCGAAAAATTAGAATATCGTGGAAAAGTTCCTTGATTTCAGGAATTCAACTTAAAAGGTGAAACTAATATATGAGATCGACTCATGACATGCAAAGCGAGATCTGCTTCTACTTCTCAGAGGTCCAAACCTTGCTCGATTTGCAATCCTTGTTTTGCTGATTTCCTTGTATATTCTAATTTCCTGAGATGGGTAATTTGGGGTTTTCATAAGCTGTTCGCCATGATCATCGCAATGATAACAAATCAAGGCTTGACATATCTCGCTTTGTATGCCACGAGCCTATCTCATATATTAGTTTCACCTTTCAAGTTGAATCATGGAAATCAAGGAACTTTTCCATGATATTCTAATTTTTCGAGTTTCACCTGTAGTTTTAGGATTTGCAGCTAATGGGTTGCGTAGACCCATTGGAATGAATGGGCCCAGCTTAGGCATATCCATTCATTCTCAGGTTAACTTACCTTGCTGTATCGTTGTGAGAATTAAAGGAGTAGCAAACGAGGCCTTTTAAGAGCAAGCAACCCATTGTTTTTGCAGTCCGGGTGAAGGAAAGTCCTCTCTGTCCATCCTTCAAACATCTTACGGGGTCCCAAAGGGACACATCTAATCCATCGCTCGATTGCTAATTACTCCTGCTCGTGGGACGAGCCAAAGAGTATTTAAAAACTATATTTTTCAGTACTGCCATTTAAACTGGGAGCTGACAATCAGTTAAGCTGGCTGGGGGCTGGCGGGAGTTTCAGTCGAAAACATCTTTATTATTTCCATCGTCGTCACCATTGAAAATAATAAAGATGTTTTGCATTGAAACTCTCATCAGCCCCCAGCCAGCTAACTGCCCAGTTCGTTGTTAATTACTACTGCTTAATAACGGTAGTACTATAGGATGGCATGCAACTCAAGCTCTGCTCAAAACAGGCCCATGGAAATTAATTAATTGACCGTACATCTAAAGCACTATGATTCTACTTTAAGAACAGTCTTGGCTTCCCCCAAAGAATCCTGGGAGATGTAGTTTGTTTAGGGCACTGAGAGGTGATATTCGCCTCTTGGAGCTGCTGTTTCCTGAATTCCCCGTGAAGAGGAAATGGCTTTTTAAACCACTCTGAGAATTGCAGTTCCGTGAGGGGAAATGGGGAGGGGGGGTCTCCTAGCAACTCTCAGCAGCACTCCTAACGAACTACATTTCCCAGAATTCCTTGGGAGACACCGCGGCTGTTTAAAGTGGTATCAAAGTGCTTTAAATGTAGGGTGCGAACGTGGCCTGTCTTAGAATGGTCCATTCATTTCTACTGCCTCCCTTTCCAATGATAGGCTCAGTCTTGCCCATTGATTTTAAACCATTCTGGGGAACCAGAAACCGTTATTCAACTTCAATGGATCTACTCTAAGTAGGGCTGACGTTGGACCCGTAGAGGTGGTAACAAATAATGGTAAAGGTAAAGGTAAAGCGGCCCCTGACCATTAGGTCCAGTCGTGGCCGACTCTGGGGTTGCGGCGCTCATCTCGCTTTGTTGGCCGAGGAAGCCAGCATACAGCTTCCGGGTCATGTGGCCAGCAGGACTAAACCGCTTCTGGCGAACCAGAGCAGCGCACCGAAACGCCGTTTGCCTTCCCGCCAGAGCAGTACCTATTTATCTACTTGCACTGGTGTGCTTTCAAACTGCTAGGTTGGCAGGAGCAGGGACCGAGCAACGGGAGCTCACCCCGTCGCGGGGATTCGAACCACCAACCTTCTGATCGGCAAGCCCTAGGCTCTGTGGTTTAACCCACAGCCCCACCCATGTCCCAATAATGGGAAAGAGGGAAGCTAAAACTTGACATCGGAAAGGGAAATAGTGGAAGGGGAAGAAAGAAAGAAAGAAAGAAAGAAAGAAAGAAAGAAAGAAAGAAAGAAAGAAAGATCTCAGAAAGAATATGCATTAATTTCAATACAAATGGAGAAGTCCTTGCCCAAAGCAGCTCCCATTCGAAAGCTGAACAGAGGGGAGGGGTGAAGCTGATAAAAACTGGTGAAAAATTAGCATTTATTTCAGCTGCAAGCCAAATTTCCAGAGAGGGATTGGCTCTAAGGGGTGGTGTCAGATATGAACTCATCAATGTGCACGGTTTGTTTGTTTTTTTGGAACAAACCACCCCATTTCCATTAGCATTCACAGCGTATTTTATTTTTTAAATCTTGGCCCTTTCCTTCCGATTCAACCCAACACAGGACCGTATCCCGTTTTTACCGGGGCAAAGGGTTCCGTGCTGTGAATTCATTCCCGACGCCATTCCCTCAGATGTGGATGATTCCAGAAAGGATTGCATCAGGAAATTGCTGATACCCCCCCACCCCCCAACCGCCAGTCATTTATGCTATCGAAATCAAGAATGGAGGGGGACAGGAGAGAAAGAAAGAAAGAAAGAAAGAAAGAAAGAAAGAAAGAAAGAAAGAAAGAGGGAGCAGGTGCTTTGTAACGATGGCAACGGAAGAATATACTCCATGGTAACCACCCACTCATCTCCAATTTACCCATCGGGTTGCCATGGGAACATGCGCTGACATCATAACTTATCTCTATAAACAATGACCTGGAGACTTTGGCAAAGGGAAGGAGAGAATAGAAGGGGGTGGGAAGGAAAGGTGTGTGTTTTTTGGGGTTGGGGGGGAGGAGAGGAAGGAAATGTTCATAATAAAAGGTGAACGAGCAAGGTATTTGCAGAAGACGATGTGTGTGCGTGGGTCGGTTTGTTTGTGTTTCACAAAAATCGGGAGAGATCAGCTTGCAAAAACAAATTTGCTCCTAAGCCTCCGCTCCACCCCGCCAACCCCCCCCCCCAATTTGGTTTTTATCCGTGCTGATATGCCACGCAAGTTTTGATCGGGCAAAGCCAGCTTCGACCCGCCAGTCCTGTTGTGTGTGCAGATGACACGGCGTGGCAGAAGCGTGGGCCCTATAGGAGAATCCCCAGCCCCATGGGAGACGCTGTTCCACAGCCCCGGGTTTGTTTTGCTGATTTGGGGAATGGAGCGGCGGTACCGTGGCGAAGCGCGGCAGCCCCGGTTTGGGGGAAACAGGAGCCGAGCTGAGAGGTTCGCATGCAGCCAGCTCTGGGGTGGAGCAGAGGGGCCCAAATGTCTGAGCAAGGAGGTCCCTGCTGTGGGGCCAGCTCCTAGCGCCTGCGGAAAGGGGGCTTATATCCTGGGTGCAGGCTGGGTACCCTCTGGGTCGTCACTCGCATCTCCCACTTCTTCCTGAAGGGGTCTCTGGCGTCAGAAAAGACTCCTGGGCATGGGTAGGCAAACTAAGGCCTGGGGGCCGGATCCGGCCCAATCGCCTTCTATTTTTTTTATTATATATTTTTATTAGGGATTCCAACATAACAATCTTAACAAAAATACATCATCCACATTATTTCCCCCCCAAAAAAAGAAAAGAAAAAAATCCCTCCCCCCCCAACCCCAGACTTCCCTCAGCTCTTCTCTCTGGTTTCTCAGTACATAATTTTGTCTACATGTTATAAAATTGTAAAGATCCTCAGTTTATTTATCTGTATATTACCAATAAAGAATTTGTGAATGTTTATTCAAACGGCCCAATCGCCTTCTCAATCCGGCCTGTGGACGGTCCGGGAATCAGCGTGTTTTTACATGAGTAGAATGTGTCTTTTTATTTAAAATGCATCTCTGGGTTATTTGTGGGGCATAGGAATTCGTTCTTTTCTTTTCTTCAAAATATAGTCCGGCCCCCGACAAGGTCTGAGGGACAGTGGACTGGTCCCCTGCTGAAAAGGTTTGCTGACCCCTGCTCTTGGGAGCCCAACAAAGTGCAACTCGAGTTCAGAAGGTCCCAGGTTCGGTCCCTGGTGCTGTTAAAAGCAGGATCAGTAAATGTTCCCTGCAACCGGAGACTTTGCAAAGCCTTTGCTGGGTGAACCAGCAGTTGAGGGCGGATTCCTGGGAGGTGGTCTCCCTGCTTGCAGTTGGGCAGGATGCGATGGGCAACTAAAATGGGCCCTTGCTGCGTTTGGCCAAGAGCCAAATGCTCTCGCCCCATTGCTGGCAAGCACAGCAGCTGGGGGTATCAACAAAAGACGGCAGGAGCTGAGAGCCACGAGGGGCTCAGGGAAATGGCAAGGATGCTGAAACTCTGTTTGGTACTCAGGAGAGGCGAGTGTGTGTCTGTGTGTGAACAGAAGAATACAGGAAGGTACCATGTAACGAGGAGAAGAGAAGACTCCCTGGAAAAGCCCCTGATGTTGGGAAAGATGGAGGGCGCAAGGAGGAGGGGACGACAGAGGATGAGATGGTGGGACAGTGTTCTCAAAGCTACCAGCATGAGTTTGACCAAACTGTGGAAGACAGGAAGGCCTGGCGTGCTCTGGGCCATCGGGTCACGAAGAGTCGGACACGACTAAAAACAACAACAACAACCATGTACCGAACCAAACCCTCGATCCGTGTGCCTCAGTATGGTCTACACGAGGCATGTCCAACTCCCAAGAGACTGCGATCTAAAGGTAAAAGGGACCCCTGACCATTAGGTCCAGTCATGGCCGACTTGGGTTGCGGCGCTCATCTCGCTTTACTGGCCGAGGGAACTGGCATACAGCTTCCGGGTCATGTGGCCAGCATGACTAAGCCGCTTCTGGTGAACCAGAGCAGCGCATGGAAACGCCGTTTACCTTCCTGCTGGAGTGGTACCTCTTTATCTACTTGCACTTTGACATGCTTTCGAACTGCTAGGTGGGCAGGAGCAGGGACTGAACAACGGGAGCTCACCCCGTCACGGGGATTCGAACTGCCAACCTTCTGATCAGCAAGTCCTAAGCTCTGTGATTTAACCCACGTTTGACTGCGATCTGCTCCCACTATAAAAAAACTGACAGTGATCTACCCCTTGGAATGAAGCTATTGTTCTTCCCTTGAAAGGAAAAAAATCAAGCAACTAGCCCTCTTGGTTTTGAATAAGTTAGGTGCCTGCTCAGGGCCAGATTAAACGATCTTGCATAGTGCTCCAAAACATGTGTTTTAGAGCATTGTGTTAAAAAAAAAAAAAGTACTTTTTGGGGGGCGGGGGACACAATAATGTCTGAAGATATGTTACATCCATGCACCCGTGGAAATTTCCTCTTTGAAATACTACTTATTTTTATAATTAATGTCTGAAAGTATGTACCGTATTTTTCGCTCTATAGGACGCACTTCCCCTCTCCAAAAATGAAAGGGGGAAAGTGTGTGCGTTCTATGGAGTGAATGCAGGCTTTCGCTGAAGCCTGGAGAGGGAGAGGGGTCGGTGCGCACCAACTCCTCTCACGTTCCAGGCTTCAGGAAGCTATCCGCAAGCCTGCGGAGCCCGGCGGGAGTTCCCGCCAGGCTCCACAGGCTTGCGGACAGCTGCCTGCTGTCCCCGAAGCCAAAACAGCGAGACGGGGTGCTGCATAGCCCTCCGTCTCGCTGTTCCAGCTTTGGGACGGCTGCGCAAAGCCTCCGCAGGGCGGCGGGGTGAAGGAACCCCACCGCCCTGCGGAGGCTACAAAGGATGTCCCCAAAGCCTCAAGCCTTTGGAGTGCAGCTGTGCTCCAAAGGCTTCAGGGATCTTTGAGGCTGGCAGTGGGGGAAAGCAGTGCTGCCCCCCATCGCCTGCCCCACAAGCTTGGGGGGCAGTGGCAAGGCTTTGCCCTGTTCCCCGACCTGCTCTTGAACGCACCTTGTTTTTGAGGGGGAGAACAAGAAAAAAGCCCCCCCCATCCTCCCCCTCCTATGGTCTGGTGCATCCTATAGAGCGAAAAATACGGTATGTACAGCTGTGTCACAAAAAGTACCAAACCAGTTTACAGCTATAAAACAAAAACAAAAAACCCCATAAATTAGAAACCCTAAAAAAGAACTTTAAAACATACAACATTTGGAATGGTGTATTCTTGACAGCCGGCGTTGGCCTAGTCAGAAAAGTTTTCAAGCAGGTTTCAAAGTGAGCACTGAAAGTTCCTGCAAGTCCTGAATTCTGGTTCCTGGACAGGGCAGGCTCCAGATTTATTGAGCCAAACCCACATAGAAGGAAAGAAAATGAAAGTCCGTTCCCCCCCCCCCACAGTTGTCTCCGCTGCTTGGAGACCCCCCCTCCTGCCGGTGCCTCCGTGGGGGAGATTAAGGCACGGATTACCCACATGGAGACACAGGTTTAATTTTCTTTGGCCATCTGTAGCTGGCATGCGACACGTTCCCTTTCTAGCAAGACGTGTGTATTATTCCACCCTTTATTCCCAGAAGCAAAACAGAGGGAGATTTGAGGCAGGTGGGTGGGTGGGAAGGAAGGAATCTGCTAGTAAGAGACACACTAACTTTCCATTTATATTAATTTTGTTTATGGAGTTTCTTTGTTCGCTTTTCTTCAACAGCCATACTAGCAGTTTTCCCGATTTATTGGCATTTTTGTTTCAGTCTTTTTATTTTCCAACTAATTTCCTCATTAGGAACCTGTAGCTCTCCTAATGCTATTGGACAGCAACTTTCACATCCCCTGGCCAGCATGTCCCATGGTCAAGGAGGTGGAGCCTGTTGAGATCCAAAGGGACACCACTTCTCTGCCACGGATGTAAATCCTTCCTTGGGCATAAAGTCCCGTCCCCCAAGAAAATAAGTAGGACTTTATTCTGAGGTTCTTCCCTCCCCGGACCTGTCCAAAAGTGTAACAAACAAATAAATCCGAAGGCAAAATGTTCCTGAGCATGTACAGATGGCACTGGGCTGTTTCCAGTCACACTCAGAGTAGATCCATCAATATTAATGGAAAAGTAGAGACATCAGCTTGCCAACAAAGGTCCGTATAGTTAAAGCTCTGGTTTTCCCAGTAGTGATGTATGGAAGTGAGAGCTGGACCATAAAGAAGGCTGATCGCCGAAGAACGGATGCTTTTGAATTCTGGTGCTGGATGAGACTCTTGAGAGGCCCATGGGCTGCAAGAAGATCCAACCTCTCCATTCTGAAGGAAATCAGCCCTGAGTGCTCCCTGGAAGGACAGATCCTGAAGCTGAGGCTCCAAGACTTTGGCCACCTCATGAGAAGAGAAGACTCGCTGGAAAAGACCCTGATGTTGGGAAAGATGGAGGGCGCAAGGAGAAGGGGATGACAGAGGACGAGATGGTGGGACAGTGTTCTCGAAGCGACCAGCATGAGTTTGGCCAAACTGCGGGAGGCAGTGGAAGACAGGAGGGCCTGGCGTGCTCTGGTCCAGGGGGTCACAAAGAGGCGGACACGACTAAACGACTAAACAACAACAACAACAGTGGAACAACATTGGAACAGCAAATTGCCCATATGGTCCAGCCTCCTGCGAACCAGATGCCTGGTGGGGGAGAATCTGCAAGCGGTACCCGAGTGCGAGAGTATCCTCCCCTTCCAGGAAATGGTACCGCGAAGCAGCTCAAACTGTGGAACTCACTGCTGCAGTAGGCCCGTGATAGCCATCCACTCATATCCCACCTTTCTCGCCCGAGGAGTAAATAGTTCACTCCCTTCCTCGGTTAATCCCTACAACGACCCTGCGAGGTAGCTTAAGAGCAGGCATAGGCAAACTCAGCCCTCCAGATGTTTTGGGACTACAACTCCCATCATCCCTAGCTCACAGGACCAGTGGTCAGGGATGATGGGAGTTGTAGTCCCAAAACATCTGGAGGGCCGAGTTTGCCTATGCCTGGTTAAGAGGCGATGACTGACTCCACGGTCACGCAGTGTGAGGGAGGATTTGAACCCGGACCTTCCAGGTCCTAGTACAACACTCTAACCGCTACGCCACATGGGGTAGTACTTCCTAGAGTACTTCTGCTACATAAATTCTGCTACATAAATTAAGGAGGTTAATAAATACAGGGGAAGCACTTAGAGAAGCATCTGAAATATTTCCCTGAATTGTTTTATTTGATGTGCTGTAAACCACTTTGAGATTTTTTTTCCTTTGAAATATATAGCAGCATAATAATAATAATAATAATAATAATAATAATAATAATAATAATGTTTTAAAAGAGGATTAGACAAATGCACTGAGGATAAGGCTATTAGCAGCTATTTGGCACGATGGCTCCACCAGATGCCTTTGGGAAACGTGGAAACAGGATCAGAGCCCAAAAGCACCTCAACTTCCTGCCTGCCAACTCCGAAATTCACACTTCACCAGATTTTGCAATGCAAAGATCTCCAGCTGGGCAAGGTGTTCAAGAATTCATATAATAGGACAAAATGTGCACCAAAGCACATACATGGCTGGAAAGAACGTGGGAAAACATATTGCATTGGAGGAAGGGATAACTATGCAAAAAATGCATGCCTTGGGCAAAGTTGCATAACACGCCCCCCAAAATGTGTGTATTAGAATAAGTTCGCACAGAACTGTTGATGAATTCTCACGAGGAGCTGCGATTCGCAAACTGATGTGGTAAAATTCGGAGAAGCGAAGGCGAAGTTGGAGAAGTGAGAAGCGGAAAGAATCCGACATCGACAGATCCACCCGTTCCCAGCTATAATTTAAATATAATGGAAATAAACAGGGCTGCTTCTTGCTTCAGAGAGAAATCCCAATTGATTAGCCGGAGGGATTGTGGGGTTGGAACACTTCCACAAAGGAGAAAGGCAGACACATTTGGGACCTTGGCTTAGCGATCCTTGGGATCGCCGCATGAAAGGATCTCAGAAATAAGAGAGGGGTGTGTGGAGGCCTAGAGGTTTGCTGCCGGTCAGAGTCTGGCACTGCAAGTCCAGATGGCCAGGACTAAGGGCGGCCTCACAGATATTCGAATTATCTCCTCCTGGACCTTCCTCCTCTTTCCCCCCACCCTTAAAGAATAGCAAACGTCACAGCTCCCATTTTTTCCACGGAGGCTCCAAAGCGATCTGGCTGGGTCTTTTTAAGCTCTGGGATCACTTGAAACCTGGATATTTTCAGCGCGGTGACCTGTCACCTCTCTCCCTCTCCAGAGCCATTTACCTCGAATGGCGTATCGCCCTCCCTCGGCCACCAATACTAAACAAACAGCAGGGTACTCATCCCCCACCAACGCAGCCTGCAGTAATGCGCCGGCCATGCACAGCATTCTGGGATCTAAGGAGATTTGGGATTGGGCTGGATAATCCCTGGATTTAGGCCTGGCGGAGCCGAGGCAAAGCGCGTTGCATTGGGGGCAGGGAGGGGCGCGGGAAGCCGCTTAGAGCAGTTGGCACCCAGATAAATGCCTTCTGATCTCAGGCGAGAGTGCCGTAACCTTCCTTCAGAGCGAAGAGACGGGAAACGAGAGCGAAAATCTCACCCACCGTCTTCTTGCGCAGGGAGTGAGGCTTGCGCAAGGAGCGCCGTTCGAGGTGAATCAGGGCCAACGAGGGCTGAGCCCAGGCCTTGACAAGGGACACAATTTCTTTTTCTTTCTTTTTTTTTAGCATAAAATGGTCCTGGTTTTAATGGTCCTCAGGGGCGCTGTGGGTTAAACCACAGAGCCTAGTGTAGTGATCAGGTGGGATTGCTAAGAGGAATTATAAGAAATATAGAGTAAGCCATCTGTGTCAGCAATGAAAGCATTGCGTTGACTGGGTTTAAACTATTTTGATACTAGGACTTGCCGATCGGAAGGCCGGCAGTTCGAATCCCCGCGACAGGGTGAGCTCCCGTTGCTCGGTCCCAGCTCCTGCCAACCTAGCAGTTCGAAAGCGCGTCAAAGTGCAAGTAGAGAAATCGGTACCGCTCTGGTGGGAAGGTAAACGGCATTTCTATGCGCTGCTCTGGTTCGCCAGAAGCGGCTTAGTCCTGCTGGCCACATGACCCGGAAGCTGTATGCCGGCTCCCTCGGCCAGTAAAGTGAGATGAGCGTCACAACCCCAGAGTCGGTCACAACTAGACCTAATGGTCAGGGGTCCCTTTACCTTTTATTGTTTTAATGAGTTAATTTGGTTGTGATAGTCATGCTAGTTGTTTCAACCTTCAAAAAGTGGAAAGTTGGAAAGGGGAGGTTGTGGTAGCTGGCCTGCTTCTTGGGAGAAAAGCAATGGCAAACCTAGACAGCATCTTAAAAAGCAGAGACATCACCTTGCCAACAAAGGTCCGTATAGTTAACAACAAAGGTCCTTGCCAACAAAGGTGCGTATGGTTTTCCCAGTAGTGATGTATGGAAGTGAGAGCTGGACCATAAAGAAGGCTGATCGCCGAAGAATGGATGCTTTTGAATTGTGGTGCTGGAGGAGACTCTTGAGAGTCCCGTGGACTGCAAGAAGATCAAACCTGTCTATTCTTAAGGAAATCAGCCCTGCGTGCTCACTGGAAGGACAGATCGTGAAGCTGAGGCTCCAAGACTTTGGCCACCTCGTGAGAAGAGAAGACTCCCTGGAAAAGACCCACCCATTTGAGGTGAATCGGGGCCAACGAGGGCTGAGCCCAGGCCTTGACAAGGGAGACAATTTCATCCAGCAAATCAGAACCAAATTTCTCCCCAAGTGACATTTCAAAGCCAGTGGTTCCTAATGAGGAGGTCCAATCAAGAGCTTCCGAGGGCAACAGAAAGGTTTTCGCTAAATAATAATAATAATAATAATAATAATAATAATAATAATAATAATAATAATTTATTATTTGTACCCCACCCATTTTGCTGGGTTTCCCCAACCACTCTGTATGGCTTCCAACAAAGATTAAAAATATGTTAAAATGTCACACATTAAAAACTTCCCTGAACAGGGCCGCCTTCAGTTCTCTTTTAAAAGTAAAATAGTTGTTTATTGCCTTGACATCTGGTGGGAGGGCGTTTCACAGGGCGGGTGCCACCACGAGAAGGCCCTTTGCCTGGGTCCCTGTAGCTTGGCTTCTTGTAGTGAGGGAACCACCAGAAGGCCTTCGGCGCTGGACCTCAGTGTCCGGGCTGAACGATGGGGGTGGAGACGCTCCTTCAGGTATACTGGACCGAGGCCGTTTAGGGCTTTCAAGGTCAGCACCAACACTTTGAATTGTGCTCGGAAACGTACATCCGAAATCTTCCAACGTTCAGCTCGGATGCCCGCCAGCTGCAAGACCGGGGAGAGAAACTGCAGCCACCAGAATTCTCCTGCAAAACTGCTAACCCCAAAGTGGAGTGGAGAGATATGGGGTGTGTGTGTGTGTGGGGGGAGCAGAGCTCTCGCCTTCTCTGCCTGGTTCCTAAGGAAAACACACACGGATATCAACCCAGACGCAAACCCCTCCTGGGACACGGATGCTATTCCCACAAGGCAGAAGGCAGACGCATCGCCACTGCTTCTCCCGGCGGACCCTCCTGCCATTGTCAGCTCGGCCACCCACAGCTCGGTGCACCTGCCCCCCTTTTCCACCCCCCCTCCACCCCCCTTCTTCCCTGCCATGAGCCACCCTGGACGGTGTTTACCTGGCAACGGTGCTTTCTCGAGCCGCCGGTTTCCTAGCAACCGAGCAGCCAGGTGACGCCGCTGTGCCAGGAGCAAAGTGGGAGATATTTATAACAGATGTTTCCAGTCCCTGAACAAAAGCGAGGATTGGGAGGGAGATGGAAAGCAAGGAAGCCAGACCGGGGTGCCAGATATATATATATATTTCTACAGTTCCACAGAAATAAATAATACCCCCCCCCCCCCGTTAAATTATGCCACCAGTTATCATTTGCATGGCTTTCATCCTGAAATCGACATACTGTGAGCAGCAGAGGGGTGACTTGTCAATTTCAGTTTCTATCCATTTGTCACCCCCCCCATCTGAAGTTTGCTTCGCCACCTTTCCGCCTCATTTAGCGCTTCTTCGTTTAATTTAAAAAGTCAGCATTTTTGTTTCTCCTCACATGCCCTTTTCCGAATGCAGTTTTGCTTAACGTATACATTTCCTTTTTTGCAGGCGGTCTCCCTTCACATAGAGCGTCGTCATAATTTTTCACTCGCAGCTGCATTTCTGTGCACGCTCCCTGCTAACAATATTCATATTTTGTGTGTGTGTGTGTGTATTGGAGAACTGCATCACAATCTGGAAAAGCGCAAATTTCACAGGGTTTCGGTTCTTGCCTTCACTGGAGAAGCGCATTAAAAAGCAAGGGGGGTCCTGCTAAATGAGGCGAGTGACCCATCTAGTCCAGAACTCTGTTCTCACAGGGGCCCAGGCACCCTGAGCAGGACCCGAGTGCGAGAGAGAGCAGCCCTCTCCCCGCCTGTGGTTTCCACCAAGGGGTATTCAGAAGTGTCGCTGCCTCCGGCTGTGGAGGGTGGGGGGCTGTAGCCATCGGCGGAGAAACAAAAAGTTGGGAAGAGCTGTTGCCGAACTCGGCTTGCTTTTCGGCTTCCCAGAGGCATTTGACTGGCCAACTGTGGGGAAGAGGAAACTGGACTAGATGAAGATTTCTGGTCTGAGCCAGAAGGCTTCTTCGCTGGAAGGGGTGCCTGAGGGCTGCTTTGCCCTCTTAGCCAACCCTCCAGGGAGTGGGAGGTGGAGTGGAGTGGGTGCATGCCAGTGAAGGGCACAGGGCCAAGATAAATATGGGCACGGCCATCTACATGTGCACAATTCAAAGTGTTGGTGCTGACCTTGAAAGCCCTAAACGGCCTCAAAGGCCCAGTAGACCTGAAGGAGCGTCTCCACCCCATCGTTCACCCCGGACACTGAGGTCCAGCTCCAAGGGCCTTCCGGTGGTTCCCTCCCTGCAAGAAGTAAGGTTACAGGTAACCAGGCACAGGGCCTTCTTGGTGGTAGCACCCGCCCTGTGGAACGCCCTCCCACCAGATGTCAAGGCAATAAACAACTATTTTACTTTTAAAAGAGAACTGAAGGCGGCCCTGTTTAGGGAAGTTTTGAATGTCTGATGCTGTATTGTTTATAATATTCAGTTGGAAGCCGCCCAGAGTGGCTGGGGAAACTCAGCCAGATGGGTGGGGCATAAATATTAAATTATTATTATTATTATTATTATTATTATTATTATTATTATTATTATTACTACACACACACAAACCTGTGGGGGAGATGGAGAGGCTCTGGTGCCTGCTTGTGACCTGTGGGTCAGCAGTCTCTCCTCTCCAATGGAAGGGCCGGTGTACAGCTAGCCAACACTATGCCCTCCAATTGTTGTTGGACTACAACTCCCATCATCCCTGACCACCGGTCAAATCAGGTGGTGCTGATGGAAGCTCGGAGTCCAACAATGACTTGAGGGCACCACATGGACTAGAAAACTTGCTGTGTTGAAAGCTTACAAACCAAAGCCTCTACCACATTCCACACCGTCCCTGTGGAATCCCAGTATACAGACATTTGGGGTGTAATAAAACTGTCAGTTTCAAGTTTCTGTTTCTCACTTTCCCTATCTTTAAATCTGGCTCTTCCCCATTTCTGCAGCGATTTGCACTGAAGAAAATCTTCATGAAAACTCTCCAGAGCTTTAGTGCGGTTTCCTCCCAATAAACACATTTTTGAAGGGAGCTCTGACTAACGCACACCGTTCTATGAACCATTTCCCCACATGTAACACATTTTTTTATAATACATTCAATATTTTCACCGACACACCCGTTTTTATAATAGATGCATTTTTGTGTAAAAGCTGCTTGGCTGGAGAACTGCGTTGGAAAATCCGCCCTTGTAAATGTGTTGAGGGAAGGGGCAGGGATTTTTGGTTTTGTCCTGTTCTTATTTTTATTACGAATTTTGTGCTTTTCTCTTGTAATTTTATGTTGTGAGCTGCCCTGAGATGAAGGGCGGTATGTAAACTTTAATAATAATAATAATAATAATAATAATAATAATAATAATAATAATAGATTTTGAAGGATGGTTCTTCATTGTTTCACAAAGTGCGAACGTGATAAACTCATCACAGGATAGGAAGCAAAGGTAATTTCCTTCAGCAGCTCTCACACACCTTAGAAAGGAATATAAGCTCTTTTTATATGCAATAACAGCAGCAAGAATATTACTGGCTCAAAAATGGAAACAAGAAGAATTACCGATGATTGAAGAATGGAGGATGAAGTTAATGGACTATGCAGAATTAGATAAACTAACAGGAAGGATTCGAAACCGGCGGGACCATAAATTCACAGAAGACTGGAGTAAATTTACGGACTATTTGAAATGTATTTGTGAAGATCAGACGACGTTTGTAGATTTGCAAGAAGTTTGGTGAGGAGTATGATTGGAAGTTATGAATTCTGGTGCTGGAGGAGACTCTTGAGAGTCCCATGGACTGCAAGAAGATCAAACCTCTCCATTCTGAAGGAAATCAGCCCTGAGTGCTCACTGGAAGGACAGAACCTGAAGCTGAGGCTCCGAGACTTTGGCCACCTCACGAGAAGAGAAGACTCCCTGGAAAAGACCCTGATGTTGGGAAAGATGGAGGGCACAAGGAGAAGGGGACGACAGAGGACGAGATGGTGGGACAGTGTTCTCGAAGAGACCAGCATGAGTTTGACCAAACTGCGGGAGGCAGTGGAAGACAGGAGTGCCTGGCGTGCTCTGGTCCAGGGGGTCACGAAGAGGCGGAGACGACTAAACGACTAAACAACAACAATGATGATTGGAAGTATTGCAAAAATGGAGAAGGGGAAGGATGATTTGTTAAGAGATGGAAAGGCAAGATAAACTTAAGAAATGCATAAGAAGTGGTTAAAACGGTGGATCATCAGAGGTGCTGATGGAAGTCTAAAATGATGGTATAAGTGATAAGTTTTGTGGTACATTTTATAATTTATATGTTAAAATCAAATTATTATTTTTTAAAAGCAGCTCTCTCACACCTGTAACCGTAGCTGAAAGGCTGGGCACAGGTGAAAAGCAAGAGACAGGTGACTGCTATGGTCAGGGCCTCAGGCCCCGCCAGAACAAAGGTAGCAACTGTAGCTCCTTTTCAGACATCAGCGAAACACCTGCCCTTTGAACGTCTTGCTGCAGGTGCTAGGAAACCAGGTGTAAGGGAGATAGATGGAAAAGCCCGTCCCTCCCCCCAAATAAATAAGGCAAGGTGTCCAGAGCCAGAGCTGGAACCCACAAGTGCATAAAACACCTGCTGTTTTGCCAACGCGTAAAGAACAAAAGGCTGCAAAAGAGAAAAGCCCACTGATACGAGTTCAGGCCTGAAGACTGTGAGGCAGCAAGGGTATCCTTGCGCATGTGCAGAGTGCCTTCCCTGCATTAGTGGAAATGGTATACAAAATGCAATTGCTATATTAATTTTATTAATAGAGTTCCTTTGTTCACTTTCTCCAGCTGCCGTTTTCCTGATTTATTGGCACGCTCAAAATATCTTTGTTTCATTCTTTTTATTTTCCAGCTGATTCCCTCATTAATTATCATAGAATATTGAGTTTGTTGTGTTCTAGTTGCCTGTTTAACTGACTCCTTATTTGCTTTCTTTGACAATTGTTTCTCTTTTTCTGCAATCTCTTCTAAAATCTCTTTCCCCCTTTCTTTATAAATGAATTTTGTTCTTACGTTATGTTATTGTTATGTTGAAATTGTTAATAAAAATTTATAAAAAACAAAACAAAATGCAATTGCTAAATAATAATAATAATTCTGTATGTAAGGGCAAAATTGCGTCAAAAAATGTACAGTGGTACCTCGGTTTAAGAGCAGTCCGGTTTAAGAACAATTCGGTTTGCAAACTCCGCAAAACCGAAAGCAGTGTCCTGGTTTGAGAACTTTGCCTCGGTCTAAGAACGGTTTCGGTTTAAAAACGGTCTTCTACAATGGATTAAGTTCATAAACCGAGGTACCACTGTATCCCTTAGGAGACCTGACAAAAAAAATTGACAGAAATGTAGCAAAAGGACAGAAATGTAGCAAACCGGACGAAAGATCAGAAAAAGGAGAAAAGGGAATCAGCAGGACTGGAATCTTATTGGGTCTTTGGGAAGGGGCCGTAGCTCTGCTATGCATGCAGAAGGTCCTGGGTTCGAATCTCAGCATCTCCAGGGAAATCTGACAATAATGTCCCCTGCCTAAAACCCTGGAGAGCTGCTGCCAGTCTGGGCAGACAATACTGAACTAGATGGACCAATGTTCCTGTTCAAAGCGGCCCCTTCCTCAGAACCATGAGGACTGGAATCTTTATTTTTAAGGGAAGGGGGGTAACTCAGAGGATAAAGAACCTGATGTCTATTGACTGAAAATCTGGACAGCTGCTGCCGGCCAGTGTAGACAATACTAAACTATACAGTGAAAGTCAGCTTGCTATAGTCGGCTCAGAACCACATTTCTCCTTCAGAACTTCCCATATCCATATCCCATATTCTTGGGACAAAAACAATGACAAACCTAGGCAGCATCTTAAAAAGCAGAGACATCACCTTGCCAACAAAGGTCCGTATAGTTAAAGCTATGGTTTTCCCAGGAGTGATGTATGGAAGTGAGAGCTGGACCATAAAGAAGGCTGATCGCCGAAGAATGGATGCTTTTGAATTCTGGTGCCGGAGGAGACTCTTGAGAGTCCCATGGACTGCAAGAAGATCAAACCTCTCCATTCTGAAGGAAACCAGCCCTGAGTGCTCACTGGAAGGACAGATCCTGAAGCTGAGGCTCCAAGATTTTGGCCACCTCATGAGAAGAGAAGACTCCCTGGAAAAGACCCTGATGTTGGGAAAGATGGAGGACACAAGGAGAAGGGGACGACGGAGGACGAGATGGTGGGACAGTGTTCTCGAAGCTACCAGCATGAGGGAGGCAGTGGGAGACAGGAGGGCCTGGCCTGCTCTGGTCCAGGGGGTCACGAAGAGTAAACGACTAAACAACAACAACAAGGGGAGATCGCAGACAAAAGCTAGGCGCATTAGGAGAAATTTGCATTCAAATGCACTTGAATGTTCACGAGGGCTTTTAAAGAAAATCATAAACTGGAAGTGGAAATTTGGAGAACCGAACTTAACCCTGGGAAAGTGAGAGAAAATGAAATTGACCAATTTGCCTGTTCCTAGAACTTCCATTTGCCGGAATCCTTGCTTTTTCTAAAAAATAAAAACGACCCATTACTGATTATTAATGTTTTATCAGGTGTGTTTGATGAGGCTTCACCGGCTAACTGCTTTCATTTTCAGTCTCCTTGGTTATTTGGGCTTTTTAAAATAATAATGGGAAAAACGTCCAACGACCCAATATCCTGATGAGTTTTCTTATTCTTAGCTGCCTCGGGGGATGTGCAGAACAGCAGGGTAAACATCTTTTCCTAAGGAACAAGAATCACTGTTTATTATTTATAAAGGTGCCTAAAGTCACTGGGTGCTGCCAAGAAATTAAACATAAAAACTGGGTCCTGTCTGCAGGTTTGCAATCTAAGGCGAAGCCTCACAGCCCAGTGACAAAGCACCTGTTTTTCATGTAGGTCTTGGGTTCGAGTCCCTGGCAGCTCCATGCAGAGATGGGAATGTCCTCAGCCAAAAACCCCGGAGAGCTGTTGCCAGTCAGTGTAGACAATATTGAACTTGATGGACCAATGGCCTGATTCATTTTAAAGCAGCTTCCTAGGTTCCTGTGATTAAAATCCCACCCTTCCTCTCCTCTGCCCCGAGATCTCTGCAAATTCTGCCCAGACAAACCTTTCCTGGCATCTGAAATGTTGCTGGACATAGGCAAAGATTGTCCTGTTTACTGACTTCTGACGCCACGTGTGTTTGCCAATTTGCACCTTGGACCTCTGCCAACTCCTGCCAACCTAGCAGTTCAAAAGCACGTCAAAGTGCAAGTAGATAAATAGGTACCACTCCGGCGGGAAGGTGAACGCCGTTTCCGTGCGCTGCTCTGGTTCGCCAGAAGCGGCTTAGTCCTGCTGGCCACATGACCTGGAAACTGTACGCCGCCTCCCTCGGCCAGTAAAGCGAGATGACCGCTGCAACCCCAGAGTCGGTCACGACTGGACCTAATGGTCAGGGGTCCCTTTACCTTTACCTTTACCTTGGACCTCTGGAACCAGGCTCCACAAAAAGGCACTGGCGATTCAGACTAATGTATATACAGTGGTACCCTGCAAGACGAATGCCTCGCAAGACGGAAAACCTGCAAGACGAAAGGGTTTTCTGTTTTGGAGGCGCTTCGCAAGACGAATTTCCCTATGGGCTTGCTTCACAAGATGAAAGCCCATAGGGAAATCTCCGGGGACCTGTTTTAAATTGCTGGCGGTCGGGAGCAAAGACTTTCGCCCACACCCGGCCTTCAGAAGAGGTCCTGGACCTCTTCGGAAGGCCGGCGGGGGGCAAAAGTCTTTGCTCCCCCCCCCCGCCTGCCTTCCCGGGACAGCAGAGACTTCTCCGCTGCCCTGGGCGATCTTAAAATGCTGGCGGGCGGGAGTGAAGCGTTCGCTGCCGACCCCCAGCATTTTAAAATCTCCCCGGGACAGCAGGGGCTTTTAAAATGCTGGCGGTCGGCAGCAAAGCCCTCCTGTCCCCGGAGCTTGCCGGGCGGGAGGTGGGAAG